>NW_026938891.1:0-600000 GCF_032062105.1 Saccostrea cuccullata | reverse complement strand
AGGGTGGGGCCAAAATGGCCGATCAAAGTTTTACGTAGGAACATATAGGAAAAATCTTTTAAAATCTTCTTCTCAAGAACCACTGAGCCAGGAAAGATAAAACTCATATGGAATCATCCTCAGGTAGTGTAGATTCAAGTTTGTTCAAATCATGACCCCCGGGGGTAGGGTGGGGCCAAAATGGCCGATCAAAGTTTTACATAGGAACATATAGGAAACATCTTTAAAAATCTTCTTCTCAAGAACCACTGAGCCAGGAAAGATGAAACTCATATGGAATCATCCTCAGGTAGTGTGGATTCAAGTTTGTTCAAATCATGACCCCCCGGGTTAGGATGGGGCCAAAATGGCCGATCAAAGTTTTACAAAGGAGTATATAGGAAAAATCTTTAAAAATCTTCTTCTCCAGAACCACTGGGCCAGGAAAGATGAAACTCATGTGGAATCATCCTTAGGTAGTGTAGATTCTAGTTTGTCCAAATCATGAACCCAGGGGTAGGATGGGGCCAAAATGCAGATCAAAGTTTTACATAGGAATGTATAGGAAACAGCTTTAAAAATCTTCTTCTCAAGAACCACTGAGCCAGGAAAGATGAAACTCATATGGAATCATCCTCAGGTAGTGTAGATTCAAGTTTGTTCAAATCATGACCCCCGGGGGTAGGGTGGGGCCAAAATGGCCGATCAAAGTTTTACGTAGGAATATATAGGAAACATCTTTAAAAATCTTCTTCTCAAGAACCACTGAGCCAGGAAAGATGAAACTCATGTGGAATCATCCTCAGGTAGTGTGGATTCAAGTTTGTTCAAATCATGACCCCCGGGGGTAGGATTGGGCCAAAATGGCCGATCAAAGTTTTACAAAGGAAAAGATAGGGAAACCTTTAAAATCTTCTTTTCAAGTACTTCAAAGCCATTATTAGTGATATTTACATGGAATCATCCTCAGGTAGTGTTGATTCTAGTTTGTTCAAATCATGATCCCCTGGGGGGTTAAAATTCAAGTCCCCCCCCCCCCCCCACCACCACCACCACCTCAGTAAACTTCAGTTCTGATCTGATCTGTGCCTAACTTATGTGCTCAGGTGAGCGCTGTGGCCCCTGGGCCTCTTGTCAAGTTTACTATCTAAAATGCTTTGTAAACTTTTTTTATGTTCAGAAATTTGAGAAATTTTTGTGCATTATATAAGCCTAAAAACAATTGAGGCATAATTAGCTGATCACAGTGCCCTACTTTGCTCAATTAATGGACAGCTACTAGTCTTCTTATCTAACTGGTAACTGACTGTTTCACTAGGACTATCATCAATTCAAATTATGACATTAAGGTTAATATAAATTAGATTTTAAACAGAGAAGTCGTGTTAAGGAAATCGGTTTACAAATAAATATTTGTATATAACAAACAGGGGAATACATGTAAGTGTTAACTTGGCTGGATAGTGATGCAACATCAGACAAATGACAATGTCTATATCAAATTCTTCAGCTGACAGTAAGAAATCTAAAGGACCTGGGAAAAGAAAATTTAGAAAGAGTCTGTCGTTTACAAAGATCTTCAAACATTATTTTGGGGAATTACTTAGGATTGAAGGTCACCTTTTAGTGTCACCTTTAGTAATTTTAGTTTTAATTACAACCCTTTTTTATTTTTAGTTTAAAACATTGATCTTTAATTATTTTTTTCCACAAGCATTTTTTGTGAATGGCCCATTTAAATCATTGGCATGCAAAGATCCAGAAAGCTAATGAAACATTTGTTTTTTTTATTTGACTTGTACCCAGTGTAATGGTATTTGCCTCCTGTTGTTACATTTACATCTTTATGATGTACCGGTATATGAAAAAAGAATAATCTTTTTTGCATATCATGTGAACAGAAAGCATGAAAAATAAAAAATAATTTGCCATTATATTTGTATACTAATCATTGCATTACCTTCCTTTTGTTATTCTTGAAATAGTACGTGTTTATGTTTTAAAATGATAAATCTAACGGTTCATATTTCTTATTGTAGGACTTTCAATGTTTTGATATTCTAAGCTTATCTTTGTAGAACACAGAAGAGACTCGGACTATTTTGAGAAGTACAGACCTGATATACCTTTGAGTGAGAAGGAGGAGGAAGAGATGCTAAATATAGCACTAGAACTCAGTAAATCGGAACTCTCTAAAGAAGACACGAACAACAATAAAAAGAAAGAACAGGAGAGTAAGAAAAAGAAAGAAGATAAAAACTTCTCAGTCAAAGTATCAGCTGATTATGGTGCAGATGTACCATCAGGGTCAGGGGCGAATGAAGGTCAAGGTCAGTTCAATGGGATGCCGAGACAAGGTAAACCTCGCGATGTAGACGAGTTTTCTACTTACGATAATTGTGAGAGTGATGATAATCAAGACACAATGTCGTGGTATGACAATATAGGTGGATTAACCGACAACTCTCTTCACTCTCCAATGACTGAGGTACATAAAACCTATTATGCTAGGAAGCACCATAACCACAAAGATCAACCGAAAGCTGCCTCTAGTTCTGTTCCCCATAGCACCTCTAAGAAGTCGGGCCCCTCCCACACGGCCCATACACACGGTGCAGGCAGTCGAGGGACTGATCACACAGATCTAGGAAGGAGGAGGGCTAATTTCAGGCACGGCGATGACGTCAGACATCACCAAACGTCATCACATGTACCGAAGAGCTCCAAAACAGACAAAGCAAAGGGGACACACCACAAACACTGATGTAGAGGCTGTCTGAAACTGTATGCAGATTACTGAGAGGGAATGGTGCATATAAAATGTGTTTTGTCTTATTTCAAAAACTGTTTTGTTATATCGGTATGGTTATTGAAGGCATTTGTTTTTATTCTTTATGAGTAATTATGAGTGATATTTGAATGAAAATTAGAGGAATTGCTCTCTATTGATGTTAACATAGATTTTTAATGTTTTTTTTTTCTTTAAAAAAAAATGTAAAGCAGTGTTGCCTGTCGGTATGTTTTTGACAAATCACATCTTGAGTATATGCATTCTGTCATGTACATAGCACAATTCTGTCAATCTTGACCTAATTTATCTATTGTAGACATAATTGTGTGCCATGATATATTTGTTTTATTTAAGGCTGACATGTCATTGCAGCTTAATATATTGTTTTGAAGTTAAAAAGTATACATGTATCCGGCTGATTTATTTATTTACAGATAATTCTAAAACCAAAGGAGTGCTTATGAATGTGTCCATGTTGTCCGACAAAATGACTGGTTTTTTTTAGTTTATTAGTTTGATATATGGGATGTTTAATATGGAAACAACTTAGCATTTGTAACTGGAATGTGTGAAAAATTGTGAATTGAATATTTATACGGTCAGTCATTTTGCATTATTTAAAATAAATTAGTGCATATGCAAAGGCTTTTCTCTTGTCCAAAGTTAATGTAACTGATATATGACAAACTTTAATACCCCTGAGTCTGGTTTTATGACGAAAGAAAAAGAAATACAGTTTGGTAACTAACAATCATAGCTGTCAATTCTAAGTACATATAATCAAAAGCAAATTTTCTCCTTTCGAAAGCAATTTTCAATTTTTAAAGCTCGTATGTAATTGAAAGCAATTTTCATTCTTTTTAAAAATCCCTCGTGTGAAATTATATATTCATGTAATTTTTGTTAATCAACATGCTATTGTAAAGCCTAATATGATGTTCATTTTTCTTTCGGAAAGTTATGTGTCTAGATAATGTACAAACACTTCAACCATATCTTTTAATTTAAATGATGCAAAATTACAGACCATTTCACTATGAGGAAAAACCACTGTTGCTTTATTAAATTTTGTCTGAAAATTCTTATTTCATAATTTCTATACCAGGTATTTCATCCATATAGTCCTTTCTTAACATCATCTGGAGATATATCGTCTTGACAGAAAAGAATATTGACCGAGCACAAAGTGCGAGTTCGATAATTTTTTCTGTCAAGTTCATATCTCGATTGATTGACCGAATGCAAGGGCTACATTTGTTATAATATTTTCTACAAAACTACATTCATTGCAATGTTTCTTTTTAAAACGTGGGGTTGTCCAAATGTAAAGAAAAAGATCTTAAATTAGCAAGTACTGGTCAATCCGAGTATTACCAGATTGAAAAAGAAGAGTTTTGATTGGTTACACTAGTCTTATTCTTTTTGATAATTAATTTTTTATAATTTTGTTATGCGTAATGATGAACATGATTCGCTGGTGAATGCCATTCAAACTAATCAAAACTCTTGTTCTTTGTGTACATATGGTTGAGCGCTTCTGAAAAAAAGAAGAAAATCTGTTGTAGAACTTGATCATCAAAGAATTGCAAAGTGCGCCGAGTATTCCACTAATATTCCATAAATGTTGATTCACGTGGGACAAAATATTGAAGAATGGAAAGAAATTCGTCCGAGGGAAAGAACTGTCCGGGACATCAATGAATCTTCATTTTTCTGCACTTACTGTTTTTCTTTTTAGGCAAATATCTGAGAATTATTTGATCTGTGAATGTTAAATTAATGACCTACAAACTCTCTTCCTTTCCTTTTTTTTTTTTTTTTTTAAATTTGTATCACACATTAGAAAGTAGTCGGAGAAATATTCGATGTTTCAGAAATATCATTAGATTTAACAATCCTATACTTGTACATTGCTGAATAGGCTTTCTGTATTTTGGACATCAACAGAAAGTTTATGAAATAAGCGTATGGCTATTCATGAAAACTATTGGTTTGTATTGGCGAAAACGTCTGAATTTTCTCTCTTTTCAATATTTATTTTAAAAAAAAAAAGTATCCAGTCGAAATTTCTATATCGTTGCCCATGGACACCAATAAATTAAACTGAAGCAAAAGGTTTTAAAAAAAACAAACAAAAAAAACCTCTGCACTAGTGTGGGGAGGACCATGTATCAAAGGAATGTTTATTTTTATCACAAACATTTAGCAGTGTTCGAAGAGAACATGGAGCAGTCTGAAAGCCTGTCACTTTTTGATGGGAAAATTAGCATTAATCTCCCCAAACCCCTTTTTGGGAATTTAGCGAAGAAGGGTTTTTTGCCTGTCAGAGGCCTAAAAGGAGTGTTCGAAAAGAAGAAGGGGAAAATTTAAAGGCTTATCAGATCTTAATAGAAAGATCTGTATTTGATTAATATAAGCCAAATGGCAATGATACTACATGTATGTGGAACTATAGAACTCTGCTATTATTTTACATCTATCGACTATTTTAAACAACTGAACTGGGTTCAATGGCAAGAAAACGCAATAAAATCACTTCAATATTCCACGAAGAAGGACATTGCTGGGGATAATCAGGAATCTCGGGGTCATCATCTCTTCATAACCCTGATTCTGTACGAGGATTTAAGATCCTTCCTTGTTTCGATTTCAGGTGAGTCATCATGGTTGTAATATTGTAGAAAACCAATGAATTTTCTGTAAGACTGCTGATAATTGAGTTTCTGTTTTTCTATAAACCCATGTCTGTTTCCACCCCATATTGAATTGAATACAATCAAGTAATTGCTGCCGACTTTGGAGATGCTATACAGGCAGTAATTCTCATTCTTAATTAATACATATATCCAGCTTTTCATTGAGCGAATGACTAAGCCTCGATTGTTCTGTATTGTGAGATTGTTTCTGGAAGTATTCCTTAATTTTATTAAAAATATTAAGTTTTTTTTATTTTTACTCTCTCTTATTCCAAGATCCGCCGCCAGAATTCGCCGAAAAAATACCTGGTAATGTGTTTTATAGAACATTTTTGAATTTTTCTCCAATATTTGAATGTACACCTAACTTGGTAATTTTGGTGTCATTATTTTCAAACCATTTTGCATATCTGAATTATACGTACTGTTGAAATATATATAACTGGACAAAATAGAGTTCCAGTTGCTGATTGGCAGTGGAACCAACTTCTGACACTTGTTTCCGTAATAAACATTTTTGCAAATGGTAAAGGACATAATTTTTACGACATTCTGAAAAAAAAAATGAATGTTGGTAAGAAATAAGCACGTAAAACGTTTTTGTAGACAGGGTCGTGCTTTTTCGGCATAGGACGGACGAAAAAAAGGACCCCCACTTAAGTACCAGATACTTAGTAATTTCCTACGTGGACAGATTACCAGTGTAGGAAACTGTGTCACGTGATTCGGATTTTCACAGGTTTACATGTATATCTAAGAGTCATTCATTGATACGAAAATTAAAATGTCATTGATTTAAATGAAAAAGTCTAGAATACTGATCTATTGTTTCAATTTACCCCTCTCTTTAAATATCTACTCATTCGTGTAGTCCTTAAAGTGTATTGTAGAATGACTTTCTAAGTGTATATTGTGTTAATTGGTGCAAGAACTTTAACTTGGTAAGCTTTCATATAAATAACTATTTTATCGTCACGATATAACATTGTTTTATTTTATTTATCAGTGAAGTTATGATTTCAGATTAGAGCGTTTGATTGTTTTAAATTATGCGTATCTGAATAATGGAAGAAAAGGTCATTAAAAAAAGTCCTAAGTTGCCTAATTCCTCTAAAGTTCACCCCTTTGAGGAAAACGTTGGGAAAGAGATTTACTTGGTTATGGAGGGAGGTCAAATTGTTTATCGGAATCTTTTGGACAAGAAAGTTTCAGAGGTGAATCATGGGAACCTGGAGAACTATCTATATAACGCTGAACGGTATCAAATTTTGCTCCGACATTATGAAGCCAAACAAATGACTGTCGAACAGTGGCATACCATTTACCCATTAAACAAAGATACAGTGACCTCGAAAAACTTTGACATCACAACTTTGTCCATCCTAGTCCTCTACACGTGCAATTTTACGGGCGAGTTACTGCAGGATATTCAGCAGCTAAGGAAAAAACGGAATTATTTGTTCCAGCATGTTGACGAAGGCATTCCAGACACAAAATTTGAACATGAATATGAAAATGTTCTGCAAATACTAGTAGATCTAGGGCATTGGGTGAGTAATGATGTGGAAAATAAACTCAAAGATCTTGCTAGATACGTGAAAGGCATGCCTGTGACTCAAGAAATTCTTGACCACTACGTCACTTCACTGCAGACATGGTGCTTCAGCGAAATGGGCATCAACAAGTGTCTTTCTGAATTGAAATCAATTTTAAAGGTACAGGTAAAGAATATCTAGATTTATTACCTTCTCAAATACATGTTTCTTCTAAAGATACGTTATTTTCTTTTATTAATCAGTTATGTTCAAATTCCAAAGGTCGGGAAAATTAATTCAAAACATACAAGTAAAGTTCTCGAAAGACTGAAGTCACTAACAGAAGAAAATGGAAAAATTGGCATGAAGCTGGAACCTGGACTTCAACCAGCTCTGCTAAAGAAAGAGCTCGCCAAAATAGCATTCAAACTCAGGCAGCAAAAGGGAAGCGACAAAGAACTGGTGATGGTGAAGACTATAATGGGTGCACTGACCACAGACTGCGACGATAATCGGGATCTGGGTAACGTACCGACAAAACTACAATCTGGTTGATCAGTCGATAAATGTTCTTCTATAAATTTCATTTAGTTGAAAGTGTTAAATAAAAATGCTGCCTATTGTTTAATTAAATGAATTTATGAATTCATTTCTCTGCCCATAGTTCGAGTTCGCCTATGGGTGTGATTGACTTATTTGAAAAATCGGTCATGCCAATAATTTTCCCTATTGAACATTTAAAGTGATTTATAGTACTTTTGTGGAATAAATTGACAAGAAGCACAGATTCTTTTTAAGAAAAATATTCCAGAGTGCATCGAAATAAAACGCTTCTTATTGCTTCAGAAAACATCTCAAAGAAACTTCCAAGATTCCACGAATTCCACGATAATTTCTGTTTTAATTTGAGGAACTTTGTTCAAGAAAATCTTGCAAATATTTTACAAGTTGGTAAGTCATATACTGTGACCAGAGTTTTTAGGATAAAATTATTCCGTCTGTCAGGTGAATTCTAAAGAACTCAACAATTACAATATCTTTTAATTCATTTTTAAATAAGTTAAAAGAGAATTAAATGAAATGAAACTAACTTTCAAATCTGACCAAGATAGTTCAAACAATGCAAAACACTAAAATGTAACAAGCTGTTCGGCAAGTTTTCAATTTCATTGTGTCTTTAATTTGACCCCTCATATTACTTCAACTCAGATTGAATAAACTTGTGTTTCATTGATTTTTCATAGATGGGTCTTTAATGGCAGAAGTATTCTTCAGAATTTACAGAGGAGAAATTCGTTGTCCTCAGCTGGAAGTTAACACAATGAAAGAACTTCATAATCCCAATAAACAGAAACTATTTCTGCAGGGTATGGACAACCTTAAAATGACAGTCCAAAAACGATCATTGTTCCTGCAAGAGATTTCTGCCAGAACAACCTGGCTAGCGGTACTACATGATTTAAGCGCATGGGAAGATGCTATTCTGAGGGTGTTTAGAGACCAAGGCATGCAGCGGAAATTGACACAAGCGGGACCTTGCTGTCTGGGGTCCAAAATTTCTGAAGATATTGTCATAGATATAAATATTGTATGGAAAGCATACAAGGAACAAGGTAAACTTTTTTGTTCCACATCTCAAAATAATCCTTTGTATCTTTGAAATGTTTAGATTTTCCTAAAGATTTACGAAGAAAAAGAAGTTATTTTTCTTTGTGTTTACTTTTGCCGTTTTTTCTTCTTTCAGGAAAATGTTACGAAGAATTCACTGCTAGCAACAGTACTTGTCATTTTTATCTGGACAGGTATTTCTTGACCGGTGACTATTCGAGTGAAATGGGTACGCTTAAAAAATGCTCTTTTCCTTTTATGGTATAGTTGCATGCTTAAATGCCATGTAAAGGTAATATATTTTTTCTTAATTTAAAGTCGCTTGTCAATTCAAACGAGGATGATGCAAAAGTCATGCCAAGATAATGACAACTAATTAGTCTGAGAAAGGATTCGGCTTAGAGCAAAAAATTCTATAAAAAGGGAAGATAATACCAACCTAGTCACGCAAATTCATTTACAGCTCAACCGAGCCAAAAGGTTTAAGTTTAAAATCGACGTCTCAACAACAGGTTAATTATTTGTAAAAAGAAAAAAAAAGTATCATTCCAATCAAGTGGCACTGTTTTAATTGATTGGTAGTTTTAGCACAGGAAGTCAATATTAAAGGTATCTAACGTTAGTTTATTTTATTACCATAAAGGTTACAAAGGGTTAGATTTCTTGGTAATTTTCTAAGAATGGTCGATGTCTGAGAATCAAATTTAAAATGGGGAGAGTCTCTTTGGACTTAATTTAGTCCTCAGAAATGTCTAATTCCTAAAAATGGTTATCTCGTAAATTTTGAAGAACATGTATATTTAAAATGTTTTTCAGAAGTTAAACCACCACCAAACATAATCATAGAGATACTATTAAAGAAAGGGGGTGAATATGACTTACGTATGGAAGAAAAATTAAGTTTCGCTCTACAGATGGACTGGAAAAACGAAATAATGACTGACGGTTTGGAGGTGGAAGTGACTGTTGAAAGTGCGGCTCCAAAAATGGACTTCCGGTTTTCGTCAAGAGACACCATCAAAAAATTCAATCAGACTTCATCAGTAAAGGATGTGGTTTCAAATATATTTGAAAAGAAGAGGATAAAAGACCTTTTAGAGAGAACCTCATTAGATGTTATCGTCAGGGCTGAGTTTCATATGTCCGAATATTCAGTTAAAGGCATTGTTGAACCAGGTTAATCAGGAAAATCCTCAGATGAAACTTATTAAAAAGGAAAAATTAATTAAGTTTTAGATATAATATATGATCCAGTTATAAACTTGAACTAAAAGAATATATTTATCTTTATTTCTTTCCCCTTTATCTTTTGAAAATGGTTACTAGAAAAATTGCAGATACAAAACAATATTATATAATTTTTTAAGCCTGGTTAAATTGTCATATTATTCACATGACTGCATGAGATTACCGAGTCTCCAAATCTCAGATTAGAGTATTATTCCTTTTAAAGATGTACAAGATCCTGTGATGTTATGTGTGTCCATTTAAGGAATAACTGTCTAATTTTTCGATTTCATTTAAACAATAAAATGCTTTCTTTGTTTGTCATTACTGGAATTAACGGTCGCAGCTGTTGCAGAAAAAATACATAACCCGTGTACGCGGGTTATGTATTTTTTCTGCAATAGCTGCGACCGTTAATTCCAGTAATAACAAACAAAGAAAGACATTTTATTGTTTATATTAATATCTGTTTAAATAATCATTTAAAGTAGGATTAAAAAGATTAATTATTGTATTAATGATGCGAACGTCTTTATACGTTTCATTGATGGAACAGCCACTGATCAAGAAATCTGAACAGGCGACATGCCTAATGTAGTTCATGCAGTGATTAACGCAATGGGTTTTCTTAAGAAATACAGGAGAAAATATTCAGTGGATGTAAATATAATGTGATCAATCGATTGGCTTGAGTGATAATTTGCATAAACGCCTTCGGCGTTTATGCATAAAATTATCACGCAAGCCAATCGATTGATCAACGTCATGAAATTGAAAAATCTGACAGTTATTCCTTATATTTACATGCTTTTGATTCCGCCAATCCACGTGCTCCAAGCCCTGCTTCTGTCTAGATATTTGTCCCGCCCTGCACGTGATTTTTTCAACCGCGCCTATTGATGAACCAATGCATTGATGGGGAAATAGACTACATTTACAATCTGTAATTCTATCTCGGACAAAGACATTGGAAATGTAAATATTTTATGATAAAGGTGATTTATATTTCTTATAGGTGTACCCTCCCCGCCAAGACACGTGAAGGTAATTGATGCCACCACCCATACTCTTACCATAGAATGGAAAGAACCAAAAATAGACTATGGACTACCCATACTCGCCTACCACGTGGAACGATTTGACTTTATAAAGAAGAAATGGATAAGGACCGGAAACACGGAGCCCCCAGTGACGACCTACAGGATCGCTGACCTAGAAATGGGACACAAGTATAAAATACGAGTGTTAGCCGTGAACAAACTGGGTCGCAGCAATCCCTGTACAACAGATGGTCCTGTATCCCTCCTACGTCTGCCAGGTGAGACGCATGAGTATGGTTCTGTAACAACAGATGTAACAGTTGTTTTGCTGGAAGGTTTTCACTGTTGTAATTATAATTTTAATATTTTGAAAACTACATGAACCAAATTTAAGTAAATCTAAATTACAATATCTCTTTGGAGGAAACAACTTGCTGAGGCCTATACGTGTATTGACATTATGAAAATCAAATTAAATAGAGGAGTGCATGATATTTTAAAGTTATTCATGGCATAAATCATAACAGCTTTGGACCGGTCTCGGTGTTAGCATGCAAAAGTTTTTGTCAAATAAGGACTTCTTTTTTGCATTAGGAACTTGTGTTTTTGCATAATGTTCTCTGGACAAGTTTGGTATCTTTCAAGGAATTGAAAACAGAAGAAATGACCATTATTATCTTAAAATCGGCATTATGAATACAAATCACTGATACTAACCTACGGATTTTAACTGTTCTGTCTCTTGCACTGTTAATCCTAATCTTGGCAAACTCAAAAATCCTGACATCAAAGAAAGTAAAACTTTTAATAGAGAAAGTCACTTAAAATGAATCTTTCTTACTGAATTTGATTGATAAAAGTTTAATATTTTAGAATATTTTTTTGAAATCTCCATACTTGATTGACTAGTAAATTTAAACAGGCAATATTTATTAGTAATCTTTATTTGTAGGTAGTCGTGGAAAATCTTTAGCAGTAAATAGAAAAGAAAGAAGGATCAAAATATGAAACTACATAAAATGTATATGTTATAGAATTTTGTAAACCATTTATATGGCTGACTGTAGATTGAGTAATAAAATGACTAAAATTAAACAATTTTAGAATAAAATCTATTTTTGACGTTGGCAGTTAAATTATGTTCCGTCTTCGTGACTGCGCATGCCCTTTTGAACATCTTTCCTGATCTTTGAACATAAATGGAACTCTTTAAATTCAGGATATTGGCCCAATAACAATCCCGGGGAACCTTATTTACGGTGACATGGGAGAAGTTCAGATTTCTCCAATAAGTGCCTGATTATCCCAATTTTCCTTTTTCTCGCACAACTTTCAAGATCGTAACGAATTTTACAGTTTCTTGTAAAGCACCAATCATTTCTCCAGTTTTACTTTTAATTTTTTGTATATTTAAACCACGGACCATATTTTCACATTTTATATCTTTAAGTTCTTCGAAATACATTTGTATTTGCCATACATTTGAGGATCTTTTTTGTATGACATGACACTTTGACCTTAATGTACTTGAATCAAAGTGCAAAAAGGGCAGTTATAAACTCGTAATTAACATTGGCCATTATTGGCTAATTAAAATCTTTTCTTGATCAATAAACCAATAAGAAATCCTTTATGAGACCGATATAAAGTGGCCGAGGCGACGAATTGTGAATATATTATAGCGCCATTTTAATCCTTTTACTTCTTAGGGGAAAAAAATCCTGAATTGGAAGTAAGAAGTGAAGAAATTTGCATTTTTCTTTAAATTAAAGTTTCCAGCTTCCGGGATTGTCAATATGTGTACATATAGTGTAAACTTACTAAATCATAAACTCACTGAAAGAAATACCTTGTTAATTTAACTATTTTGCCTCTTAAAGCGTTCGTTGGGATTAGTAATCATTCTCTCTATTGGCTAATATAGTGAGTAGTAGGTATCACATGGAGCGGGGGCGTATAGATACCTTCTAACCTAGTGAAAGTTACCTTACTAACGTTATCTAGTCAATCTACCCAATACCTAATAAAACTACTTTTAAGGTAATGATTGTATGGACAGTAAATTGACTAGTCTTCTTAGTATATAAATTTTACTATTTATTTTTGCTGAGGCACTTGCATCAAAACGTTAAGTAGATGTTTTACAATGAATGCTTTTGAAATATACTCTGTGAAATGTCCCTATTTCGATATGGGGAACCACAAATATGAGGTTTGTTCGAAAAGTTCGTGGACGATGTCAATCTTCGTTATACTACCCTCAAGAATTAAACATATTAGTAGGAGATGTTATGAAGATTCTACAAAACTCACCTTAAACTGCATTTCATAGTACAGCAGGAGTTGCTTATAATGGATAGCTACCCCGTGTTAGGATAGAATGACAAACAGAGAGAACTACCTAGGGATGGACACCTATCCTGCTATATTGCCACTAAAGACCTCTGGAAACACGAGAGTTGGGATCAGTTGCACAGGAGAAAAAAGCATCCCCCGACAAAATTCCTCTATATTGATCGGATAAAGGATAATACCACAAAACGGTCCATTTCTCAAGATTTAAGAAAGACCTGGAACATCAACTTATTTGTTAGCTACTTCAGTTACATTTGTCGTATTTGGAAAACATTTCGTTCGTTTCGAAACAGACGGGAGATAAAAACACCACATGTAAGTGTTAGTGGAATTTTTTTTATTGCATAAATACAAGTGAGGTGTATCAACTCAGATGACACGAACATAGTAGATTCTTCATAATAAAATCTTTTTTTTTCTTTCAAAACATTGCATTATATTTAAATAACTTTAGTTAAATTAAAGGGAAAAGATTGACTCTCATAGCTGAATTTATAAACCCTGACCACATTTTATTTTATTCACCTAGCTAAGCTAGTTCAATGATTTAGAGAATATTAAAATTCATTGTCCAAAAAAGAAAAAAAGTTGAAAATGTAAGTAATGAGAGTTTTGTTATAGTCTCTGAAGTAAAGGACAAGAAGACAACAAACTGCGAAGAACTTGACGCGAAGACTCGAGGGCTGCCACTCTAGAAACATGTTAGAGAGTGATTAGCTTCACAAGAACCAGTTTACTGCTCTCCAAAGCTGGAGTGCGATCCCCTACGATTAATTATCATCGTTTGTAGGGGATTGTTAAACCAAAGTAAAATCTATTAATAGTGGAGTTTTCTCTGAGAGCGTCGGTAATGAGAAATAATGCCAAATAATCGAGAAGTGAATCAATTGTTTCATCGTGTTCTTTGAGAGGTTGTAAAGAGTTTTAGAGCATGAGATCATTGAATTTAGAGAGAGAGAGAGAGTATAAAATGAAACTTGCAGACACGTGTGAAATCCTCTACCAAAGGCAAGCGATAGCTTGGGCTCGTTTACAGAACAAGAATATACATTAACATATATAAATTTATAGGTCAGAGTTATTAATGGTTTATGATGTTATTACATGCAGGTGCTATTAGAGACCTACTGATAAAATAAATTGAAAAAATCTGAACAAAAATTTAACAGTTAAAAAGTTGAGGGATTACTGCTGAAATTCGACCACGAAAACGCTAAACCGCGATTGACCTTCAGATTTTGCGAAAGTAATGAAAGTAACAAAACTCATCTCATAGTATTAAACAACAAATCAAGTGCAACAAAGTCATCTGAAGATACTGGTGAAGGGGGGAAACAACACTGCCAATGAACCCAAGCTGTACATGATGGACGTAATAGTTGAGGAGGGAGGAAATAAGGCATGTAGATTGGCGACTAATGTCAGTGGAGGTCCACTTCAAGTCAGACAAAGCGAACACTAATAAATGTATGGTATGCCATTCTTTGCATATCCTGGCAACTAAAAATTATCTATATTTGGGGATTACGCCATTAATCCATTTATAGCTCACCTGAGCCAAAGGCTAAAGTCAGTGTTGTTGATGTGAACTTTACATTTTCGCCCTTTTCTTCAGAGGTACATGGCCATTTTTATCAAAGACTTAGTATAGACTTTTGGGGGAAGAAAATTAAAAATCTGATAAAATGAAGGTTCGGACACTGTGCCATAGGTATATAATCAACAGAAACTGCATAACCTGGCACTAAGAAAATGAGTTTAAAATATAAATCCATATGTAGCTCACTACGACTCAAGGGGTCAAGTAAGCTTTTGAACGACATTTGTTCCTTGCTCGTCATATACCCGGGTAATTTATCACGATTAGTCGCCTAAAAATGTGGTAGCATCATAGGAGCAGGTTATTCAAAAATACGACCTTTGGGGTTAGGCTGGGGCTTAAACTAGATCAAACTTTACTTGATAGGTTTTTGTGAAAATAATGAATACAGATCTTTTTAGATTAACAGGACTATAGATTTTCACATTGTGTGGTTTCAGTTTTCTTCTAAAAATTATGGATCCTGTGGCTAGAAGAAAGCTAAATTTTGAGGTAATTTTTTTCATAATGCACATAAACATGGAGAAATTAATCTTCAAAAGAACAGCATGGCCATAACAGTAATGCTGATGTAGAAGTATCCTTATGTTGTGTTTTAAAGATTGACTAAGTCCCTAACCCCTTGGAGCTGGCCACTATAAAGGGTCAGCATCTTTCATAAGAATAAAGAGAGGATAAAATCTGAAGGACAGTAGGGATCAAGTTAACCCAGGTGGACGCCGTGGCTGATGGGCCTCTTGTTTGACTCTTGGTAGATATGTTTGCGAAGAATGTTGCTGACGATAAAAAAAGAGAGCTTTTATCATAAAAGAAGAAAATTATTTCCCTTATTTTCTAACTTTATTAGAAAGTTCATTAACAGGTGGTTTAATTAAGGGGCTAATATGCAAACATCCGATGACAGAGGTTTCAACAATAGTTGGAGACTTGCTTTGCAATCTAGTTCATCCTCCATTGGGCAATGACAAATCTAGTTCGGAAGGCAGTTTGTCTCCCCATAAGCTTGTCAGACTTGCAGATTTGAAGCGGCTGGGGAGAAATTTGAGACAGGCTTTTCTTCCTGTTAGTACAGAGGAATATCGACGGCCCGCCATCGTCACCTTGTAACATTGTCCCTGCTTCCGCCGTTGACATCGATTGGACAGTTCACGCTATCGATTTCTTGTGTCCAACTCGCGTCTGCAATAGTCTTTTTCCATGCAGAAATTCAAATGACTTGGTATTGTTTTCCCAACTGCTAAGATAAAATTAGGATGTCGCGCTCGTTAATGGCAGGCCCGCGAAGGCGAGCAAAATCAAAGCACAAAGAATTCAGTCATACATATAACTGATATGTAACCTTTTTTTCTTTTAGCAACATCAAATAAGCTGCAGAAAAAGCAAATTTCTACGACTGAATTGATTTTTGACTGGTCACAAAACGCTCAAAAAGTTTCTAGAAACAAATATAAAATCTCACTGATTGCGACAATATTGAATTGGAAGTTGGAACCCTAATCTATTGTTCATGGTGGTTTAACAATCATAAACGTTGAATATTCATTATGAAGACGTTGATTTGCAGAGTTGGCCTCGATATAAACTTTCGCTAAGAATGTCAAATACAGGTCTCTATTTGTTGATTCGAAAGAAATTTAAATAAAAGAATCAATCTTCTTGGTATTTATGACACCAGGAGCAAAATATATTGAATATAATTTTGTCGGCCCAGGCATCAGATGGCGGGAGTTAATGAGAAACCGTAAACAGTCTCATAAACAAGAATCTTAACCTTGTCACACCGAAGATTCTTAAGATTCACACAGACTATAGTAACTTGAAATATGTACCTCACTGATTTTACAATTTAAAATGAGTGACTAGAAAACGGTTTCCGATATATAAAAGGAAAGAATGAACTACTTTGATCTAGCATCTAGATTCATTATTTCAATTTTAAAATGCCATTCAACTTAAACATATTTCTACATAGCATTTACAATAAATTGTAGTGGTTTTGAACAGCTAGGCCTGAAATTGACGAAAGTAATTCGTATCCCCTCTCATAAGGAACCATAACTATAAATCTGAAGCTTTGTCAATATATTGGAAATCTTGATAAGATCACTTCATTGCGATTAAAAAGCAACATAAATACTGTAGTCAGAAATACTTGATTCTTGCAAACTACAAATTGTATTTTCAAAACGATCATTCGAAATTCCTATCTTGCACTCGTGTACAAACTTAGCAACAAAAGCCCCCTCCCTTTGTTTTGAACATATTTTATATGTTCTCTTTAGAATTGTTCAAATGATATACTAAATTATTAGAACTCTGTTGGTTTTGAATATTATCTGAAAGTCATTAAGTCGCCAAGTTTTAATACTAAGTTCTTTAAAAAAAAAACACTATTTCACTTATACTTAAGTCTTATGCCTACTTTGTGCGGAAGTGAAGTATCGACCATTTTGTGTCACAGCAGCACTGTACTGGTTCACGGTGACCGGGCCAAGCATTTATCGGACCGTCCAAACCAGCGTAGACATGATATGTGATCATGAATTTGTAAGCAGTTGTCCATTACCAATGCTTTTTTGCGAAATGGATCAGATATATAAATTTATTCAGAAGATTCTAATGGTCAAAATTGCTAAATCTTACCTACATCCACCTCTTCGTTGAGAATGATCTAGATTGTTACTTAATTACTTCCATATACATGTATCCTTACTAAAAACTAATTAAAAAGACAGTGACTATGATCAGCAACTTTGTATAAAATTTATTTGATTTCAAAAAATATGAAAAAAGTTCAGCCCTTATTCACACATATGGTATTGGAAGAAGGACACATTTCAAAATTCCGCTGAGGAAACGAGGTTTATCTAACAATAAATAAAAATCACAGACAAAATTATTAATATTTTTCATGAAGTTAGGGTCAGAAAAGAAGATCAATATTAAAATTCCTCATCTAAATAATTCTTCATTGGTTAGAATTATAACATATTGGTTTTGTTGGAAAATAATGAAATAAGTTGGCGAACTTTTTAATATTTTTATAGATAAATTGTACAAACGTTTACTGCAAAATCACCTTTAATGAGATATACAGTTTTGAACTCGGATAGGTCTCATATGGAAATACCATTTAAATTATCACCCCGTCCTAAAAAGAAAATGTGTTTATATTTTTGCATCATAAGTTTCATTCTAAACTAAGAATAAAAATTCACTGTAATGATTCATATCAAGAATTAAAATATAATCCTTCTAATCAAAGTTAGAACAAAGGAATGACCGACGTATTGAACATAAACTATTCGTATGTTGGAACTTTCATCATATCCTTAATGAAGGTATGAACAAACATAAAGAATTATTTATGAACAACGTTTAGTACTGTTTACCCATCTCACTCGTGTTTCTTCTTTGATTTATAGCAGTAAAGGTCTGCAACATTTGGATACCATATGTCACAATGAAAATAGAAACAACATACCAACGAATACCAAGTTCAAAAGAAACAGAATATCATAATGACAATGGATCGAAAAAATGATCAAAGACAAAAGATGTAATACTAGTAATTTTGAACTGAATCACGTGTCCCTCTGAAATAAAAACTGCTCACATTATCGAAGTAAAGGAATATATTTGATACATATGGCGTTGTTGAAAAATATCATTAATTATCCTTTTTATGTCATTAACACAAATATAACAGTTCTACTTTCTACTAATTTAACAAGAACATATTTTAAAAAAAAAAACGTTTCAGTCATTCAGTTCTGACTTGCTCTCACACAATACACTTATTGCTGTAACAATTTATCATCCCCCACCACTCATAATTAACGAACAGTAAAGAATATTGCAATATATATAAATATCAATAAAACGCAGAGTATTATATTAACTGGAGAAAATTAGTGCTCATAAACAGTCAGGCAAAAACTTGCAAAAAGGTAAATAGAAACAAAAGTTTGTGAAACACACGTGAAAGCTACGTATATTGGTGTTTCGAAAACATTTATAAAGGAATAAGATACTTTTTAATAATTTAATTCTGGCATTTTCTTTAAACACGCTGTTTGTAAACATTTTAAAACCAGGAAGTCATACTAAATTCTACAGGGGGATATCTTATTCCCAAAGTCCGCCGTTAATTACAGGAGAGCATTAATACAATTTCAATTGATTCTTTCCTATCAACTGACTTTTTTGGGAGATATTTGTCTACTTTGTATTTTTACTGTATACAAAGATATTCAAATGCACATATGTATCGTCGAAGTTTTACCCACTGAGTGCAATTACAATGTGTATTCCCATGGCAATAATAAAAGCATTTTGGATTAATAGATATTTTGCATATTTATCCCCATACTAATCAAAATAATTTCTTTATCATTGTAAGTGCAGTACATGTACTTATATATCCCGACAGGTCAACGACAATTTGTCTAAAAATAGAAATCCTGGTGATGACCGTTAATTTAATAAGATATTGGTAAATATAGAGCAATACACGTTTGTCCATAAACATTTACACGTCAGCGTGTTATGTACGCAATCGCAACCGTCCCCCAAAGCGTCAGCAATTCTCTGTATACATTCTACAATATAATAAAGAAGGTCAACATACTAAGTATGCAAAAATAGAATCTGGTTGAATGGATACATGATATGATAATGATAATTGGATAATTTTCGCACACAACTCAGTACCAATGTAAAAATATATAATAAAGTATTCCCCACTCAATTTCTCCTGTGATATGAAGTCTTCAAATGTAATTTTATACCGATGCCCTTTTTGAATTAATATGTTGAAAATGTAAGACAGAATTGGACTCGACGTCTGACATAAAGTTATCGTCCTTGCCAGAACTGACACTGTGCATCGGTAAAAGATGCGAAATTTTCCCTGGAAGCCGAGTTACTGTGTATCGGTTTTTATTCTTCCGCAGATTGTAGCATGAACATGAGCACACGGACGTGACGTCATTTAATTCCGGATTTTCTTGAGCACCTGACACAACGTTGCCATTGGAAGTAATGACGTCACCTTCTAATCGTACTGCAGTCTGCGCAGCCGCAGCTGCTTCTAACTCGTCTCTTTGTTCGTCTTCGGTATTCATCGTTAAAAATCTTAATACTAAAAGGTTCATTGCTGCAGAGATGACCGTTAATCCAAAGAGAATGAATATCAAACTAAAAGTCACGTACTGTGGATTGTCCTGCAGCGCATTGTTGCTTTGTAAAGCCACGTAGTCACCAAATCCAATAGTGGTAAGCGTGATAAAACAATAGTAAAAGGCGTCTAAATACGACCAGTCCTCGTAGTACGTAAAAACAACTGCCCCCACGGTCAAAAATAAACAAGACAAAATACAGGCTACCATAATTAGGTTTGTCTGCGAAACTTCACAATTCTTTCTCCTGAAGCATTTTTTGATTTGTTTGAGAAGAAACGTCACAAATGTGTTGAGACGTTCGCCGACACTTTGGAACATGATGAGACAGAGGGGAATCCCCACGAGAGCGTACCACATACAGAAGATTTTCCCGCTGTCCGTCTGAGGGGTGCTGTGACCATAGCCTGCAAAAGACATTGGAATTTAAAAAAAAATGGCTGATATTTCATGTAAAACAACGAGGATAAATTCCCCTGTGTCTATGAGAGGAAAACTTCGATAAATTAGATAAACAAAATTGTTCCTCTACGAGGCAATTTTTTAATCTTTCCAACTCATAAAACGAAGCCTACTTTTTTTATGTTTGTAGTGTTAATATGATGTAAATACAAAATAAACCTGAACTGTATTGGTATAAGTATATTTGTAACCAATTATAAATATAGCACGTTGAAACAAGGTCAAGCCTTCCTGGAAAAATATTAATTGTATTTTCTAGTAGTTCAAACAATGGGACCAAATTATAACAAACATATATTCAATGATAAAAAAAAGAAATACAGCGACTAAGGGAAAAAATCTGGAATTATGATTTCTTCAAATAGAACACTCAGTGAAAACAATCATAAACCATTCATGGATGGCACAATGTAAGCTACGACTATTAAATCTGAGCAGAAGTAATTAATTAAATCGACAAAATTGAACTGTTATAAGCAAATAAAACATCAATGCCTGCAAAATACCGATAATAGCAAACAACTCCCTCGTGTCTTCAATAATTTATTGATACACGTTTCCATCATCGTTCAATATACTGTATTTTGTAATTGATAAATCAAAATAATTAACAGGAAAATATTTCCCCCCTCCGATTGACGAGATACGGGCTATGGTATTAAATGTCTCGAAAATTTATTTCTGCCTAAATCGTTCTTGAGTATATAAAAGTCCGAGAGAACACTGGGCGTGGCCACCAATACCAGTCTCCCTAAGTATTATTTCCATGAGGTTATTTTATTTAACAAAAATAAAATGGTGCCAAAACGAAATTCAAAGTAGCTTCAAACAGCTTTTGTTTTATGAGTACTTAATCGATTGTTGATGAAAGAGAATTGAACGTTCTTTACATAACATATAAAATTTTATATTAGGGAGGTTTGCTTAAAATTACAATGGAAGGACTCCTCGAAAAAAGTGCACCACGTGCAAAGCGCGCGATAAGCGTTATGTGGAATATCCTCTTGATCTTTGGAAGCTTTCGGCGAATGTGTCATCACAGATTTTCAAACTCCATTCCTCGACAATTATGACATCCCTCCGAGTAACAAGAAAAAAGCATTCTGGATGCCTTCACTCGATGAACGCAATTACAGATAGACAATTAGATTACGGGAAGCCATTTTTCTGTCAGATGTCGTACAAAAGTCGTCCTCTTTTTCCTTGTACTGTGGGCATATAACATGCCATTAATAGCACACTCAGGTTGAAATGAGTTCACCAACTCAAAAAATGAAGAAGCAATACTACGAAAAAAAATTATCGCCAAACCCCATATAACAAAAATAAATTCCCTACATAAATAGGCTATGAATCAAGCTCTGTCCACCGTTAAATTGCATGGGAAAATGATTATGAGGTATGCGATATTAAGATAATCATACTTCAATGAAAGTTAAATCCAAATGCGGATTATCGGTAATGTCCGGTAATGTGATTGGTTGATAAAAAAAAATAAAATGTCCATTATCCCCATGGTAATAGTACTTTTGTGCTTTACAGTGTATTATAAATACGATGATTGACGATTGATAATAAAAGTTTCATGTGGTTCATTGTTAACTTATGCTTAGACAGAACAGACGTTTTCAATATTCCTTCTGTCTTTGTAAACATATTGCACTATATATCAAATATAAACGAAACAGGATGCGGGCCACCCTGATTTTGTTCTTATATTGCATGTTCACCGCCGCTGTGTTGACAATTTTGTTGTTGCTGTACGATGTTACTCGTAGATCCTGCTACGCCGATTATTACTTCCTGGTTACTCTTCAAGGCGCTTTGACCTAGTTACTCTCCGAGACGCTTTAACCTGGTTACTCTCTGAGGCGCTTTAATCTGGTTACTCTCTGAGACGCTTTGAGTTGGTTACTCTCCGAGATGCCTTATTCTGGTTACTAGACAGATTCCATCAAAGAGGTTTCAGATTTTTGTCTATTTGTCCAGAAAATTAAATAAATTTTTAATTAGTTGTCTTTATTCTTTTCTCAGAAGATTGGGAACTAACGTGTATTTATTTTGAGCGTTTCAAAATCCATTATCGGCAATTATTTGACTGATTAAAAAGCATACCAGTTAATCGTTTATATACACGCATGTATACTAATTGGTTTTTTTTTTTTTTTTTTTTTTTTACTTTTTCAGCTTATGGGTTATAGATTTGATTTTTTAAAAACATTTTTTAAATTAATATAACAACGAATAAAACCACCAAAGGTGATGTGAAGGAACTATTTGTTGACCTGTTATATAAGTTACGTACCGGGTAGATATTCTTGGAAAAATAATAAATGCATTGTTGATACAATGCACCAAATTGCAATCTGTCTGAAGTAGATAATCTCTGCAGTTTTCTTGTCTACTCAGCAGACTATCTGAACGGGATAATAGCTGGTCTTTATAGATTCATGTGAAATAGCGATATATATTTTAAAAAGGAAGACTTATTTTTCCCTCATTAATCATTTCTTTCATCGTTGATAAATCAGTGAGATATATCACGTAGCTAAATGTGCATAAGGTGGCCAGCAGCCTTAAATCTACATGACCAATGACGTCATTCAGCACGGGAATTCGCGTGGATATACGAGATTAGACACGTGGAACAGCTAAAACCACGTGTGTTTGTCGGCTTCCATCATTAATTTCGATGCAAAACTAGAGACTTGTAAATCGAACTACAAAGCCATTGATCGAGAGTAAAGAAATGATCAATGATAGCCGCAGGTCTAATAGATCAGAAGCTTTATGACAAAAACAGATGTATGGCGAAGAAAAAAAAGTTATTCTTTGTCTATCTCAGAAAAACGGACATAATTGCCTCACTTGTTTAGTGTTAAATGACAAACCCTGCTCTCTTTTTATTTTTGTATTGTCAATGGAATTGAGGGAGGAGAAACATTCCGATTCAATTCCCCAATGACGTAATCATACCTTGTTACCCTCGATACGTCACTCATCAACAGATCACATGATTACATGTACTTTGTAATGGTACGTTGCCAACTTCGATTACATGTACAATAGAATAAAACATTGCATATGTGTGTTGAAAAAGATAAACCAACCTTTCTATGGAATGTATAGTTTTTTCTTGAAAAGTTCATTTAATAATAATTTGAAGAAAAAAATTCAAAGCATTGTGATCACATGCCTTTGGTGTCTCAGTGGATGGGATGCATTATTTATGACAAATTATGTGCAATGTGAATATCCTATCATATACCATTCAGGTCTTCATTACCAAAAGTAAAATTTAAAATTAGGTCAAACATATAAGTTAAGGTCAAGGGTAAAAAATAATTTCATTCTCGGAGACATCTTGTCACAGGAAATGCACATGTCAAAAACAAAAGCCACAATTCCTCTCAATCAAAAGTTATAAGGAAAGATAACATTTTTTTTAAAATAGGTAAAATTTCAAGGTCACAGGGTCAAGAGTCATGCCCATTACATTGTAGTATATTAACAAGATAAAAATAAACATATTAAATATAAAAGCCGTATCATTTCTCTATCAAAAGTTGTGACCAATCTAAAGTAGTGTTAAACAAGCAAATTCAAGGAATTGTGGTCCCCCGCTTTCGGTGTCTTTGTGGGTGAGATGTCATTTTTAATGACATATTGTGTGTAATATGAACCCCCTTTCATATATCATTTATTTAGAAATCATCACTGAACTCCAAGGTCAAGGTCAAAGGGTTAAAGTGTTTGGTATCTGATGAAAAGTCTTCTCACAAGGATTACATATATGTAGTATGAAAGCCTCAGCCCTTGCCATTCAAAAGTTATGGTAGAGGTTAAAGATTTTTTTCATAAGTACGAAAATTCTCCAAGGTCAACTTCAAAAGGTCAAGGTTGTTGATATCAAATGAAAGGTCTTGCCACAAAGAATACATATGTGAAATATGAAAGTCCTAGTATCTACTGTTCAAAAGTTGTGGCAAAGGTCATAGTTTTTAAAAAGTAGGTCAAACTCCAAGGTCAAGGTGAATGGGTCAAAGTTCTTGGTATCTAATGAAAGGCCTTCTCACAAGGATTACATGTATGAAGTATGAAAGCCCTAGCCCGTATTGTTCAAAAGTTATGGTCAAGGTTAAAGTTTTTTCATAAGTTCGGAAATCTCCAAGGTCAAGGTCAAAAGGTCAAAGTTGTTGGTATCCAATGAAAGGTCTTGTCACAAAGAATATATATGTGAAATATAAAAGTCCTAGTACCTACCATTCAAAAGTTATGGCCAAAGTAAAAGTATGAATTTTTTTGTGTAAGAGTGGGTCAAACTCCAAGGTCAAGGTCAAAAGGTCAAATTTGGTGGTACCCAAAGAAAGGTCTTATCACAAGGAATACATATGTGAAATATGAAAGTCATAGCTCCACGAAATCAAAAGTTATGGGCAAGGTTAAATTTTTTGTGACGGACGGACAGACGGACAGACTGACAGACTGACGGACAGACGAATGAGATTTAATGTCCCCTCGCTTTCGCGAAAGCGGGGGACAAAAAAATTGAAAAATAGGTCAAACGTCAAGGTCAAGGTCACAGGTTCAAAAATAATATTTATTTGGAAAGATTTCGTCATAGGTAATGTTCATGTGAAATTTGAAAACCCTATCTCTTCTCATTCAAAGTTATGACCAAGTGAAAGTTTTTAACGTCCCATCGCTTTCGCGAAAGCGGGGAACAAAATGTGTCAATTTAAGTTAAGAGAAATATATGTTTCTCATATTACTTTGAAAGATTTGGTTTTGTTGGTAAGCTCTTATAAACCATATATAAACCATAAATCATTCAGGATTTCATTTAACACCCATTTACCCCTTACAACAATTGCACACCAACCACTCTATTTAAATGGTCGGATTTTCTAACAGTGTGGTTCTGACGGATCAAGATAAACATGGATCGTCAAGGATGTTTCATTAGATAAGAAAATATACAAAATAAACAAACCCTGCACCGAATCGGTGCAGGTACAAATGTACGTCTCCCCCCAAACAGCCAGAAACTCGACAGGGGTGCCATAACTATGCTTTGTTAAAAGCAAAGTTCTCTTGTCGCTACATTTATCATGTTAACCTATGCTCAGACATAAATCGAATACGTTTGATTTTTACGATGTTTCGGATGGTTTATGCTACACATTAATTTTCTAACCGAATTATTTGACATTTTTTTATTTTATGCTATTGATTACGTCACTCACTCCAAGTGAAATGCACTTTGAATGTCAAATTGATCAAATTTTAAAACAAGAAGAAGATGATGACAAAAAAGAGGAATCCAGACAGATATGCAGAGTATAAAAATTCAGTAAAATTTCTATGCCAAGTTGTAGGTTAAGTGAAAACTATGCTTTGACTTTATAGGTCTCCAAAGATGTTCCGAGGAAGATTGATTGATTGATTCTATATTGTTTAACGTCCCTCTCGAGAATTTTTTACTCATGGAGACGTCAACACTTGCCGGTGAAAAGCTGCAAATTTTGTCCTATGCTCGGAACTCAGGGCCATTGAGCAGGGAGGGATCTTTTTCGTGCCAGCACCTACTGCGACACGGGACCTCGGTTTATACGGTCTCATCCGAAAGACCGGTCTCCACGTCCCACAGTGGGATTCGAATCCGCGACGTAAGGATCAACTCCTTACTTCGCGACTCTATAGCAGACGCTCTAACCACTGCGCCACGCGGGCGACTATTCAGAGGAAGAGGAAAACTGGCTACCATGATGTAAAGATATTATCTTTCGAGATACAGTTGAACTTCAGTAACTCGAAAATTGATATCTCATATACAATGGATATGTCGAAGTGATTTGGAAGTCCTAACCACTTATTCTTTAAGTATTTAACAATCGATATCAGGAATCATTGGACATCTCGAACTTTTTCCTCGGTCCCTTCAAGTTCGAGATAACGAGATTTGACTGCTTATCATTCAAGAGGTACATGTTAATAGTAAGTAACTTTACAAATATGAGCAAGTTACACAGCATAATTATTTTATATAATTTTCTGGTCTATCACTCAACAGATTCTTTTTGTTGAAACTGGGTCGTTACGCTTTCACATATACCCCACAAGAAGGTCGTGCAGGGAGTACGTGCCAGCACGTGCAACCATAAATATTCACAACAAACGAAAAAAATATGTAATGTTGACATCTGAGTCGGATTATCAAGATTAAGACGATTAAATGCACTGAAGACAGCAGTGTCTGATCTCCCTTGTCGGGAGGAAACAGACGAAGGTGGGCTATTATTCAATTAAAGTCTATAATGGGTTGAAAGCTAATAAACAACGGTTTGTCTATTGTCAGATAAGTTTTATGTTTTCTTATATAAACGCTTGTAATAAAATATATCCTTCTTAAACGTTTTATCTTGCAGAAGACTTGCAAATAAACATGATAGATACAGTTTTTCATTGTATTCACTCTTTCTTATCACATGACAGGGTGGTGTTTCAGTAACAAGAAACCAATCAAACACTTCTTTTCTGATCTTTCTTGACGTGGATTAAGATAACTGCATGCACTGTGTATTGAAGCTAATATAAAAAAAAAATCTTTGAAGTTAGAACCGGGATGTTTTAAAATATCAGATTGTTGTTATATCATGTCCATTTTTTTTTAAGTTGACGATTCCTTTATGTATAGATCAAATAATTTCAGGATTAAAAAATAAAATAAGTTTTTTTACAGTAAAAAAAAATTAAATTAAACTTGAAATTTCAGTTTTATGAACTGGGTATTTCAAAGAAAACGACACCGTTTCTAAATTAAATGTTATGTTTTATGTTATCTAAAAACCTTTGACAAAAAATCAATAGTCAAATCTGGATTTTCGTTTAATAGTTCTTTAAACTCGATATTAAGATATTAACAGTAAATGGTATCCTAGAGCCAAGTACGAATCTGCTAAAAACAACAGCAAAAGGCGTATCATGAACCAGAATTTTATCATCATTAAAAATACTCTTGGCTTTAAATAGGATAATAATTTTTTTAAAAAATTCTGCTAGTTTAAATATCTTATTTTTTTTATATTTGAAATAAATAAATAGTAAAGTATCAAAGATGCTATGGATGAAATCAAATACTGAACACGACATAAGCAAGTTTGCCTCGCGCTAAAAAGAATTTTTACCCAGCCGCTTTTCATGCAAAATGGTCGTTTTTTTGGAGATCTGTTATAATTATGGCGGGACTCATCTGCGAAACAATACAGAACACAGTCGTTATTGCTTAGTTGCAATAAAATGCGAAATGTTATTATCAAGATCTCGTAATTGCTTCACTGGGTTCGCTTGATATATAACAGGTCATAAATAATTGTGCCTTGGCTGTACAAGGCAATGAGAGCATAAAATCATTCAGTTTCGAAGTATCGCAGAAATACCTAAAATAATGACATATCAGAAAACAGAACAAAAAGGGTCTCTGAGATGCTACAGGATACTGGAAGCCTGGTTTGTCGTAGAGCAGTGATAGTTGGCATTTTCCCCTTTTTTCATAAGCTTAATTAATAGAACAACACACACTAATTAACGTTCGTGATTACATGTTCTTCCTCGTTAGTTTCTGACAAGGATCATCTAAATACATGTTCAGTACCCTCTTTCTAACGGTAAATCTGTTTTCCTTGGCCCAGTTGTGTACTGTGCAATGTATTGTTTGTTTATTCTATGTTCAGTGTTGTTTACCATCAATTGGTCTTTTTGACTGTTTATGATGATTTAGCGTCTGTTTTACGTCATATATAAGCTCTGCAAACTTTTTTTAACCTCTCACTTCATGTAACTCTTTGAGAGAATATATTGTCCATATACATGTATATAGGGGTTCCTTCGAGATAAGACAATGCCGATTGGTATCATAGAAAATCTTGATTATGTGCAATTATAGATTAAAGAAAAATTATCACAGGTACTGATTATTTTTTCGCAAGTCATTACCAGCATATATGCAAAAGAAAAAGTCCATGGAATTTTCATGAAATTCAGAGAAAATCAATTTCATCATGATGCACTGCTATTTCTTGGCATGTCAAAAGTTAATCAGTTCGAACTTTTTTCAGTTGTATTGTATATTTCTCAATTTGTATTGTATAATTTTGCATAACCATTTATATTGTATAATCATCCAATTATATTGTATAATATAATTTTTATTGTGCTTTGTTTTTTAGTCGATTAAACGAAGTAACCTACATGTAGCATTTCTTAAATCGCTACAATTTGATCCTTACAGAATTTGTAAAAATTATATTTTACTCAGATGTTAACACGAGGTGATCTTATTGTTGGAATGGGTATATGTTGTAAATGTTAAGGGTTTGTTTGTGTTAGTAAATTGTATAAACCATCAACATATACAAGTCGACCAAGTGTTTTTGAGTTTTCAATTTTCATGTAAAAAGGTATCCGTCATCAATAACCTTTGTAAAATTCATCAATATAATTATTAAGAGAGTTAACCTTCCAGGTTAATGTAAACTGTACACTCTCTCATCGTGTATTTTGTTTGATATTGTTGTTGTATTTTCTCTCTGTTTGTCTTACTCAGTGTGAGAATAAATTGAACTGAATTGAGTATAATGATCTGAAAAGTTTCTGTTGACTGCTTGCCGTACGTACCAGTACACCAAACTATCATGACTGGGTCCCCCTACAGGCTACTGAACATTGATTACGCGGATAATCTCGATTGTCTTCTAATATCTGGTGATGCATATCACGAGATAAACAGTCAAGGATTATCTTTTTGTACTTCATCATCACCATGGAAATTTATCATTAATGGAATCGTTGTCAAAGAAATAATTATCGAGAAAGTACATTATTGCGTTTAGTTTCAGTGTACTTCAAATTCTGTTAAAAGCCTACAACGAAAGATATGTACACCATCCAATTTGTTGCTAGCATTGTAATAGCAAAGAATTGTATTAAGTGGGTTGTACATGAGCTCACAAATGCTAGTCTAATGAAAAACAAGGCGACGAATTAAAGTGAATCAATTAAACAGTCTAATTTTCTAACAGTGATGAAACATATGTGCATGACTAAAGTTTTTAGATATCAGGCTTCCAACTAACCAACCAAAATGTTTTTATAAACGCGCTTGTGTATTTTTCTGAGAAATAGTTCCATATTTGTAAAGGCTTCAAATAAGCCAAGTCTTCTGTTCATATAAATAGTAATACCCTATATAATGACTAAATTATATAGTTTAATTTATATATTAACAGATTTACTTCCTTGTTCATTTATTGGATGAGTAAAATTAATCAAGTCTGTAGATACTTTTAAGTAAAACTAGAGCAAAGCTTGTTGCAAAGGAACGAAACGGTCTTCCGACGGACCTTAAAGTTATGAATTTAGAGATTTTATCTCTATTAGTGCATGATAGAGGCAAACTCTTAAAGGATACCAAAAAGATTTATTTTCTGATAAGTATTTCTGCATTTTCTGAAATATTTACCGTGGATAGTGTTTGTTGTCGATTCTTGGTTATATTAACTTTATTAATAAGATTCTTTTCCCCCTAAAATTGCTGAATTTAAAATATCTTTCATTGTCGACAGAGGTGAAGAATGCATAATCAAAATGCACTGTGCATTATTCAAGAGGATGGACTATCTAGGAACTTGTCGAAGGTTTTTTGAGTCTTTTATAAAATTAAAATGAAAAGGGAAATTTTTTAAAAATATTTAACAGAAAACAGAGCAAAAACGGCAAAGTAAACAGTAAGGAAATCGAAGGGTCTTAATTACAACGAAGGAATTGTTAAGGATATATTATATCTTTTTACTCCAAATAATAGGTTTTAAATAAGGATAAATTCTTTTAATTATAGCAAAGATCTTTAGGGATGGGATTGGTTTTAGTTTTTACAAAAAGCTTAACAGTCTCCGTTCTGTTCAATGTTATTAGGCAACAAACATATATAATAGTAATTTGTTTCTCGTACATCATTTTATTTCTAATCCGTGCAAGTAGCATGAAGAGACAGGAGGAACCTGCTATTATAAACATCTACTGATATTGTCGACGAATTTTGAATTTGTTCGAAGTGTTATTTGATATTTTATTTTTCAATGTAATGACCATGTTTATTCTCACATTTCCATGCTACTGATGTATGTAAACTACGTATATGAAATCCAATGGAGTGCAGTCCTTATATGTACGAGGGCTGTTCAATAAATAATGTTCTGAACTATATGACACACATTACAGATATCATATGACATTAAACTTGAATTTCTCTCATTATTGAATCTTTCATGAATTTATAACAGTTTATGTGACTACTTTTCATCACATAGTTTCATCGTGAGAAGCTGGGAAATAAGGGCTTTTCGAGACACTGCATTATAAATGAATGGTAAAGAATCAGTAAACTAGAGTGAAAATAAAAGCTTCATTAAAGCTGCCGTAAAACTTGTTAAAAATCCCAAAGAAATATTTACTGAAATATGTGACATTTACAGCAACCAATGCCTGTTTTATAGACAAAAGAGCAGGTGGATTTCAATGATAAAAAATTATATAATGGGCATCAAAAATGGGTACCCTCCTTGCCAACAAAAATTAAAACAACTTATGTACTGTTCGCCAAATTTCAACAAATAATATTTGATGATGTATGATTGACTTTAAGACACATAGCAAATTTGATAGACATCACATCGGGGGTAGTTTACACTGTATTTAAGAAACGTTTGACGGTAAAAAAGCTTAGTACTCAAAGATCACCCTATATTTTGAAAAATGAGTGAAAAATCAGTGTTTACGAAAGTCTTAACAATTATTTTAAAATATCAGTAATTGTAGTTATCCACGTTTGTTTTATTTTCAAACAGATATTGAAACATGAATCTATTGCTTAAAACCGTAAAAACACAATTTACCATAAGATGTACTTGTTAAAAACGGCGAATGTCTGACAAGTGCACAGGTATGCAAGAGCACAAAGACAGATTTATATGTAATTTTCTTAAACATTAGTGGTATTGTTGTTCAAAATCGTATTCGGAGAGACAGTTTAATTTCTGGGGGAGTCTAGAAAGCACTTTTTTGGCCAAAAATCAAAAGGTTTATTAGAGGAAGGACCCATAATCAGGAATCCACTACACTGAATTTCTTCAAGACAGCGTCCAAACCCGCATTCCCTGAAGAGTTCAGGAGTTTTGGGATAAACAGAAAGTTAATATTTTTTCACATTAACAATATTCGCCAGATCTTTGACCTTTTGACTTGTTTTTATTTCCAAACTTGGAAAAAAAAACACCTTTCAGAAGGAAGAAACAAGTTCGGGAAATCATGGGACCAGTATACTAAGGGTCATACCCAAAAATGTGTTCTACAAACGATCAGAAATTGGATAAAAAATGTTACGGAGATGTGTTTTACTTAAAAGAGATTAATTAGCAAAATCATGAAGAATAAATCATTGAAAAGCGTCTTTTGCTTCTTTCTGAGCACCGAGGACATTATTTATTGAACAGCCCTCGTATAACGAAACTGTTTAAAAATAGGATATGATTCATAAATTTAATTATTAATAAGATATCAAATTCAACATACAGTGTACATACAATAGAAATCCATCGCAGCTCATTGTAGACGAAAATACTTGTATCAAATAACACACAGTGTATAATTCTGTCCTCATAGGGTCATTTTGAAATTCCATATAAACATTGGTTCTATCTCAAATATCTTGAAACAAAGAATGAAACTGCATTTCATTCATAAAACATTCAAATTATTGTACCGAGGTGAAATGAAAGCCATATAATAGTATCTGCAATACAACGTCCATTGTGGACGTCAATCGATTCTGTTGTGTGTATCCAATATTACTTAGTGAGCTGTCAGATTAAATAAAGTCATTTACAGGCATCCTGACAGTAGTTAGTGTCAGAGCTACAGTGTATGTATAATTAAAGTACGTCTGATATTGTACGTAAAACATCTAATGAACGGCCAAGTGAAGGTCCACAAACACAACCCAGGGTTCGGTTTTAATCGGAATGTCATACTGACTTGATTACAAGACATATCGGTAAAGTAATAACGTGCTCACATCGATGGAAACACGATGACATTTTTTCACGGGTGTAAACAGCGTCTTCAACAGAATTATTGTCCGTTAATGACCGATAAAGATGTCACGGGTCGTGAAGACGACGAGCATTACACAGGGCGCTACCAAATACAGTATTCTAATTAAGAGGTAATCTCTGTACTTATTAACAGCAAAGGTTCTGTAATATTTCTTTTATTTTGCAGGCCTTTATTTGTGTACATCACACGAAATTTATTATTCATCATTAGAATATACTAATACATATAACTAAAAACAGATTAATGCAAAACTGTATATAGCATTGTGGTTTTATATTTTAGTCTTTAGTCTTTAACCATAACCATGACCGTTATGGACAAAGACTAAAATATAAAACCAAGATGATAAAGTGATGCGACTAAAACAGATTAAAAGATTAAAATCTTATTAGAAGCTATTCCTGGTGTACCCCAGGTGACTTCCCCCAGGTGATTTCTACACCTTTATCCACATCCAACTAAAGATAACACTTTCTCCATATTTTATGATTTCGTAGCAACTATGCAAAAATAGCAAGAAGAGGGGGTTAATATTAATGAAGGAATAAAAGATTTTTTTTTAATTAAAAAATCTTTATATTAACGTGTCAATTACTTTCATCATTGAAAATTTCATGAATGAATATCTCAGGTTTATTGTAATGGCTTGGAAACTCAAAGAAAAATAAATCACGCAACTGAAAACCGATAAGACACTACTTTCGATAGCTGTTTAATTAAACCATGTAGAAATTGCGGTGTTCTGTTTTATCAAATATTGATGAACTAACAGTGCTTTTCTTCAGCTTTTAGCATTGACGAAAAACCTACTGCGTGAAGTCAATTCAAAAACAAATACCAGATATATTTGCAAACAGATCGGCGTTTAACCGAAATATTGAGGGTGAATTAATGCTAATCTTAGATGAAATCGATCTTAAGCAAGACAATTTCTGGAAAATATCCCTATTTTTAGCATATTTTCAAGACGCGAAACTATCTATAAATCGTGCTTCGCAAACAAACAAAGCCCCCGAGCTGTTCCCAGACTCTGGTTGTTAAGACAGAAAAAGGAAGTTGGACGGATTTTCACGAGTTACTGGGAAGATGGAACATCTTATCAAAATAGCCAGAAAAAATACAAACAGTAATCGATCTTGCTTCTGGTTTGATTCATGGGAAAATTATATTGCTTCAGTTAAAAAAATATCCAACAATCTAATTTGAACAATATTTCTTGCTTTTCAAATACTGTACATGCCTTCACATCGCTACAAAACTAATGTCCAAACAGAGAGCGCTTATATTTGCCTTAGGAGATTCTAAACATTGCATATTTTATAGATATGCTTCAAAATCTTACTTCAATGCAAAAAAAATAAAAATAAAATAAATCTAATTTTGTCTTCAAAATTTCGATTCATCTTCACAAAAATAGACAATCCCTCGTTAAACCTTGCTGGCAAAAATGATAAAGCACATCTTATACGACACATGTTCACATTGAAAAATGGTTTATTGAAACAAATTATTCAAAGCTATTAATTTAAACGCAACAACACATGGGAATAACGAAATTTCCAAAAACAAAGAAAAAAAATTAAGAAATGAAATAAGGTACAAATATACAATATTTTAAATCACAATCTTACAAAATAGGACAGAAACAATTATTATCCCTATGTTTTCTTATGTGTCCTTGTTTTCAAAAAAGAAAATCTAAAATTGAGAGATAAAACAAGGCCAATTTCTAGTCGCCAGTAACAGTGAAGCACCTTAATTTATATTTAAGTGTATTTTACTGTTTCGATACTGCTGATACCTCGAGAATTTGTATGTACATTCACTTCCGAGAGTTTACAGTAAATAATAACAACTGAAAGTAATTGCTTATAGACTTCCAGACTGACGCCTCTTTGCGTTTGATGGTAATACACTTTGCACAATCAGATGGAAGCTTTAATTTGATAGCTTCTACGACTTTTACATTTACAGCATTATGTTATGTAATATGCATTTGCGTTTTTTAGTATTATTGCTGCATGTTTTATCGGAGACTTTTTTGAGAATTTATAGAATGGCCATGCACTAAAATTAAGCTTTAAATCGAAAGGATCTCTGCCTTCCATATTAACTGAAGATTTTTTAACAAATCATGTCAACTTTTATGGGTAGGTTTATCAAAGCAAACAACAGCATGACGAATACTGTCGATACGAAAAGTAAGATGTTTTTTTAAAAATATAATTTAATCGAAGACAAATTGTTACAAAATTACTATCGAATGAATAAGACAAGAATTCTGTTTCTAGTTAAAAAAATGTGATTATTTCAGTCCAATGCAACTGATTTGTTTCAGGATTCGATAAAGCAAATTTGTGTTTCAGGGGTTCAGTTGACGAATCAGATGCATATAATTTGTTTTTCGTCGCAAAAAAAGGACAAAATACAATGCCTGGAACTATAAAACAACGAATCTTTACAACAGTACTGAAAAGCACATGAGAAAATGCATTGAAACATTTAGAGGCCATAGGCTATCCCAGAAATACTGTATCTTGATCCCAGGTTTTAGTTTCTATAACTGCATGTAATATCGATATTTATTACAGTTTACTGAAACACAGTTAAATGTTTGAGATCACAAAATTGTAGATATTTGATCATTTTAAGAATTATTTACTTGAAAGAAAGGAATTAACAAAGCATACATAGTTAAATTTAAAAATCCTGCATAAATACCCCCCCCCCCCCAAAAAAAAATCATCATTTAAGATGTATTTCTTCCGAAGCATCATCATAACATCGACACTGTCTGCGTGGGTCCCAAGATTTCATTTTTTAATATTTCTGTTCAAAATTGTTCCTATAAAATGAAATGAGTTGAAACAATTGACCTACTTTTGAGAGAAAAAACTGGTAACCAGATCACCACGTGTTCGACTAGACGAGCTCTGCAAACTGTTCTTTAACATACGCATTTCCATTTATTAATTATATTTTCGGCAAATTAAATTTGGTTCATACATGTACAATCGTGCCCTATATTGAAAACCAGTTTTTCGTATAGTTTATGATCTAAAGCAGACTGACGTGTCATTTTTGAATTGGAGCAAGTCTACAATTGCAGAATGGCGCAATTTGGTGTACAGAAAAGCACAGTAATCAAGTTAAAGTATAACCTCAGGGGAAATATGCAAAAGCAATATTTGTTTGAGCAATGAATAGCAAGCAGCAATACTCTTTCAAACAAATTACTTCCCTAAATATGCAAACTTTATTTCGCTTCGGGACTTGAGAAAATCAAATCTTACCTATTGTAGTGATGACTGTGAGAGAGAAATAGAAGGCACCAGCAAATTTCCATTGCCGACCATTTTTGTAAGGTTGTACTTTCCATATGATGGTTCTGAGATCTTCGTATGCCTTTGAGCTGATATTGCATTTAGTTCTAAGCATCATTTCCTCGCTATTTAATTCTCTCCTGACGTCACTTTCGTTCTGCGATTCCAGGGCGTCAAAGACAGCGGCTCCGACCAAGAGATACGTGAAGGTACAAACAATGAGAGATAAAGTCCGAACGTTTTGCTTCTTCATCGCCTCTCAGCCATGTCCGAGAGAGCGCCAAAACTTCAGAGTCTCATGTCAGGGGAGAGGTCTTTTCTCATTTCGCCATTTTCCAAAACTTCCACAAGAGCACCGTAATTTTCAATGATTCAAAGAACCAAGACACAATATTTTCATTTTATTAACCTCACAAAGAAATTGACAAACATGTAAATTTCGGAGATAAGAAATAGGATTGCCTTTTCCAAGAATTAAATCCTCAGGTTAAAATAACATTTTCTCTATGGTAGGATTCTGCCTTTTTGGAATGTTAGGTTTATGGTAATAAACGGTATTCTATAAACTGGTACACTTTAAGGTTAAGAGGAATGTTGAGGTAGATGAGAAACGGAAGCGGCTTGTGGTGACCCTTTTATGGAATGTTGCAAAAGAGATATCTTGTTGAAGGCAGAATTATCCTTTTTATGTTGTCTGTATTATACCCTGTAGAATAAAAAATAAAGGTGTAATTGGGTATTGGATATTTTAAAAGTATAATGTATTGATAACAATTAAGTGTATAAGACTCATTTTCAAAGCATTGATTTTTGCCGCTAGAAACCACTGAACTGTCGTGATAAAGTATGGATGACTGCATCGCGTGCACAGAGTACAGTATTGCGTGATTTTCTTCCATATAGTGTCATGTGCATACGTTATCATAAGAAATAAATACGCCTCAAACTCATACTAATTAGTTGTTATTAGCTATAATTAAGACATTGTTAAACATTTATTTCGTCTTAGCACACACATATTGTCATAAAAAATTACGGTTCTCTAATACAGGTAAAGCGGATCAATGGAACTGTTATTTGAGGTAAACACGTGTCTCGCACGTAAACCGAATTCTCGGTGTTGTACAGTAAAAAAAATCACCACTTACTTACAAAACTTAAAGGAAAACAGTATTTGAAGCGCAAATCACTCTTGGGCTTAGATTGATTACCTACATGCATTTTTCATTAATCTTGATATCGCTAACCACACTCCGATATAAATCGCTATCTTGTGTGTTACGGAGGGATCAGACGAGGGTTTTATGTTCTTTAATAATTCATGTAAATCACAAAATGAAATTTGACGGAACCACGGTTGTTTTCTGGTTAACCATATCCCATCATCCATGGGCGAAAAATACTTAACCTCTGTCTTTATGGGTGATTAGTCACACCCGCAGACATAAAAATAGATTTGCCTAAACTAAACAAATACACGTGGATAATGTAGGTTACTTGAAATTACGGAGTCTGGGGACACTGATGTGTACACCGTATACGTAAATCGCATTATTTCTGTGTAAAAATAGACGGCTTAGTTACATATATGGAAAGATTATGTCAGTGTTAGTCTCATCAAGTCCGTTTACTTATTTATTACATCATAGATGAGTCTTCTGTCATCATGAAAACTGCTCACATCATTGCAACGGAAGAGATTTAGCTAAAACTTGGACTACATGGATTAACTCTGGAGTGAAAGACTGGAACTTACAGTCAACAATATTATAAAATTATTTTTAACCATTGTAGTTTGAAATTAAAAGTCAGAACAAGTGAATAGACCTACAAGGGATATTTCCTCGTTTGTATACAATTCATCGCTGGTGTTCGAAATTTAAAGTTTGGCGTTACATTCATTTCCAACAATACGTGTTCGTTAGCTCTTCCGGATCTTTCGTTGTCTCTGGGCGTCGACCTAGAACTCTTAGTTACTTAATTAAATATTTCTTTTAAATAAAGAGATCAACTTTACTCTTTGTTAAAAACCAACCAAACAAACTTTTCAGAATTAAATTCATATTGAGAAAATGACGATATAGATACAGAAAACGTAGAAAATTGAGAAAAAGGATATATTGCTGCGATCAAGTCAACATGATTAGACTAAACGCTAAAGAAATTGTCAGATATCATTAACAAGATGCCACTTAAGAAGGTCACAAAAAGGACAACTATAGCTAGAACATGCCATCGGAAACACAAAGAACAATTCCTCTAATTCTACTGCAGAAGTCCACGGCCAGGCGCCATTAGAAGGAACCATCTAGGACAGTGTGTATAATTATCTCATCCCATGCCGTGTGCCTTTTTTTACGATTAAAAAAGGAATCCTTCAAAATACACATCTTGTAATTTTACATGAAAGGATATTTTTTTGCTAAATAAATAGGATAGTTTTGATGAATTTTGATGTTTGAAGAAATGCATATTTCAGTATGAAATATTCTGTAATTCTTTACATAACCACCAGAACAGAAGTACCAAAATCACCAAATAACCAAGAGGATAACAATACAGTTTTTCAATTTATTTTGTAAATCCCCATTTTTTGGATGAGGTCTATGCTGATTTCTGAATTTCAAAAAAAAAATTGATTAGAACGAACTAATTTTTCAGCAGTATAAAATAGGAAAGGATTGGTCTTTTTATCACTTGGGAACAATCACCATTAGCTGTGAAAGTAATGCTTCAAGAGCTCAGTTAATGTCGATGAATAAACAAATTAGACAGAGTTTATTTTTCTATGAACCCCTGTGGATTCAATGTAGGGTTTTCTCACATCATTTGTCTTTTGGATAATCATTTTAAGACATGCAAAGTCATGATGACACTCATAAAATGATCTTGTTTTGCTAATTTTTCATATATAGTGTATCAGTAATTTATATCTGGGGATGGGGGTTCCAGATTAAATCAAATGGGAAATGTTTAATCGATTGCTCAGACAGTTCAAAATTTAAAGCAGAAAAAAATCTAGGCACTGCTGGTCAAAAAAGCGATATAGATATTTAATTTCATATTAAAAAAACAAACCATAACATTACACATTTTTCAATAAAAAATAAAAATAACATTGAATAGATAAATTGTCAACTTTGAATGTTTTCTTGCCACATCTCAAGGAATGGCTATAGGTTCCGTTACATAATTCGTATAATGTACTACCTGTATCTCCTTTAGAGAAACAACACAAAAACATTCATACAGTATATGAGACATTTATATTTTCCAGGAAAACTGCCCTACATGTGGAATCATTGCTTTTGTCATACAGCGCAATGATTATCCTTTGGTATGCATTGTGAAGGGTTTTTATGCGACTTTAATCTACCCGACACCGATAGCGGGTATAATTTTCTGCCAAGATCAAGCGTATTTCTGATATTAACAGATGAATTCGACCCCTACTGAGTATTAATGGGTAGTTATAACAACTTTATTGTTGCTCTAATTAGCTATTAACCAAGCCAAGCTTTTCACGATGTTGCGACTTCGGTTTCGGTAATTTCGGATTCTTGGGCTCACGTGTCCAGCACATACTTAGTAATTCACTTAGCAAGACTTTCAAAGGTTGATACCAACCGAATAATATTCTAAAGTTAGATAGTAAAACAGTTTTTGTAAATATATAGAAATAATAAGTCAAGATAATTACAGTGTACACGTTACAAAATTTTTACTTCGCTAGAACGAATTGCTTCCTGATTTCCAAGAGAGTTCATTCACTTCAAAGTGGTCATTGCTGTCGCGAGTTTCGATCTAACGAGCAAACTTTAAGAATGAGCTACAATCAAAGAAGCAAACAATCCTTCATTTCGCTGTGAAATTACTATTATTTTCCCAGTAGTGACAATGCAAAATGTTCTTCATTGCGAAGATTAATCAGTCTCAACCGACCCCAGTCCCACATGAAAAATACAAATGTAAAATTGATAAGGCAATTGCATTGTTACTATTTGTAATTGTCATGACCAAGTCAGTATACATATATCTAAACAAAAAGCAGTGGAGAACTACGAGGGAACAGGCTTTTATCAAAAGCATGACTAAGCTTTAGTAAGCTAATCTGATCCCTTTGTTCACGTTCTAGACTTATGATGTATTGTACAAGGAAACAACCAATTTTCACAAAACAATATTTATTATTTATATTTGAAATATTAGCAGTTTATAAATAATTAAAAGGCGCTGTGTAAGTTTTGTTACTGTTTATCATCCTATATAAAACAAGAGCCTTAGCTATTTCCGGTTCTAGTCATAAAAAGTTAATTATCAACGAGCTGTATTATAAGGCTAAAGCTTGATATTTACGGACAATTGATACTGTTAACATGAAATTAAATTCTCTTGGGTAAAGTTAATTGACTAATTGTAGGTGAACATTTCAGATCGGGATCGATATTATCTGAGAACTGACTTCCTGTAGGTAAATGCACCCGAGTTATGCAATGTAAACTAGATCTGCTCTAATAACCAAACAACCTAAATCTTCCGATTCTGTTTGGCACAGATGAAGACAGATCAATAATCGACTAGAACGTTGTTTAAAAATCAATCAATATTTACAGGAGCTGTTATTTTAATCTCATAAGTAACTTAATTAATTTTAAAAATCGTTAAAATGGAAAATTCATCAATAAAAAAAAACATTTGTTAGCTTAAAACAAATAATGAATTTTAATATTTTTTTTCTAACATTCAGTCCCAGAAAGTGCGCAATAATTTACTTAAATGCTTTCTAAGATAGGAAATGTTCATTGGACTTTTCACGAATCCTTACTCCATTACACACTTTACATAATTTAAAAGAATTAGATTAGAATTGGCGTTAGGGATATAGGACTGGGTCTGAACAAGATTTTAGGGTAAGGGTTAGGGAAGTGTGTTAACACGGAGGGGAAAGTATTATATTCTAGGTTCGAATTCGTCTAGGTTTGTTTTTCACAGATGTGATAAGCCTGTGCTGTAAGAGGATCCCCAACACTGAAACGGACAGTAGACAGAATTCAGTTCCAGGAATTGATTTTTCTCTATTAATATTGCTAGTATGTTAATACAACTTTCGTCGGAAATGGCTTCATTCATTTTATACAAATGAACTGATTATATTTCACTTAATTTAATTGATTACACGACACAGGTTGAACAGGTTATTAATTCCCTGCTGAAATTTCTTTTCAGAACGATAGGACATGGGAAGTGTATCATAATTATGTCTCATTCAGACCTTAGAGACTATTCCTTTAAACTAATGCCAGAAAAATCTGTAGAGTAATATCACAAAGACGTTTAGTCTAGCATCAAGGTCAAATGGAACAAGTTTAAAAAGAGTACAGCGCTGTGCAACAGAGTAACACTACAGAAGTCATAAAGTTGTTTAAAAAACTACATGTACATCCTTCTTCTGTCATGTTGTAAATTTTGAATTTACCGGGTGGCAGTATATACAAAATTTACAACATGTAAATTTTGTATTTACTGCCACCCGGCAAATTCAAAATTTACAACATGACACTTCCTTTTCGTTAAAAAAATGTTTTACGGTGTAGTAAAATTAAGAAAGAAGAAAAGAACGTTACATGTTCATAGAATTATCGGAGACGTAAATACCGGTGTTAACCGCCGTATTGCAATAAAACATCCCCAAGGTTACATGTACAAGAAGTCCATCATTTACAGATTACTATAATAACTCCCTCTTAAAAAATACTTGAGTAGTTTAGTGTTCCCTTTACAAATACAGTCAGTCCTTCCGGTTTAATAATTTTCATCCTGCAGTTCAAAACAATTAAACAACATATTTTACTTTTAACGCATATTTGAAATTTTAAAAAAAGCCCACCATTTCTTGTATATCTCGATTTTCCTTTCTTTTCATATACAGTGTCATCTTAACTGCAAACTTTTTATCATAATAATTTGTCAGAGGATAACATTTCTTGTTCTATATCATATTCTATGCAAAAGTTAATTAAATACACCTATATTAACACCCCTCCCCCATCACCGCTACCTTTTCAACACGTTATCTGTATGAAAGGTATGAAATTTACCGTTTTCTGTTCTATATTACGATTGCACGTATGATGACAAAATTCACGGTGAATAACATTGGATTTATTGATGCGTCTCTATTTTATTCAACACCCGCAACGAACACCTATTGATCTGGCGTATTTCCCTCTCTAAGGCGGAAAATATGAAAATAATTTTTGATATTTCATAATTATCGGAAGTACTTAAATTGCATAATCCCTTCACGCTGTAGGAAAATTCTCCGCGCTTTGAGTCTCGACAATAAACGATTTAGCTGTTTGATCGCGCGGCAAAGGCCACAAATTTCATTGAGATTTCTATGTTATGAAGTGCACTGAATGAAAAATAACCCATACAGCATTAGTGTAAAGTTTTGTTGGAACTATCTTCATTATCTTTTTTGCCGATCTTTCGCATATCTAAAATCATACACAGGTCCAAATAAATTATGCCCTAATTACACGCCTCCTTGATAATATCTAAGAATCTTTTAATGTTTTAGATACCTATGACATCATGCCGTTAGATATCATACATCTTGAAAATTATTTCTGGGCGATATTTTTTAAAAAACGCAGAAGTTTGTGCAATATTAACCAAAAAAAAAAAAAACATATCAAATTTACCCTTGACAGCTTCAGTGTTTAAACTGACCGGAAAAGGTTTTGTTTATATCAATTATGTTTTAAAACACGGTATAAAGGACCACATTTATTCACGTGTGTTTACTCGAACGTTAATGGTGTGTCAGTTAAGTGAAAACATATTGATGCCAGATGAAAGACCTATGTAAATATGTTTTATTTGCTACCTGATTATATACAAACAAAATCGCACGCGCTTTTCATCAATAGGAATCCCTTTGCATTTGAAACAGAGCACCAAGATGTTCTATTTTAAACTCGTCTTCGTGTTAATAGTATTTTCTGAAGAAACTTACCTTTTTCAGTGTCAATATCCGATAAGTAATTCCTGGGCAGAGAAAAGCCGGTTGACTAAATTTGGAAAATATCCTGCAAATCAGATGAGCAAATCTGATTGTTAGAGATAGAAACCACAGAGGCTTAAACTGGCGAACACAGTGCAAGGAAAGTAAAGCACATGGTGCAAGATTAATCCAGGACACTGTGCAAAATCCAACCGCGCTGCCCCCAAAATGATGAATGACGTCCACAAAACAAGGGTTCATCTAACATCACTACTAATTTGTATCCCGTGCTAAGCTTTTCAGATCATATGGTACTAATCCCCTGCGCTCTGCTAATTGTCCCTTGTCTCTTTAAAGAATGATGTTTTCCCTATTGATTTTACTCTCAACTGTTCTTTAACAAGAGATCCGCTGACAGCGTACCATTTTCCTGTCGAAATATCATCATTTGAAATTGCCACACATGGATGATTTCATCCCAGTAATTCGCCATATGTCCGACTTTCACATATATCAGTAACGCGATTATACATGGTGGGAAGGGATGTTGCGGTTACTGGAGAGCGCTACAGTTAAAATGATGCATTACTCTAGATACTTTATACCTTGATTTTTCGTGGTACAGTCCGTAGCTATAAGTATGTAAACTTGACATAGGTATCACTACTGTTTATATGTAGCATTCGCTAACGTTCCTTCCTTAAAAACTCCAGATGCGCGCGCGGACATAGCGAAATATTGATCCTACTCCTCGCACATGTCGTAGTAAAATGACAATGGCGGGCATTCTCCAATATTCCTATTGAAAAATCTATACTCAATGGTGAACACTAATTTAGGACAATTTAATGATATCAGCTGGGATATAAAATCTTACACTTAGCAGGAACATGGCTATAGCTATCTTCGTGCAGATTCTTCTTTTGACTTTGCTCAAATTCGATTTGTTCGGGGTAATTATCTGCCATATATCCCAGGGATTAATATCAGCCCGCCGAAAAAAAGATATTACAGCTCCAGTGTGTAAATCATCAAGGATGTCTTTTCTTTGCGTCTAAGAGGTCAAAACACAGTTGTCATATTTTACGAAGAACTGTCGACCTCAAATGTCTTTTCGAGCACAGTTTATTGAATTGCATCTTTCTGATTCATCGTGTTCTTTAACAAAAATGGCATTGTAAAACTGTTTATGATTGATGTATTTGTCCTTTCAATTTTGCGGTTCTTACCCATTAGAGGCGGATCCAATCTCTTAATACACAGCCCTAATCTCTTTCATTAATTAAAACTAGAAACTTATACAAAATGAAAGAATACTAGCACACATTCTTCATGTATCTTATTTTCTATGCGAATTTGCAGACGTCCACACTTTTCTTGAAAGGCAGACGTTCATTATTAATATTTCATCTCATCATTATGTAAAATATTTTTATTCTATTTGTACTCAAAGCTAAAAACAATGAATATGGGATAAATTATAGTAATTTCCTTACGTGGAACCATAAACTTATGCAATGATTTGGTGTCATGAATATTCCATAAGAACACCAGATGTTGGTGTTTTTTGCTTGACTTTGTTAATTCTTGTTTGGACTTTTCGGATACCCCCGAGACTTACGCTAGTAGCAGTTGGTGCTCTTTTGTTATACCCCTCTCAATGGCCTTGTAAAATCTCATCTATCATTTACAACCCACAAGAATAAGATGCATTGTTCAAATAACAATACAAACGGCTGCTTTGGGATAGGAATTTTATACTATTCCTAGAAAGAATATGCATAAACCAAGGTATGATTATCAAAAACACCTGTGTAAATTCATACTCAATTCACAGATCGATATGCTTGACCACTTAATAATGACAGACATCCGTCTTTGACGCAAATACTTTAAATATAGATTACTTCTGAAAAAAAAATTCTGACAGAAAATGATTTTCTTAATGAAATTCGCTTTCTGCTTGAGAGAAAAAGACATCGCCAGATATGTACGACTCCATGGAACATCTGTGAAACAGATTCGTCCAAAAATATCGTCAATGAAGACAGACGTCTACTACCACACGGAGCAGACGTAGACATTAGCAAAAGATCTTATTTTATTCCGTATCTTTTACACATCTGTCTAGATTTTTTTCTACAATTTATTAAAAGAGTAAAAAGTCACTGCAAAGTTTAAAGCTTTGTTTTACTTCAAACACATTTAGATAGCTGTCGTGATACGAAATCACTCATATAAATACTTTAAAGAATTAAATATACTTTAACTTATACCAAAGATACTATCATTAAAATCTAATCGTTCCTTCAGATCTATTTCTATATCAAATTCAGAGAATTTTAATACCACGCTCAAGAAAAAAAAAGAGGCTGACAAAAGTGAAATTTACGCAGATGCAGAGAGAACAAAGGTCAACCTTGACCTTTCAGTTTTTGGTCTTAGAGTCAATATAGGTATTTATATTATTTGAATTAAATGAATTCATGATCTCATTAATGTTTCATTGTAAAAGGTTACAGAGAACTAAAATTATCATCTGAAAAATTTGTATGCAATTTTTAAATTTTAGACCACTATCTTCCACTTTTTACCTCAAAAGCAATCCTAAGTCTCTTTCTAGGGTCAAATTGAATGAATGTACATGTATATAATTTTTATCCAAAACCTAAAAATTTACAAGAGAATATCCAGAAAACGGTTTTCGTTTACTTTTATGATTTTCTGATCTTAAACGTTTGACTTAAAATTAAGTGATTTTCTTTAATTTACGAGGAGTGAAGAAATTTAAAGAGAATTGCATGTATTAACTGTAAACCAATTTTTTTTAAAAAATGAAACATATGGAAATAACGAACAGTATTCAAGATCAAAGTCCATAAAACAATACAAAATAGGAGCAGAGCAAACACGGACCTCCAAAACATCGGAGGTGGAATCAGGTGCCATGGAGGAGTGAGCATCCCCTGCTGACCGGTCACATCCGCCGTGTGCTCCTTGTCATGATCAGGAAATAACGGGAAAATCCGTCAATTTAGTGTATAAATAATGGACTAACAATTTGTATGAAAAACGTTAGTCAGCATTTGACTCAATGATAAATTGTATTTGCTAACAAGGTCATTTTATCGACCATAGAACTACGAAAAGATGAATTGAAACGAGACTGCCGAAATTCTTGTTTCATCCACTTGTTTGTCAATAATTTACCTCGTTTTAGAAATTGTTAATTATATATGAATTTCTGAAATAGACTTTTGACCCCTTAATTTAACCTCAACACACATGAAGATCCTTAGGTCAATCATGTATTATGAAACAAATTTTATTGCTAAATCTTGAAGGTTTTAAAAATTATCATCTGAAGAAGAAAGTTACAAAGAGACAGAATGCATGAATTTACGATCTTTGACTTTTACCTCTTAAAGTAATGGCGCTCTTTCAATGCCATAAGGAGATTTTGATATTAAAATTTTATCAAGATTGAGTGATTAATTGTATGTTGTTTTAGGTCCCATTCGAGAATTTGTCATGTTGTAAATTTTGAATTTACCAATTTTTAAATACAAAATTTACAACATGATTGTCATGTTGTAAATTTTGAATTTACTGCCACCCGGTAAATTCAAAATTTACAACATGACAAATTGTTCACACATACAGAGACGCAATCATATAACGCGAAGGGCAGGTTTCTTTGTTCTTTGTCACTTCAAAATGCCTATAGCTTGGCGAAAGAAAAGTTGCTACCTTTTTTTTTGGATCGTCTTAGGTCAGTCGCAGCCTTGATTTAAATACGACCTTCCAAACAGGGTTGAGCTACCACGACAGTCAATTTTATAAAGAAAAACGCACAGGAAACTTATGTTATCATCAGAAAACTTTATATAATATATTTGCATTGTATAAATTTTGATCTTTGACGTTTTGACCACAAAATCAATAAAGGTGTTCTTTTGGCTATTGATAGTTCTGATGTAAATCATTGCAAAATCTAACCAGCCGTTACGTCAGAGAAACTGCAGACAGTGAAATATATTGCAAAAAAGTTAGAAGTACATGTAAGTACATGTACAAGTATATGATGTTGCATCCCTAATCATGGATTATTATAAAGAACATGAAAAGGGCGGGTCTTGGTAAGCAAATGTTTATAAGCCGTTCATATTTTCTGAATCCACTACATTAATTTGATAGCGTAAATAAATCCAGCGATTCAATCCCCAGTCAAAACATTCAACGAATTGCTATCATTTTAAAAAATAAGTTATCGATATCAAAGCGCCCTATTTTTCCCCGGTATTTTCTATGATTTGCACATTTTTCATGTCTAGTCCCTTTACTATGCCAAAAATATTCCATTAATATTCTTAAAGTTACTACAGATCATGAAATGTATACGGTATAAGTGCGATATATTGTAAGATGTCTCGTATACATAGTTGCTATATTATGCATTGTAAAAATGTTTGTTGATCTTTTATATTTACTTAATTGAGTTTTGTTTATATATTTTCCCTGTGTTTATGTTAAGTCTTGTCCTACTAACATTTATCTGCTTAAAATAAACGAGCATTCTTTATCTTTCATTCGAGTTGCGTATTTTCGACAAGCTGTTATGAAATAAGTTATCAATATGAGATTCGATAAAGATAAACTATTTTCCACTTTTTCAATACCGGTTTTACAGAGGACTTGTAATGAACATTTAACCATTGTACAATTTAATCGCATGCAATATAGTTATGACATTAAGTTTTGCTCACCTAACTCAAACGATCACGTGATGGGTTAAGAAAGACTTTAAAGATACAGAATAGATAGATATACATGCAAGCGTGCGTCTGAGTACTCTCATTTGCAATTGGCACAAAGGTTTTAGCGACTGCTCTAGTGTCGCGGAGTAGGGAGTTGATCCTTACGTCGCGGTTTGAAATCCCGCTGTAGAACGTGGAGACCGGTCCTTCGGATGAGACCGTATAAACCGAGGTCCCGTGTCGCGGTAGGTGCTGGCACGAAAAAGATGCTCAATGGCCGTAAGTGCCGAGTATTAATTATAAGTAGATTATTCAATGAAATACATGAAAATTAATGTATCCGAATGTAGTAGAAAAATAATCAGAATTTCAAGCATTTTTTTTTGATGTATCAAATTAAATAATTACATGTGTAACCCCCCAAAAATTGCTGATTAATGATTACATCAGCTTACACAAATAACTGTATTCGATTACAGTTGATTACATCTACTATTTTACCAAATACGTCAATCGTGTACAGTATACGACAGGCACTGGATTTTACAGACAAGGGATTTTAAATCACGACCCAAAGTTTATAGATGGAACCCAGAAGTTGTAAGATGTGTGAGAAGGAATGAGCATCTCATGAAAATAAATGGAATACAATTTTTTTCAAACATCTCCTTTGTTTAACAAGAATTTATTTAAATCAGGTACGATAAGAAAAATTCAAAAATGAAAGACTTAAAAACACGTCAAATTAATAATTAGGTACATCGACATAGCACCTTGTGCAAGTTGCTACAAACTTTACACCGATTGCTTCAGGGACGCAAAGATCCATTTGTATACTGATTTATCTATAAAATTGCTTTAATAAAAACTATCATTCTTTTCATCTCAGCATCTCGCAGGCAATAGGAAAATTTTACTGTGATTATTTCATATCAATATCTCTAAACATAAAAGCTGCATCTGATAAAGAATCCGCATTTTTATAGAACTAAATAGTCTGAGTTCTTGTATTTTCAAGGTGTTACAGGTACAGGTGCCAGGGTAATGTATACTTCTCTTATCGGGCAGGTTTATCCAGTGACACAGATGTTCAAGTAATGTTGTAATTTCGTCTGAAATCGATTTTTGTGATTGTGAGCAAACGCCCTCTAAGCCATTGTATTTCATATTTTTCTGTGTCCCATGCCCCGAGGTGAAAGTCGCCCATCTCTGCACTTTGATCATTTTACCAAGATTTTCATAACAAAGAAGTGTTCGATGAAATATAGATGTTTAACGCTGACTTTTCTCTACACCGTGAGAATATTATTCCAGGCAAATTCTGTATTGATTTCCTGTTAATAAGCTTTTCTAATGTAAAATACCGTGACGGTGCACACCATTGTAAATCGACTGTAATTGTCCTTTTACAGTGTGGCACAATTTTCATCAAAGTTTCTTGATGAAAACAAGCCGACACCTTGTCGATTGCTAATATCATCTGTTTCGTAACCCTGCAATTTTTTTCTTTTCTTTTTTTGAATATGAAGCACACTATACCAAGTGAAATGCGCTATTTTTTAACATTGACCCAGGTGGGTGTAAATAAAAAAATGTATTTAGTACTTACTTCCACCCACTGAGGTAAATAAAATAAGAACACTTGATGTACACTTGCAAACCATTGATTATATATATATATATATGTATATATATATATATATATATATATATATATATATATATATATATATATATATATATATATATATGTATATATTATAAGTGCATCATTTAACAAACTAATTCCCTGAAAAAAAGTAGGGTTTTTAGTACCTTTCATGTATTGTGTAAAGATACTGCAAGCATGCAACTATATCTTCTGAACTGATTAAAACTGAATGAATTTTAAAAGGTGATGACAAAAAGGATACGATTTTAATAACAAATAGGCAACAATTAGTTAATACTTCACAAGTTTGAAATCTGTATCATTTTTAACAAAAATAAGTCTAAAAATATAGGCATATCACAGTCCACAAACAATTGGTTTGTAGCATGTGTCCTTGAATTTGGATGTTCGTTTCAAGGCTGGTCAAAAGATGTTCTTGTCCTTTTAATGAAATATGTTTAATTTTCTCCTTTAGAAGAAACGATATGAAAATGTGTTTGTTTTCAAAATGACTACGATTTTCAGGAATAATGTATACAAGATTTACCAAAATGATTAAGAATTTACCTAACTAATCTTTGAAATTTGGTTGAATTTTAAGTTCGTTTCATTGTAATCAATAGTCTGTTAATTTTGGTTGCTCAAAAGGAAAAGACCTTTAAAAATCCTGCTCAGAAATCAAAAGAAAAGTGATTCGGTGACATTTGTCATATAGTAAACCTTTCCTCATATTAAAATACCCCACGGGAGGTTGACGGTTTAGTAAATCATGAAGTTCCTCAGAGAGATGATTAACTCTGCATTATAATGCTCCTCATTTAATAAAAGTCGATGGATGTTTTCTAAGAAAAAATAAAATATGTACAGTAAAGTGTTAAGAGTTACATCTCTTTGAAATTATACTTATGAGCATACGATACTGAGTTCAAGCTGTATAACATAATCTGAATAAAAATTTAATAAATATGCATTTGTAACACACTAAGATAAAAATCTCAGCAATGATACCTTTCAAAGAAAACAATTATTTTATTGCCAAACAAATTGTGAGAAAAAATTCAGCTTTGGAAACAAACCCATAATGCATTGGATTCATTTGTGGTGAACCTGTTCGTTTCCCTTTATATTTCATTAAAGATGAATGGTCCATCCAAATATCGCTTTAACCATAATTTCAAAATTTTAGATAACAAGGTCAAAAGAAAATTAATTCAATAAACAAGAGGCCCACGGGCCTTATAGGTCACCAGAGTATCACGTAACAACTTTCCAACAATCGAATTGGTTCATGTTTTAAATCAAAGGCCATAAAATTCAAAATTTTGAAAGAGGCATATCATAGTTAGCTTATCATAACTATACACTTGCTTACTTTGGTTACTTCATACCTATAGGTAGATCAGAGTAACAAAGAGAAAATGCATTTCCACTTTATAACCAGTTGTGCACCCTATCCCACAGGAATCACTGACCGTGGGGTCACATATTTTAAAATTCTGGAAATTTTATCATAAATTTTATTTCATCATAAATGATTGATTAATACCAAAAAGCAGATTTCAAAGCATTAATTTCTTTTCAGACTATGTTACCCCCACCCCCATCACAAGTACCCTGACCCAGGGGCCCTGAAATTAAGCACTTTGGAAGAGGAACCTTTCATCATCATCTTCATTAATATGTACTTAGAACCTTGGCATAATATCCAGGAGGAAAGGAAAAGGTTTTCGAAGAATTCATGCATTTTCACAATATAATCATTAGGGCCCCGCCCTAACACCAAAACCCCTGACTCTGAAATTTACAAATTTGGAAGAGGCATCCTTCCTCATAATAAATATGTACATAGTTCATTGGTTTAATACTCAGGACCAAAGGAGATGATTTTTAAAGAATTAATGTATTTTCACTATATAATCAATAGAGTCCCACCCTAGCCCCTGTCCCTGATGCCATGAAATTCACAATTTTGGAAGAGACATTCTTGTTCATCATAACTATGTACTATGTTAGTTTGTTTGATACCCAGGAGCAGAGAAGATTTTCAAAGAATATATGCATTTTCAGTATGTAATTAATAGAGTCCCGCCCTAACACCAGAACCCCTGACCCCGTGGCCATGAAATTAACAATTTTGGAAGAAGCAGACTTATTCAACATAACTATGTATTTGGTTTGTTTATTAAATACCCAGGAGTAAAGAAGAAGATTTTTCAAATAATTAATGCATCTTCACTACATAATCTATATAGCCCCGCCCTAGCATCTAAAAACCCCTGACCTGGGGCTATGAAATTCACAATTTTGGAAGAGACAACCTTATTCAATATAACCATGTACTTATTTAGTTTTATTATTTAATGCCCAGGAGCAGAGAAGAAGATTTTCAAAGAAATAATGCATTTTCACTATATAATTTATTTAGCCCCGCCCTAGCACTAGAACCCCTGACCCCAGGGCCATGAATTTCACAATTTTGGCACAGGTACTTGTGGACAGGGACCCCCCCGATATTCAACCCCTGGGCTTATTGGACATTTTTTTCAAAAATGATATTTATTACACTTATTCATCATGTGTACATAATGAAATGATCGTCAAAACCCCAAAACAATCGCTCCACAAAAAAAAACCCACAATACATTATAAGGGAGAAAGGTATGCCACTCCGGTTTGAAATTTCCCCAAGTAAAAGCAACGGAAGTGCATAGAGAATGTATGATAACACCCGAGAGAGATTATTACGTCAGGCCAAAACTCTCTCGGACGTTATCCTAATAAGTGAAACATTCTGTATGCACTTCCGTTGCGATTACCTAGGGAAATTTCAACGTTCTGACTGGAAAACTGTTTAAGGAGATAATCCGATATTGTGGGATTCTTACGAGATGCAGAGTTAATTTGATAGCATGCACTAAGACAGAAATATATGTAGAGACGATGTGAATCGACATTTTAGGTTGAAATAAAATAAATACATGTTTTTAAACCCAGAAAGACCAGTGGGGGTACAACGTAAACAAACCGGAGTGGCATACCTTTCTCCCTTATAATGTATAGTGGTTTTTTTTTGGTGGAGCGATTGTTTTGGGGTATTGACGATTTTTTCATATTGTACACATGATGAATAAGTGTAATAAATATACCTTTTGAAAAAAATGTCCAATAAGCCCAGAGGTTGAATATCGGGGTGGGGTGGGGGAGTGGGGGGTCCTGTCCACAAGTTGTGCATTTTGATAGAGGACTCAAATTTACTCAATGCTGATTACAATCATGCAAACAGTTTGACCACAGGTACTTGTGGACAGGACCCCCCACTCCCCCCCCACCCCGATATTCAACCTCTGGGCTTATTGAACATTTTTTTCAAAAGGTATATTTATTACACTTATTCATCATGTGTACAATATGAAAAAATCGTCAATACCCCAAAACAATCGCTCCACAAAAAAAAACCCCCACTATACATTATTAGGGAGAAAGGTATGCCACTCCGGTTTGTTTACGTTGTACGCCCACTGGTCTTTCTGGGTTTAAAAACATGTATTTATTTTATTTCAACCTAAAATGTCGATTCACATCGTCTCTACATGTATTTCTGTCTTAGTGCATGCTATCAAATTAACTCTGCATCTCGTAAGAATCCCACAATATCGGATTATCTCCTTAAACAGTTTTCCAGTCAGAACGTTGAAATTTCCCTAGGTAATCGCAACGGAAGTGCATACAGAATGTTTCACTTATTAGGATAACGTCCGAGAGAGTTTTGGCCTGACGTAATAATCTCTCTCGGGTGTTATCATACATTCTCTATGCACTTCCGTTGCTTTTACTTAGGGAAATTTCAAACCGGAGTGGCATACCTTTCTCCCTTATAATGTATAGTGGGGTATTTTTTTTTTGTGGAGCGATTGTTTTGGGGTTTTGACGATCATTTCATTATGTACACATGATGAATAAGTGTAATAAAAATCATTTTTGAAAAAAATGTCCAATAAGTCCAGGGGTTGAATATCGGGGGGGGGGGGGTCCTGTCCACAAGTACCTGTGAGTTTGACTGCTTGATGTCCAGGAGAAGACTTTTAAAGATTGCGATAATTTTAGTGGTTTTGGTCCCGATCCTCAAGCCTCAGGGGGACAGGGAACATGAAATTCTCAGTTTTTGTTCTCTTCATCCATAGATGATTTATGCCAATTTTTGTTGAAATTGGTGGAGTGGTTGCAGAGAAGAAGCTGAAAATTTTCAAAAATGTTAACGCGCGACGACGGTCAAAAACGGATAGCAATAGGTTACCTGAGGTTTACTCATGTGACCTAAAAAATTGTAAATTGTTTTCAGTCTTTTACATTGATAACGCAATAATTACTAAATTGTTGCAGTTATATGACTACAACTTTCGTACAACATTTACATTTAAGGAAAGAAGTCCAAAGTAAGCTATCGCAATGAAGAACCTTTTTCAGCTCACCTGAGCCGAAGGCGTAATTAAAAAGTGAAAATTTTGTCGACATGTCACATGAAATTTTAACATTTTTCTTATTTATCGGGTTCCTATGCAACAGGAAAGGAAAATATTTTCCCGAAATTGAGCTTTGATTTGCTAAAAAATAACTTGAAAATTGGCCAGATCAGACATTTGGTACAAAATGGTACATTTTTAAACACGTTTTTCTAAAATTTTTCTATCTCTGGGTCTTCTCTCCATGATTTTGAAACGTTATTTGTGTGTATTTTAGTTCAAAGAAACGAATACACTTTCTTAAAAAATGGAGAGAAGACCCAGAGACCACAAAAAACGAACTTTTCCCCAAAAAATCCAAATGTGTGAATGTGGTGCTTCTTTGTCCTTTTAAAATCCTCTGTTTATGTGTAGCGGTGATAGCTCAGTAAGTTGGGCTACCTGTTCAGTGCACTGGAATCGTAATGTTTTTGGTTTGAGCCTGGCATGGAGCGTTAATTATTTTTTTTCATGCAAACAACCATTTATTTTGTCAGTTTCGTTTTATTTACTGATATATTAAAATTTTAAATTAGATTAATTTTGGTTCAGTTTGGTTCTCGAGCGAAATCAATTCTAATCTTCTATTCTATATAATGTACATGTACACGTATCATGCATCTATATGCATTAAATATTTTAGTTGTTTATTTTTTGTGAAACATTACTATGTTATAGTACCCCCTAGGAAAAACGGACAAAAATATCATAATCTCACACTTTCAAACTAATTGAAAAAAAAACCTATGGACGTGTTTGTAAACTCTGACAAGCTATGTTCAGCCAACCAAATCATGGACATTTAAACCATAAATGTTTCGTACAAATGATTCCTGCAGATCACACGCCAAATGCACCCATCTTTGTCCGTTGCCTGTCGTTGGCGTCGTTGTTATTAACTTTCACATTTTCATCTTCCTCTTAAGAACCATTGGATCTATTTCAAACAAACTTGCTACAAAGCATCCTTGGGTAAAGGGGATTCAAGTTTTTTTTTCAAATGAAGGACCACGCCCTCTTCCAAGGGGAGATAATTATGAATTAGTGAAAAATTAATGGCATTTAAAAAAAAAATCTTCTCAGAACCACTGGGCCAGGAAAAATGAAACTCATGTGGAATCATCCTCAGGTAGTGTAGATTTAAGTTTGTTCCAATCATGGCCCCTGGGGGTAGGGTGGAGCCACAATGGCCGATCAAAATTTTACATAGGAATATATAGGAAAAATCTTCTCAAGATCTATAGGGACAGGAAAGATGAAACTCATGTTGCATCATCCTCAGAGAGTGTACATTCAAGTTTGTTCAAATCATGACCCCCGGAGTAAGTTGGAGCCACAATGGCCGATCAAAATTTTACATAGGAATATATTAAAAAAATTTAAAAATTTTCTTCTCAAATACTTCAAAGCCATGATTAGTCACTGTAATATTTTTATGGAAGCATCCTCAGATACTGTAGATTCTAGTTTGTTCAAATCATAACCCCCAGGGATAGGGTGGGGCCACAATGGGGGATCCAAGTTTTTTTTACAATAAAATATATTTTAAAAAATCTTTTCTAAAGAATAGCAAAGCCATGATTAGTGATATTTAAATGGAAGCATCCTCAGTTGAATTAAATTTGTTCAAATCATAACCTCCAAGGGTAGGGAAGGGTCTCAATGGTGGATCAAAGTTTTACATAGGAAAATAAAGGGAAAAATCTCAATAACAGAAAAGCTATGTTAAGTCATATTGACATGTAAGCATCCTCATGTATTGAAGATTTAACCCCCCCCCCACCCCTCGTTAAACTTTTCAATTCTGATCTGATATTTGTGCGTTTTCCTAGCTCAGGTGAGCGATGTTGTTGTAGTTTTTAATTGAAATACAGATGTTTAATGAACAGAGGTTCCGTTATACTTTTTCCAAGTCGGTAAAATTAAAAAAGAAATACCGTTACCAACAATTTTTTATATCCCTTGGGACATCTCCGTTATGAAAAATTCAAAATTTACATTTACCTAAAAGGATTTTTTTTTCTAATGGCAAGAAGTCTCATGAGCTTAAAGTAACTACATTTCAACAAGAGAAACGCAGCATACTGTAGATTCCTTATTTTTAGCAAGTACTTATTATCGCGAACTAGCTCTTTAACGTCAAATCGCGAGAATATTTCGAGAATGGACTGTTGATCGACAGAATTTACATTGATTTCAACACCCAAAAAATAAAAGCGAGTAATATTTCGCGAGTGAATCTTCTCGCGAAATTACGCGGAAATTAATTCCTCGCGTATAATTAGGAATCTACAGTATATGTCAAACTTCGGCCAGAGTTCGTTTGTACCAAACTGTGTGTGCGGAGACGCAGAGGACTATGGGTAGTATGTTCGGCCGCGTTGTAATCGCGGATGTTTATTATCCCGATTTGGTATGCGTTATGCGTTAAATGGTAGTGTCTCTGTGTGCGGAGACGCAGAGGACTATGGGTAGTATGCAGTATATGTATGTGTTGGGGCTTTTTTGGTGGATTTGGTGGGAAAGGCAAGAAAGATTTCTGTTCTCCTCAATTATAGTCATTGCTTGAGGGGTGGGTGTTACAGGTGGTTGTTCCATCTCATAACTGTTGTTTCTATTTCAGTATCAGTACCCGTGGGATCTGGCCTGGGGCCATAAAACTTAGACGAGCTTTCTTTTAATTCCAGACTCACTTTTAACAAAGGAATATATAGTAGAAAAGTGATACTGAGAGCAAAAGTGAGCTCGTCTAAGTTTTATGGCCTCCTGACCAGAGCTTTTAAACTTCGAAATTACAGCACCAGAGAGAGTTAATAATGGTACAAAATTAAAAAAATAAGAGGAGAATTGAAAAAAAATATTTTCAAACCTGAAATTTCTTGGGAACATGTAGATCCAGACATTTGAAATTCATATAGTGAAATAAATATCATAAAACAGTTATCAAAGTAAAGAAAAAACCCATTGGAATAAAAAAGACCTGAGATTAGATGAGACCTTTAAAAACAGTTAAGGTGGGTCAGGTGCCAAGAGAGAGTAAGCATCCGCACTTGACCGTCCAAGTATATTATTCAATTTGGACAAAAATGACTTCTGCAGAAGTATTTCTAATACCAAATAACTACCAAATAAGTTGCCAAACGGGGTTTCAAACAGTGTATAAAAGGGGAAACACAGAACTTAGCAAATGCTTGCTTTTTTGTTTTAGAACTTCACGGACCTACTTGAACTGAAAGATGGCGAGAATTTTGAACTTCCTGTATTAGCTCGGAGTGACAGCGTAATAAAAATGGAATTCTTGACTGAGAATAAAATTGCTTTTCTTCGATCCTACTAGGGACTTGTTAGAAAGTGACATGGTCATGCATCAATTAGCAGTACGACTTGGGTCAGTTTGTAAACCGACAAGATCTCTTGACTCCCCTTGGCAAACAGACAAAACCGTACCCATTTCAATCACAGTCAATTACAAACCAAATTACAAATTGAGACGATTTGTATGAGTTAGCAACATGCAATAAGTTGCTCGAAAAGTTCTAATAAAGATAAAAGTTTTGAGTCCAATTCATCTGCAGTAGCACAATGTTGAATACACAAGTATTGGTCCATCTTGCCACCAATACCTGAGATAATGAAAAAGGCGAATATAAAAAACAGTGATCATACAACCTCCAAAAATCTACTACCAATAGTTACATACAAATCTTAACAAAGCATAAAACAGACCCTTGAAATTCTGGAAGTAGGATCAGGTGCCTCGGAGGAGTGAGCATCCCCTGTTGACTGATCAAACCAGCCATACCTCACACCTGCCATAAGCTCTATGTATCGTGGTCAAATTTAGTACGATAGCATAGGCCTAACAATTAGTATGAAACACAGCCAAATATGAAACCCAGTGTTAGCTTATTTTTGCAAAAAGGTTATTACAATAATTATAGAAATTACAAAATTCTTAAACGAAGTTGTTGAAATCCCAGTTACATCAACTTATGTGTGAAAAGACGCCTCAGTGTAAAAATTGATCGTACTCAGAGTATGCTCTTGAGTATTGAATAATTTGGAGACGTAAGCATCATATGCAGATGAAAGTGGGAAATTACAGTAAATAACTATAGTAGAAGTTGTCGATAGGAAAGTTGGTCATATCGATTGTTATTCAGTTTAGATGTTTATGACCTTTATCGTCTAGCCATATTGAAAACATCCAAATATATATGAAACCGGTATGACAGGCTATATGGCCTTTTTAATTTGTTTTTAATTTACTTGACTATATAGACAAAATATGAATGGAAGTACATGTAACTGTTGTTAGTTGATCAACGTCGTCGATATATCTAACTGTCGAGTAGAAGGCCACAGCAAGTGGTTTCTTTTAAAAATAAATTCTTTATGAGAACATAAAATCAGGTCTGCTAATGAAGGAGCATGACCATCAAAATGACAACATTTTGTAGGAGGACCTTGTCTTCGAAAACTACAAAAATGTCACCAACTTTTGAGAAACTCCAGCACTCTTTCAGTAAGAAACTTTACAGTACTTGTATGTACACATGTAGAACTAAAGAAATTTGTAACAAAGTAATTTTGTTGATGATCTGTAACAAAATATACAAAAATTCTACCATTTTTATTAAATAACCACTTTTCTATGCCTAGTTTTTAATTAAGCACGAGGAATGGCTACTTAAGAAAAGTCGATCGTTCATTTTAATAATCATATATTGACTGATGAAAAAAAGCATTATAAAATCAACATCTGATTTAGGAAATGTTTGTCTTAGGTAAAAGGAATGCTTTGTTAAGGTGTGACAGTGTAGAAAATCTGGCTTTTCAAACTTTAATATTGTTTTTTTTCATATCAATCTTGGCTTTTTCAGAAAGGTTGCATTTAATTATGATAAAGAAGAAATAATATACAATGTGTTTTCATATACAGAATTGATACATTTTGTATAGTTATGCTTGTAGCATGGTAAAATATGCTACTTCATCTAATAAATCAAACACTTTATATTATCTCAAAGAGACACTATATGAACGTAATTTTGTAAAGGTTACAGCAGATAATGTTTGTAACATTATCGTCTTTGTTTGCATAGCCCATTATTATAAATCTACATGTATTTTCGAAGAATTTGGTTTTAATACTACATCTTGAAATTCTACATATACTCGAAGTTCACTTTCAAAAATGATGAAATTCTTCAAAATCTCATTTAGTGTATCATACTTTTACATGTAATATTACAGTCAACCAAAATAAGTTCGAGGTTCCTTACGTATATTGAATTTCTAAAATAATCCTTTACAAAGAGGTATTTCTAGGTTCAGCATTTGCTTTAGAAAGCCCTATCTTTACTCCTTAATGAAATATGAACTGCTGTTAAGGTACATTGTACTCTGTTAAAGCACATTCTAGAAGTTGTGAAACACAAGTTGTTGATCCTCAAAACCTAATATTAAGAATTTCTAGAAAATTTAAAATCGCCAAAATTTTCAGTCTAAATTACGTCATAACATACGGGTCTTCTACACTTTATACGACCATTCCTTACGACTAATTAAAAGTTTTAAAAACGGACCTCAGAAAATTTTATTTTTGTCACATTTTGTGACTGTTCTTCAATAAATTTACTGTTAAGTCGCCTTCATTCTACACACTCATGAGTACAATGAGGTTGATATTAAAAGTATGCTGAAGTTCCTTATTGACAGGATTTATGTAGTCTTCGGAGACAAAGTCTTCCAAGAAACTTAAAATCCCTATTGGCATTGTGTCCTTTATTTAGCCCCCCTTTTCTTATTCTTATGAAGCAAAGTTTATTCAAAAACTCCTACGTGAGAAGATGGACACACTTTCAGTGGAAATAAACTCAACATTCAAATATAGCGACCGTGTTTTATTAATAAACAATAGTTATTTCCATTTATATGTCGACTCGACATATCCAAGTGAATCTGATAAAAGGACACCACAAAATCGGCAACATCTGTTTCATATTTGGTTGCTTTACTTACTGTTGACGACAAAGGTCATCTAAGTACTAAACTGTATGACAAATGAGGTGATTCAGCTTTTCCACCGTCTTTCTTTATTTATGTAGACCTTTATATTCCAAAATCACCTGCATATGCTGTTTATGATTTCCAAATTTTTCGCCAATCAGGAGCATGTAATGAGTTTTTTACAAAAAATTTAAACCGAGGCGGCTAGTAGTGGAAAAGTATGATTTCAATAATCTCGTTTAAATTCGGCATTTCGAACATTTCATGGTCGTTATGATGACCTTATCAGTACTTAATTGTAGCCAATCACTGGGGAGCATTTTGGCTTGCTTGTTTCATACAAATTGTCCGGCTGTGTTTTGTGTACTTATTTGACTACGGACAGTTCCGTCTACTTGATCAATTTCTACAGCCCACGGCGGGTGTCACCAGTAGGGGATGCTTACTCCTCCTAGGCACCTGTTCCCACCTCTAGAATTTCCATGGAGGCCATGTTTATCCCCCGTTCAAAGAATCGTTTTGTTTCTAGTTGACATGAAATCCTATCGCTGTTGTTATTTTCACCTTTTTTTAATTTTTTAAAATGACAACAAATTTCCACTTTAACGATAAATATAATGAAAAAGAAAAAAAAATGAATCTAAAAGGAAAGAACGAAGGGGTTAATATTCTGATGTGGGTGTCATACATGTAAATTGTCTGGAAAACGGTACTATTACGGAAACAAAATGTATGATTTGCCACAATTTTTTAATTATTGAATCATGCTATGTACAATATTTCCGAGTCAGTTCTGTCTCAAAGGTGTCTTCTACTGTAAAGTTAGTTAAAACTATGATAGGGTCGACAGAAAAACATTTTAAAGTCTTGAAGATATATTTAGAAAAAAAACTAGGGAAAAAATTTAAAATCTGCGAAGACATATTAAGGGAGAGGGTTAAAAATTTTATACTAGAAGTAGGAAACTTTAAAAAAAAAAAAAAAAAAAAAGGTTATAATTTTTATGCAAATATTTTATTGGGGTCAAGTTTTCGTTTGAAAAAAAAACTTGTTTCGTGGGATTTTGATTTCGTGGATGTTTCGTATTGGGATATTTTACTGATAGTTATCTAACAACAAAGCTTTATGATAAAGGAGATGACTAACTTTTCAATCGCCAACTTCTCTTACTTAATCAGCAATATACCTTCGTCACTTGCATACGGGGTTTATATCTCTCAGTTGATTCGAAACACGACAGCATACTCTACATATGAACAATTTCTAAAACGAGGTAAATTATTGACAAATAAGTTGATGAAACAAAAACATATAAAATCTCGTTCAAAGTCAGCATTTTGAAAGCTTCATAGTCAACATAATGACCTTGTCAGCAAATGCAATTTATCATAAAGTTAAATGCTGACTGACATTTTTCATACTAATAGTTATGCCATTATATACACATGGAATTGTTGAGGAATTTTTCCGTTATTGCCCGATCATGACAAGCACAAGGCGGGTGTGACCTCTCGGCAAAGGATGCTCACTCCTTAGTGGCACCTGGTCCCAACTCTGATGTTTTGGCGGTCCATGTTTGCTCTTTTCCAATTTTGCATTATTTAATGGATTTTTCAGCTTCAAAACTGTTCGTTTTCTCCAAATACTCGTATTTTATGAAGAATAAAAAGTAATCATGTTTGTACGTAACTTTTTTTATTTCGGGGTGGATATGATTTTATCGGTCTCTTCATACCTTGAAAACAATAAAAAAAATTACCCCATCGAAAATTTGTGACTTCACAGTAGTGAAGTTTTTGTTTTTTGCTTGTCAAGGAATTTTTGGTAGTTGATAGTGCCCTCAGCTGAAAACATATGGCTGAAACTGCTTCCTTTGGACATGAAATGTTATTTACTGGCTTGCTGAAAAAATAACGACTTTTTTTTTTTAAAATGAGAAAAAAAGGAGATAAAAATCGTGAGACCACAGATTCTAGTAACAATGCACTTCTATGTACTTTTTAAGGTCGCTGCCTCTATTTCAATATCAGATATTAAGCCAATCATATTTGCGTTATTTGTCTTAAGGGCGTTTGTTCTTATCCAAGAAAACACAGCAGTGACGTCATAATCTAACGAGAACAGTCATATTATAATAGAGAATAAAGATATAATTTCAACTATTGATTCATCCATGAAAAAGTTCGTCGCCTACTAAAGCTCAACTTCTAAGGAATCGTCTGGAAACTTCATCATCATATTTAGTAACACTGGATGTGAGCACTTTTCGTTTTAACTTTTATTTCATTTTGTCATAAAATATATAAAAAAGATTATAGTTTTGTAGACTAATTAATGGCAATCATTTCATTGGAAAGAAAAGGGTTAATTTTGCACAATGCATCATTTCCCTCTCAAATTAGAAATGTATTGGATTTTTTCCCCCTGTATTCCACTTGCATTCCATTTGTAAGGCGATTCACATTAAATAATTTTAGATAACATGGTGTTTGGCTCTGCACGTCGGAAATCATTTCTGTCTTTTCAAAGGATACAGTAATAACTAGCCACGGGACATGGGAATCCAACAGATACAGCCTGAAGATAAGCTACAGAATTAATCCTAATTACGCACCCCATGCATGAAAAAAAACTTCGCCTGCTTGAACCGAATACTTTTTTTTTTAATTCCACGCGGGAACCTTGCAGTAATTTTTTCCTCTTTGGACGATCGTGTTTGTTCAGGGTAAAGACATGTAACATTTCTGGAATTTATCATCTTTTATTATGCGATTGAGTCTTTCAAGGAATAATATAACTGGACAATCAATAGCGATTTTATTGTTCCAACCGCGCATGTGCACAACTGTCTGAGCACAACACCGATAGTTTACTTTCATGTTAACTCCCCGCTTAATTGATTGTGATTCCACTTCAAATTAGTTTTCTTTCCCGATGGAACCGTAACAAATGGGGAGACGAGAGGGCATGGAGATCAAGTAGGGAAGACCAAAACAGGTAAAAACTTTTCTCGTAACTTTTGACCTTTCAGATTTTCGGAATTCTTTTTTTTTTTTGCTCTCTGGAAGCTTAACTTCAGTGTGTAATATTACGTAAATATTCAGCTCTTTTATCCATTGCTATATAAGATACGATCAGAGAACACATGTTTCTTTCAATATTGATGCAAAACAAATTGAGTTTTGGGTTTAGTACACACACAGATATCTGTTTATGAACGCACGATGGCCTATGATGAATAAGCATTTATATTTTTACATGAAGTCGAAGTAGCATAAGATTTTCTCTGAACGTGCAAATGTGCACGAACGAAAATATATAGTTTATTCAATACGAATAAAATCTCAAGTACTATAAATAACTATATTAAAATAAAGAAGACCTTACAGGAAAAAATCTTTTAAAAGTATTGTCAGTATTTGCTTTGATATTTAAAGTAGCTTTTATTTTCTTTCAAGGATTGAAATATTATCACTGTATGTTCCTACTGTGTTGTTTGGTTGGCATCTCTTTTATTTTTATTTTTTTTAATTTTTTTTTAATTTTAACTCAATGTTTAAATTTGATTTACATTTAAAGAAAACCATCTGTTATATATTTTATTTTTGCATGCAAAGACACAGAGTGAGACGCATACACATACAGAAATATGATAACTAGAGACAACAGTGAACAGACTTCTGCTAGTTTAAAGAAGAGATGCTTTTAAATTATGGATATGTTTTATATACACACATTATACATAGAAAACAATCGTTTCAGATATTGCTTCTACGGTTTGGTTGCCCTAAATTTATCATTTACAGTAAGTTTCAAAATCAAAAAAAGAGTTGACTAATTTTATTGAAAACCAATTTTTAGCCATCCTTCAAATACTTGTACAGTGTAGTTTTCCCCTCAAGAAAGAACCAATCAATAGATAAGATATTTTCATTGATGTATTTATTATCCATTTATGATTGGTCACGTGACTTTTATGTTAAGGCTAACAAATTAATAATGTGAATACTAAATCTGATTTTGTCTGAAATAAAAAAAAATATGTTGATCTAAGTTGTTTTTAAAGGAATATTAAAGCAATACCTCATGTATTTCTGGAACAGAAATTGAGTGGATTCAACTTTTAAATTATATTCTCGTTTTGAAATTATTGGCTAAAAGCAAAATGATTGATCATAAAAGAAAAAAATAATTAAATTAATTGGTGTACAGGAATTACTTGTATCTCTATTATCATAAATAAGAGGGTTTTTTAAAACTAAAATAACAAGGAAATAAAACTTTATTACTATTTAACTGTTTTATATCATTACATTAGCGTTAAAAGAAAAATCCTCATATTTAACTGTTTTAATACCATAAATCCTATGTTGAATTGAAGGAATTATTTTCTAACGCATATATATTCTACATTATGGATGAGTAAATTGAAATTGAAAGACTAGACGAGAATGGTGTTAATTTCAGCCACGTGGTTTTACCCACTGGGTCGCAATTGGTCGCGTAATTGGCGGCTTGAGAGTACTAAACTTACAAAATATTCATGGATAATTGCTAATACGTTTTCTGATTTCTATGGAGATTTATTTGAAGAAGCAAGAATAATTTCAGCTGTCAAACTAAATGAAGTTAAGAAAGACTAATTCATTTTCAAGCAGAATTTATCGCCTCTCTTCCAATTGTTGGAAGGGACAGATACAAAGGCAGATATATTTATACCCGTAAGTTGTCTTTCATGCACTGACATGGATTTACTTTTCTTTTAACCAGAAAATAGAAGTTTATGACTAAATAAAATAAACTATGTTGACAATGCATGAACATCTAAATGATACAACTAATATATTTTGAAAAAAAAAACTGCAAAAAAAGTTCCTCATGTGATCCTGTTCAGTAGGTACAGGTGCAAGTAAAATATTATGAAAAAAGTCAGTCAGCATTTGACTATATGATAAACTGTATTTGCTGACAAAGTCATAATATCGACCATAGAACTTACGGAATGATGAATTTCAAACAGACTGCAGGTATTCCTATTTCATAAACTTATTTGTCAATAACTCACCGCGGTTTAGAAATTGATATAAACCCCGTAATACATGCAGGTGATAACGGTATATTGCTGCACAAGTAGGGTAATTGAGGATTGAAAAGTTAGTCATTCATGTTTATCATAAAGGTTTGTTGTTAGACTGAAGTTAAATTTCATTCCCATGATATGCTGAGGTCAAACCCAAAACCAACCTATTATTTTTGTATACCCCAAACCAGTAAGCTAGGAAATGTAATGTATTTTATCCTCAATAACTGATTTAAACGATCACTAATTTTATTATTATTTATTATTATTATTTTTAGAATTTTGTAAATTATATACATGCAAACCACATTATCTCGAACTCAATTGACCGGGGGGGGGGGAATCACGTTTATATTCTGATGAAAAAATTATTTTAAAACTATCAATATAAATGATAAGACACTGACAGTGAGTTTTTCAATCCTAATACCACGGTCCGATTTTGTCAGAATCTTAACACTAGGGGAATCGCTTTAGAATCGAATTTTTATTGTAGTTCTTTGAGGGTTACTACAAATGTTTATTTTATATAGATTTTTTTATTTTTGTTGCTTTATTTAGCGTTTGTATTATCTCAAAAGACATGTCCCTAGTGTATCCAAGACGAGATAACAAAAATCAAATTTCAAAATAAACTTCCGTGTACACATAAAATTCATTTATTCTCAAACGAAAATTATAATTGAAGAAACTATTTATTTGTAAGAGTGGTTTCCATTGCAAGCAAAAATCTACCTCGCCACTTTGATTTATGTCTGGAATAGGTTCAGGAAAAGGACAAGAATAATTATAAATTCTGATCTTGTTGTTTCATGTTTAAGATCGAAAGCATGAAAATTCAAAGTAAGCACGTAAACCAACCAAAAAAATTATCTGTAAGAGTGGCTTCCATTGCTAAAATCTATCGCTACTTTGATTTAGTTTTGTATAAGTTCAGGGAAAGGACGAAAAATGAATTTGATCTTGTTGTTTGATGTTTAAGATCGAAAGCCTGGAAAATTCAAAGTAAGCACGGAAAACTAGCGTTTATTCAGATAAAGACCTTATAAAAAGATTAATATGAAATGCCTGTTATAAGAAAGGTCATTCACCAACAGTTCGAAAATTGAACGGTATCAGCTAAGTACCTTAAGACAATGACTTTTTCGATTTACATAAAACTTATAACTGAGTAGAGTATTTTTGATGTAAATTCTCCTGTCAAATTACTTGACTTGTTTTCAGAATAAGTCGACATGTTTTTCTCTTTATTGACAAGGTCAGCCGCTAATAAAATCTGCACTAAAACTAATAAAAATGGCGGGAGTTAATAAGCATGACAACCACGAGGTTCCCATGGCAAGGAGTATTAATGCCTAAACATAAAATAATTTTAAAATATTGTATTTCTGGCCCTGTATCCAGCATCTGGAACTTTTCAATGCAGCTCTCTCTGCCCAACATACTCCACTGGACGACTCAGATTATTGTATGTGAAAAAAAGATAAAAAAAAGTCTATACAGATTCCAGAAAAGTGAAAAAAGATAATACCTTAAAGGCTCATGAATCGATTAACAAATGATTACAGTATTTGACAATTGTGATATTTTAACTAAGTGTGGATAAGACGCGAAATATCTTATCAGTTATTGATTCCATGACATACCTTTTTATCGGAGTCAGTGTTAATCTTTGGACAGGGCGCTGCTCTTCCGGGGAAATGTCTATCTTTATTAACGGCTACTTAACGAATCAGACAAAAAAGCGATGGCACAGAATTTATCAAGTGGAATAAATAACATGAACTGAGAACTTAGCACAATCAATATTGTGAATTTCAAGTAATTTTTTTTTCTGATACTAACGTTGACTCACTGAATGACAATAACTCCAAAATCATTCAACACCTACAATACAGTAAAACTCATTTTAAAAAAAAAGAATCGCCTAAAATGATACTGCTTTCCACTGTATCCCTTATGCTGATATAACGAAATTCTGTTGTAAAGGAAGCGATATTTGAGGTCCATATAACCAAGTTGATCGATATATAACATTATAATTCAATTACTTTCCCCCCACTTTAATCTATAAATAAAAAAAATTATTTTTTAATTTACAAAAGCTTAATCTTTCCTATCCATCATCCCACTTTAATCTATAAATAAAAAAAATTATTTTTTAATTTACACAACCATCGCTTCATCGTTATCGCACCATCGCTTCATCGTCATCATATTTGTTAAACCTGATGGTGCGATGATGCGATAGTGAACTGCGTGGCCCTATCCGGATTCCATACAAAGCAGTCCTCTATTTCATATTTGTTATGTTTGGAGAAAACCCCCCATAAAATTGCCGTTTTTTCTGGTAGTTAAGTGCGATTCCAGGGCATTTTATATACATTCATTTAAAAGGAAATGGTTGATTGATTATGTTGTTTAACGTCCCTCTCGAGAATTTTTCACTTATATGGAGACGCCACCACTTACTAGTGGAGAGCTACAAATTTTGTCATATATTCCACACTCAGGGCCATTGAGCAATGATTGATCTTTTTCGTGCCAGCACTTACTGCAAACATGGGACCTTGGTAATACGGTCTCATCCGAAGGACCAGTCTCCACGTCCCACAGTGGAATTCGAACCCGCGTCGTAAGGATCGACTCCTTACTTCGTGACTCTATAGCTGACGCTCTAACCACTGCGCCGCGCGGGCGAGACTGAAAAGAAAATGGCTTAAAATTGATATAAAAAAATATCTTCCGCCTAACTGAATTCTGTTATGTCAATAACAATACTATCTCTGGTACATCGTCTATGACAGAATCATGGTTAACCAAAATATCCTTGTTCTTCTGATGGTATTTTTTGAGACCTATAGATATGGCGGTCCACTGTTCGTGTCACACTTAATCAGGTTCATTAAGTACTAAATCTTTTGGAAGTGGTTTAAGCTAGTTTTCTACATTGTTTATGTAATTATTACCAAGATAACATTATATCTCAAGTGGCCAGATTCTCTAAAAACATAAAAATTTAAAAGTTAATATTTAAAATAGTGTGTAAAGCCACCAAGTAACCAAGTTAGTATATGATAGAAGAATGGGAAAGTGTTATATAAGAATGTTTAGGAAATGTATTTCTTTTCTTGGAAAAAAGCTTCACTTTGTATCCAAAAGTAACTACGGTAATAAACTGACTTTTAGATTAAACAAAAATACAAGACTACAGTTTGGAAAACTAAAACAGATTTTTAACATAGAGCGTATTGACTGATTGAAAACCAAAATTAACAGGAGAAAAAAAAAATCATTGCAATTCAAGTGAGCGTTCCGGCTCATAGGCGTTAACATCTCAAAAACAAAATACTTGAGGTAAATGGAAACATTGATTCTATTTCAATTTCCGAAAATACTGATTAAAGTGTAACAATATTAGAGTAGAGTACAAAAACAGAACACAATATATTTAATCAATATCCCACAAGAAGAGTGATAAAAGCGCTTGTCCTACTCTTCACAATGAATCTAAAACCCGTTTCCTCTTCATCTCTTTTTATGTGTATTGCTATTCCAATATCGCATTTAATTTGCTTGATTATGTCTTTACCAGTATTAAGGACAAGGCGAAGGAAAATTATACCCCTCGAGGACTTCCAAATTATAAAATTAGATAATAGTATATATTTTGGAATTTTTGTGACATAATTGAAATGATTCTCTAAGTAATCAATTTGTGTTTTTCTTCCTTTTTAAAACGTCGCCCGCGTTGCGCAGTTGTTAGAGCGTCTGCTTTATAGAGTCGCGAAGTAAGGAGTTGATCCTTACGTCGCGGGTTCGAATCCCACCGTGGGACGTGGAGACCTGTCCTTCGAATGAGACCGTATAAACCGAGGTTCCGTGTCACTGTAGGTGCTGGCACGAAAAAGATCCCTCACTGCTCAAGGAGTGCCGAGTGCAGAACAAAATTTGTAGCTCTCCACCAGGAAGTGTAGGCGTCTCCATATGAGCGAAAAATTCTCGAGAGGGACGTTAAACAACATACAATCAATCCCTTTTAAAACTACAAAATATAAAGTTATAGATATGGTACGTATGTAAAGATGAATCAGCATATTATGTAATCTTAAAGTTTTGATATTATGGTGGCAAATTTTCATGTTATAATGAGTATGTTACATTGAAAAATAATTTTGTAACAGGTCATTGAATTTCACTTATACACGTGTAATAAAGTGCAAGTCTTGGTTTGGTTAAGATAACCTATATACACAACAATATATACAGGAAGCCGTTAAATTTCGAAATTATATATAAATTTAGTATCATGAAAAAATTTCTTTAATGAATGGAAAGGTATAGTAACAGATAAATATGATATTTTCGGGGGAAAAAAGATTAAGATTCAATCTTTAATGATTTTTAATTTTTTTTTCTACATGTACATGAATATCACATGCACTATAACCTTTGATGAAGAAATATATAATTAGAGGTTAAACAGTAAATTAGGGTAAGAAAAATCTCAGTCGTTCCAAGCAATAATTAAAAAAAATATTTTTGGAATAAATACTAAACAATAAATCCACAAGCTTTAATTTTTTTTCCGTGCCAGATCCAGTTGTTTAAGACCAGTATTAAAAGCGAAGGCACAAACTAGCATAGACCAAAAAAATGATGCTTAGGAAAGAAAATATTTGAATGTATTTTATCATTTTGTGAAAATAAAATGATTTACATTAGCCTATCGATTATTGTCAGTAAGCAGAGTGCATAAAAATTCGAATTTTACTCACTTCCCGTATTTATGGTTTCGTAGTGATATTGCACTTTAGGAGTAATAAAATATTTGGAAATGTTCGATATGTTGACAATCTTCCCGCCATTAAATGATGTTGGCGCAATAATAACGATGTCAAAATGTTTCTTCACACTTTTCGTCGATTGTTTATGTCGACAAAGTAATGAGGGTGACCCGAAAGTACTAAGATGTCCATTCTAACATCAGAAAGTTGTCTGATCTATCGTTAAGGAAATACAGAATATACGGATTTTAACTGTGAGAAGTGCTTGAAATGATATGCCGTTACATGTTTTACTTATTAGCAGTAAAACTAAATCATGATGTTTACAAAACTTTCCTTATGATAAAGCACTTCAGGAGAATCTGTAGAGCCTCTCTTTGAGATCGTCTGTACTCTTGCTATTTCTTTATCATGACATGTTTCCAAAGCCTATCAATGTCTTCCTCAAGAACACAGCGATAGATTCCAAGGAATTGGGCGAAAACAACTTATTATTTACAAATCGATCATGGACATCCCGAGATCAAAGCGTGCGCCCGACATTTGTACATGTTCTTTATAGTGGATTACGCGAACAGACATAAACCGAATTTCTTCTGGGACGAAAAAATGTAATAGGAAATCTAAAAAAAAAAGTCTTTGAAACCTTGTGAAGAACTATTGTCCAAAAGTGCAGATGAAAAATAAACATGTCTCAGAAGTACACAATTCAGTATTTTGCACTTTTATCGCAGAGTACTCGTGATTTGGAGCACCAAAGTTTCTGTTAATTTAGAATTTGCTGTCACAATAGGTTTAAAACCAGTTGAAGGATACCAAAAGCATTAAAAGATAATAAAAATCTTTTTTTTTTTTTAAATTCATTATGGAAATAGACCTTTCTCCCAAAATTAAACTGATTTAGGATTGGTTTTATGAAATATTTGATATGACACCAGATGTTACAATGTTTTGACCGTTTATGGAACACTTGATATGACACTAATTGTTACGTTTTGAATTCTTACCTCCATTTTTGCAGCCATGAAGCGACAGAATGTGAGGACGCTTTCACTTATCGTCTGCACCTTTACTTACCTTCTGATCGGGGCCGCTGTATTTGATGCCCTGGAATCAGAAAATGAAATCAAACTGAAGAACAAACTACTCCAGGAAGAGAGGAACTTCATTGAAAAATTTAACATCAGTGACAAAGTGTTCGAGGACATCAGAATAAATGTTTTGAAGTCCAAACCTTACAAAGCCGGGGTCCAATGGAAATTCTCAGGAGCGCTGTATTTTTCTCTTTTAGTTGTATCCCTCATAGGTAAAAATTGCACGTTACACAATTAGAAGTGTATTATTATTTCAAATTATTGCAAACAATTGCATTTGTCACCCAGAAATTCAGTACTCTCTCAAAATTCACTTAAACAGTCATGCATTATTAAAACAGATGTATTTATTTATAACAGTATTTTAAACAAGTTTGTAGATCTACTAGTTTGTACATACATGTGTAACAAATGACAAAAGTAACACGTGGACAAAGTGTAGTCAAATTATGTGCCAAGTTATATTAAATCAGACAAATACTGTAGTAGTAGCGATTTGAAGGTATTTCTCAGAAATTTTTATTTCATAAACCAGGCAGCACCTTAAAAAATCAAAAGCCGAAAAAAAGTTATACATCTTAGAGTGTCAAGATTTTATTACATTCAAAACATCGGAGTATTAGTAAAGTAAAGAAAAAATCACAGAAATTTCTCTATTTATTTACAGTTGAAAAATTGTTAATCTTAAGTTGAAATTTAAACATGATGTATTTCAGTCTACTTGTGTACAATTTTTTTTTTTGAAATCAGATTAAAACTGTGCAAGGAGTATCGTTTTCAAAATAATTCACAGACATAACTATTTTTAGTCAATGATAATATGATAGCGCCGTTAGCAAAAATTCAAAAACCAATGAAAACAACTTCATATCCTAATGTTGTCCATTGAATGGCAAGTTATATTGTTTTGTTGTTTGATGTCCCTCTCGAGAATGTTTTACTCACCTTTCCGGAGGAAGTACCACTGGCTGGTAGAGGGCGGCAAATTTAGACCTATACTCGGCACTCAGAGCCATTGATCACCCAGGATCTTTTTCGTGCCAGCACCTGAGCAGTCAGGGAACTTTTTCGTGCCAGCATCCACTGTAACAAGGGATCTCAATTTAGACGGTCTCATCAGAACGACCGGTCTTCACGTCCCGCAGTGGGAATTCGAAAGAAGGGTGGACGATGGACACCTTTCTGTCGCATATTAAGCTCTCCTGGTCTTAGATCAGTAGGGCTTACAAGCAAACCAAAAAGGGAAATAATATGATTAAATTACAAAATACGCATGTATTACATATTTTTCAAACTAATTAGTGAACAATATATGGTTAACCAATAAATGTATTCTGTTTGTACGGCTGTCTGAAGATAAAGGATTTGTAATTCTGACACTAATGTCTGCCTTCACAGACAGCTTGGTACTATTATACCAGAAAGTTGTCATCTCTGGCCATCGGATGAACTTCTCCAAGATCCCCATCCCACAGTTAAATGAGCAGTAATGGCTTAATATCTTAATTAATATCACGATTTGACGTCAGCAGTTACACGTTGATACGCCTTCCAGGAATTTTCTCCAGGTTCTGTGATAATTGTTCGGACATTCTATATCTCTTGGATCATGACACCAGTTGCTCTTTTACCAAGTATATAATCATAAGAAGATGTAACTTAGATGATGTACCTAATCTAACATTATGACTATTTAGTTTTCCTCACTGACATACTTATTAGATGTTCCAGATATACTAGGCTGCGCATCCATAAATATCGTACAATATTACTGAGTGTGCAGTCCTTTTAAAGTATTAAAATTATATATAAAACCATTTGTACTGCATAACCTATAAAACATGCAACAGATTTTCAAAACATATCTCAGATACGTTTATCGGAGGCTAAGTATATTGCAGTATCAGATTGCCATTTAATGGTCACTATTAATAGTAGTCTTACATTTAATTTCAATCAATTTAGAAAGATATCACCTTGAAGACAAATTCAATATAGGTTTTTGCCACCTTTATTCATTGTTCTAAAAAGTATAACATGTGTTTATTCATTGTTCTAAAAAGTATAACATGTTGAGTGAAAATATTTTGGCTCATTTGTCAAAGTACATGTAGTTATGAATCCGTAATTTCAACAGAAAATGTTCTTAAAAGTTTTTGATGCATTTTCGTCTTTTACAGGTTATGGCCACAGCACACCAAAAACTGTGTTCGGAAAAATATTCTGTATGCTCTACGCACTGGCTGGAATCCCGCTTTGCATGATCATGTTTCAAAGTGTTGGTGAAAGATTAAACACATTTGTGACCTACCTTTTGAAAAATATCAAAAAATGCTTCAGGTTCAAGAAGGCTGAAGTTTCTCAAACCGACGTTTTGTTCATAACCTTAAGTTTGTCTACACTAATCCTGACGACGGGGTCGCTGTTGTTCTCTGAACTGGAGAACTGGCCAATCATCAACTCTGTCTACTATTGCTTCATCACGCTGACTACGATTGGCTTTGGTGATTACGTAGCTATGCAGAAGGAAAACATTCTCCAAACGAGACCAGGTTATGTATTGTTCGTCCTCCTTTTTATTCTAATTGGATTGACAGTGATATCTGCTGCCATGAATCTCTTGGTGCTTCGTTGTTTGACTTTAAACAGCGAAGACGAAAAGAGAGATGAGATGGAGGCAGCGGAAGCTGCGCGGAATGCCGTGCGATTGAATGGTGACGTAATCACCGGAAATGGTGGAGTCGTTTCAAATGCGAACGAAACTCCCGAATACCAAGACGCGATATCAGTTTGCTCTTGTTCCTGTTACAAGTGGAGGTCCCCAAACAATGGAAAAATACATAACTCCAATCCCAACATTAATCACGTAACGTCATTCAGTATTGCTAAAGAAGACGAAATGTCGGAAGAAACAGATTCATTTCTCCATTGGCAAAAAACAAAACGGGCCTCGTTCTGATAATGACGATAAACAATTACCATTTTGTGCCATATATAATATATTTTCAAAGTGTTAAATACTGGGTATATATATATATATATAAACGCTTTGAACGTTTTAAAATATGTATTTTTAAGTATTGTCTATTAAATGCCTTTTGAAACCGAGTAATTTTTGTTTTTTTTGTTTTTTTTCTGAGCAAGTATATTATACACATACAGCTGTACATCTGTTCAAACCAGACCTATTAAAACATTTTTCAGCCTCGAGCCTGATACTACTTATAGAGGTACAATACCTACTAATACTTTATGCAAAGTTCCTATTCCGTATATACAGTTGTTGAGTGTACTATCAAAAAATTATAATTGATTTGTGACTCTGCTGTGGTAAAATAGGTATACAAGCCAAAGACAGATAAAAGCAGAAATGGTATGCTCTGTGCGAATTTCGAGATCACCAGTGAAACACCGTCCACGTCAACCTACCAGCGGCGCTGTTCTTTCGTTCAGTTGCATGTTTATAACAAAAACATTCCATATTACATCCTATTTTTTTTTCTATGGTGTAAGCTTTCAGGGATACCAGACTGATTTGAGATTATATAACTTTTTTCAGGCAGAAATAAATTTGATATCATGTCCTCCTCGGTCCATATGAATTTTATAAAGAACTATCGATATAAATGCAACATTCTCATATTTCTGTATTCGGTAAGCATATTAATGAATCGATATTTCTAATTTAAACAACAAATTATCCCATGTCTAAAATGCATTTTGCCTGAGAAAACACGCATACATGCAATCCTAATAAATTTGTAATTGGTTTGAATAAAATATAGGTCAAAGGTCAAGGTCATAAATTAGCAAATTCTGTCTTCTGTTAAAACACTGTCTTTCCACTGTCTGTAAACAATATTTCAAAACGCACTCCTCCTACAATTTTAAATTTTCAATATTACTTGGCACACAAGTAGACTACACTAAGAACATAGAATAGTGCATCGATTTTTATTTCGATGAACGGTGTTGCCATGGTTACTAAAAATAGAATTTTCTGTGAAATTTATACGCTATTTCTACAGTTTGTGTGTTTCAATATAACTTGGAACACAAGTATTACACTAAGATACATAGAATAGTGCATCGGTTTTTGACTACGAAAACGGTGTTGCCATAGTTACTAAAAATAGAATTTTCTGTGAAATTCCTTTAAAACGCTACTCCTTCTACTGTTTTGTTTTATTTCAATATAACTTGGCACACAAGTATTACATGTCGCTATTTTTAGCGCAGGGGTTTTTGATTTCGGAGAACGGTGTTGCCATGGTTATAAAAATAGAATTTTCTGTGAAATTCCTTTAAAACGCTACTTATTACAGTTTTGGAACTGTTTCAATAAAGGCACACAAAGATTACAAACACCATGGATTGTGTAAAATTTTTGATTTCAATGAACGGTGTTGCCATGGTTAAAAAATAGAATATATACTGTGAAATTCCTTTAAAACGACTTTCTACAGTTTTGGTCTGATTTCAATATAACTTCACACAAGTGTAAAGCTAGATACATAGAATAGTAGTGGTTTTTGATTTTGGTGAACGGTGTTGCCATGGTTACTAAAAATAGAATTCTCTGTGAAATTCCTTTAAAACACTACTTTTTTTTTCGTCTGATTTCAATATAACTTTTTTTTTTACAGTAAGATGATAGAATAGTGCATGTTTTTGATTTCGAAAAATTGTTGCCATGGTTATAAAAATCATCAATTTTCTGTGTGATTCCTTAAATATTTCTACAGTTTTGATTTCAATATAACTTGGAACACAAATAAAGAATAAGCAATCAAATCTTTATATGCATATTGACATACATGTTTTTGATTTCCGGTGTTGCCATAGTTACAAAAATAGAATTTTCTGTGAAATTCCTTTAAAACGCTACTCCTTCTACTGTTTTGGTCTGATTTCAATATAACTTGGCACACAAGTAGACTACACTAAGATACATAGAATAGTGCATCGGTTTTTGATTTCGGTGAACGGTGTTGCCATGGTTACTAAAAATAGATTTGAAATTATTTAAAACTTTTTTTACAGTTTTCGCTGATTTCAATTTAATACACAAGTCCTACAGTAAGATCCATATAAATTTTTTTGATTTCAATGAACGGTGTTGCCATGGTTATAAAAATAGAATTTTCTGTGAAATTCCTTTGAAACGCTATTTCTACAGTTTTTCTGATTTCAATTTAACTTGGCACACATATTACATGAGATACAAAGAATATTTCATAAGTTTTTGATTTCAATGAATGGTGTTGCCATGGTTACTAAAAATAGAATTTTCTGTGAAATTCCTTTAAAACCCTACTCCTTCTACAGTTTTAGTTTGATTTCAAAATAAGTTGGCACACAAGTAACTAAATTAAAATAGTAATGGTTTTTGAAAGTAAAATATAGGAAGGCATTTTTTCCAAAGGGATAAAAGGTTACAAGCAATTACATGTATATTGATATAAGATGAACATACCTTTTAAAGACCTGCAAAATGGACCCTTGCAACATGTTGTTGACTCGTGCTTTAAGTTATAATTTGAGTAGGCGATAATCAAGTAGCTATTCATGTACATGTAGTACATGAATTAAACATACATTGTAGATTATATTGAGAAGTGAAAGCTCGCCATTGTTTTCCCCACTTTCACTTTATTGCCTTTATCGTTGTGAGGAAGAATTCGTTTTTGGCATACATTTGCCTTTGGCAGTCATTTTGTTAATTCTGCAGCCTGGTATTGGCATTTCTTGTAAATATCCAAATTTTGTTTTAAAAGACGGGATTGATTATAGAGCCAAGTTACCAAAAGTGTGTAAATGTAAACAAAATCTGCGCATATTATCAAAGTATCAAGTGAATTTAACAGACCAATATGCTATTCATATATTTGACAGGAAACTGTATTTCTTATCGCCAAATATGAATGACCATTACTCATAATATGATATTGATTTTCGTATATAATCAAACCATTCGCTATTTCTCATATTAAGGAAGAAGGATTATTTCCTTCCTGGAACAAAACATAGACTTAATGGTTATCAAGATTCTGTCAAAGATAAAAACAATTCATGGCCAATGTCGAAATATACTTTTTCGTATTTCTGTGGTATTTTTCGAAATTTTATATTATTCATTTTTAAAAACGGTTTCTAGTACTTTTTCCCATTCATAACACTGGTAATCAATTTAGTTAATGACATATCCCTGAATCAATTTAATCAAAACATGACTAATTCAGCGGTTAACAGTATATAAGGTAATTGGGTATATTTCAATCAGTGGTACTTATAATCTTGGGTCATCATCCCATTGCCCAAATGACCGAAAGTTACAATTCTGATAATCGTTGTTTTGGTTTTCCAGATGCTGGAAGGACTTTTTAAAATCATATTTGAAAACCTTTTTAAAACATAATAACCCTTTACAGTAAGGAATAAAATACCACCGTTTTTTTTTCATTATATACCTGCACGTACTCGAACAAACTCATCTTTAAGAACAAGATTGGCGGGCCTGTAACATGTGCAAAAAATTCTGGAAATTTTATTTTCTTCCTGGATTTCAAATGTTGCTGAAAAGTTTTTTCCCACCCAAACCCAGTTCCTTACTCTCTTCTTACATTTTTTCGCAGGAGCCTATATTTATATTTTGGAATATAATTACAAGTAGTGGTATTGTCCTGTTGATGTGCAATAAGCTTTTGGAATGAAACATATGGAGATAACGAACAGTGTTCTAAATCAAAAGTTCATGAAACAATAGAAAATGGGAGCAGAGCAAACACGGACCACCAAAACATCAGAGGTGGGATAAGGTGTCATGGAGGAGTGAGCATTCCCTGGCGACCGGCCACACACGCCGTGTGCTCCTTGTCATGATCGGGAAATAACGGAAAAATCCGTCGTCACTTCAATATTTAAATAATGGCCTAACAATTAGTATGAAAACGTCATTTGACTCAATGATAAATTGTTTTGGCTGACATTAGTCATTGTATCGACCATAGAAGTTATGGAATGATGACTTTAAACGAGACTGCTGATATTCTTGTTTCATCAGCTTGTTTGTCAATAAATTACCACGTTTTATGTTCATACGTAGAGCATACTCTTTCCTATCGAATTAATTGATATTCAATTATATAAACTCCTTATATAGGTGATAAAGGTATATTGCTGCATAAGTAAGGGAAGTTGACGATAAAAAAAAAGTTAAAGTAATCACTTTTATCATAGAGCTTGGTTGTCAGGTTAGCATTAACGTCTTTTTCAAGTAAAATATACAAATATGAAATAGATATGTCAGACTCTGGTATGTTTTATCTCAAGTTCACCAGGATATGTCGTATTGACATAAGAATGGAAATTACCATAATTGTTAACTGACAAAACGTCGTCGATATACGGTACCTAAATGTTGAGTTGGAGGCCACAGCAAGAGTTTTCTTCTTTTCACGCATAGGACTTTGGACAAATTCTGCTTCATATGACTTCAAAAATAGGTCTGCTAATAACGAGGCGCAATTGGTACCCATGGGAATCCAATAGATTGTTGGAAGACCTGGTCTCCAAAAACAATTTAGATATTGTCAATTAGAAACTCAAGCATCTCTTTTATGTCAACTTCAGAGTACTTGTGTGTACAATCAGAATATTTTTTGAATAATTTTGCAAATGAGCAATGACAAGGTAAGTATATTTACGAGTTCCATTTTTAGGTCACCTGAGTAACTCAGGTGACCTATTGCTATCCGTTTTCGTCCGTCGTCGTGTGTCGTGCGTCGTGTGTTAACATTTGAACATTTTCAGCTTCTTCTCTGTAACCACTGAACCAATTTCAACCAAATTTGGTATACAGCATCTATGGGTGAAGGGGAACAAAAATTGTGAATTTTATGGTCCCCACCCCCCCTGGGGCCTGAGGGGTGGGGCCAAAACCACTAAAATTATTGTAATCTTTAAAAATCTTCTTCTTTACTCCTGGACATCAAGCAGGCAAACTGTTGGCATGAATGTAATGAGCATTGAGTCCTCTACCAAAATTGTGAAATTCACGGCCCCAGGGTCAGGGGTTCTAGTGCTAGGGCGGGGCTATATAGATTATATAGTGAAAATGCATGATTTCTTTGAAAATCTTCTTCTCTGCTCCTGGGTATTAAAAACAACTAAGTACATAGATGATGAGCAAGAGTGCCTCTTCCAAAATTGTGAAAGGGCGGGGCACTATTGGTTATATAGTGAAAATACTTTATTCTTTGAACTTCTAATTTATGATGAGCAAGTGGTTCCAAAATTGGTAGGGCGGGTCTATATAGTTATATAGTGTATTGAAAAAGTCTTCTTCTCTGCTCCTGGGTATTAAGTAAACTAACTAAGTATTTTAAGATGAGCAAGAGTGCCTCTTCCAAAATTGTGATTTTGTGGCCCCAGGGTCAGGGGTTCTGGTGTTAGGGAGGGGCACTATTGGTTATATAGTGAAAATGCATTTATTCTTTGAAAATCCTCTCCTCTGAAACTAAGTACATAGTTATGATGAGCAAGAGTGCCTGTTCCAAAATTGTGAATTTTGTGGCCCCAGGGTTATGGGTTCTGGTGTTAGGGCGGGGCACTATTGATATAGTGAAAATGCATTAATTCTTTGAAAATCTTCTCCTCTGATTCTGGGTATTAAATAAACTAACTAAGTACATAGTTATGATGAGCAAGAGTGCCTCTTCCAAAATTGTGAATTTTGTGGCCCCAGATTCTGGTGTTAATTGATCATATAGTGAAAATGCATTAATTCTTTGAAAATCTTCTTCTTTGCTCCTGGGTTTTATGCCAATGATCTAAGAATATATATTTATGATGAAGAAAGGTGCATCTAGCAAAATGGTTATTTTTTTATGCCCCCCCCCCTTCCTGGGTTGGGGGGTGGGGTGGTGGTACATAGTCTGAAAATAAAATTAATGCTTTGAAATCTGCTCTTAGGTATTAATCAACCATTTTATGATAAAATTTGCAAAATTTTGAAATATATGGCCCCAAGGTCAGGGGTTCCTTTGGGATGATGTGCACAACTAGTTATAAAGCAGAAGTGCATTTTCTCTATGTTACTCTGATCTACCTTTTGGTATTAAGTATAGAGTAAGCATGCTAAGTCTATAATTATGATAAGCAATGGTGCCACTTTCAATATTGTGAATTGCGAATTTCATGGCCTCTGGTTTAAAACAGGAACCAAATTTAATAATTTGAAAGTTGTTGCACAATACTCAGGTGACCTATAAGGCCCGTGGGCCTCTTGTTATTGAAAAAGCAGCTGTCAATGATATAAAAAAGCCTGGAACTTCAATTTATCGTGGGGTATGGTTGTGTATTGAAAAAGTCGTAAGTTTTTAAGCTGTTGATTTTGGTAAAATCTCATGATGAAAATGTTGAAATCAAACAAAATCTGTAGAAGTCGATGAAGTCGCCACTACATGTCGGTGGAGGGCTGTTAATTTGACCTACATGGGGCCATTGAGCAGTGAAGGATTGTTTTGTGCCATTGGGTGAAACACGGAACCTTTGAAGGACCGGTCTTTACGTTTCGCAATGGGAATCGATCCTTCGACGTAAGGATCAACTCCCTACAGTCGCTGTAGAGCAAACGCCACGCGGGCGACTCAGAGAAGATAAACTGATTGTTATACTGTATTCCTAGCAAATTCATGTTTTATGGTTCAACCTCTTAAAATCTAAATTGAAGTGTCAGTATTTGCACACTTCCGAGATTCAAATTCAAGAATCATTTGAAATATGTCACCCAATACAGCAATTGTTTAAACCTATTGTCGAGATCCAGACATCCAGACTATTCACTAGAGAGGTGGGGCTAAAATATATTCACAGTGTGTCTGGGTTGCAGTGTGAAAAGATTTTATGATACATTAAATTTTATTCAATAAGCTCTTAAGTTGAGGTACTACAATCTTATTCCAATGTCACTTATGGGAAAATATTTTTTTAAATTAGGTTGAACTTGCAAGTGTTAAGGGAGAGATTCAATGATAAATTGCTTTTTTTAGGAGACGACCCAATTTCATACAACAATATGCAAGACCCATAATAATCAATATCTGTACAATTATTTTATTTTCTAAGAAGTAAAAAGTATTTATGTCACAGACTTAAAGCAAAGGAAGACTGAAAAGCAATTAGAAATTGAATATTTAATAATTATAAATAAGTCTTTTCTAACTACAGGTACTGTTGAATTTTCGCTTTAAAATATAAGGAATGAATTTCTAAAATTGCTATCCAGGTTATACTAGAAAATTTCGGTAGATTCAACCCTTAAAATTTCATTTACGTAAGTCATTGTGAGTGATGTAGGCAACACAAGTTATACAATATAAACTAATTTTTAATCCAATCAAATGATTCCTTACAACCAAAATTGAATCATATAAAAAATTAAAAGATCTAGATTCTCAAATATGCATATTAATTGAATCTGTGATGAGTAATTGGCCTCTTGTCTGGTCCAAGTCAAAGGATTTAGGAAGAATGCAAAGAGCAGATGACGATTACAGATAAAGAGAGGTAACTCTGATTCGGCAGCAGAAAAAGCAAGCCATGGAGAAGGTTGGTCTGGCAACAAATAAAGAGGAGCTGCTGAATAAACATGATAAAATATTTGTAATTACTTGAACTGTATTTGAATACACCATAACGTAAGAGAACACCCTTAATAAAAATTTGAAGCTACATGTAGTTTAGTATTTGCTGCTGATTATAAAATATAAATTGGCAAAACGAATGGGTGATATACTTAAATTTTAAATGGCTTCTCGAAACTTTCAAAGAGATATGTTAGATTTTGTTAAACAATTTTGTTAGTTCCTCAGAAATTTCTAACGTTGACAAGTTGTGACGTGAACAATATTTCCTTGATATACTTAAAATTTCTTTGGAGATATAGAGATGTCGTTTAAGGAAGCCGACTGGGGTTTTATTGTGTGAAAGCTACGATAGAAAAACTCTTTTCACTATATATAACTTACAATGACGTCAGTGTACATGCAAAGTTTGGGGAAAATCTTCTTTCCAGGTATTTTAAGGGACCGTTTCAAAATACTGGTACATTTACTATAGGATTATTTAGGAAAGTACGATTTTTTTTTTTTGCAGTTTAAAAGCAAATCATACAAATACTACAATAGATTTTTTGCTAAAACTATAATATATGACGAGTAATACTACATTATGTCAGAAACACAAAATTCTACCGTCTTGTTTCTAGAGGGGGGCATCTCAAAATGCCAAAAATTAATGATTTTCCTTTTTTTAAATACAGTATTACAAAATATGACGGATACAAAGGATTTATATTTTAAAAAAAATTATAAAAGTGGTGGAGAGGTTCTCAAATTTCTATGTTTTAAATTTCAATAGCATAATATATTGATTACTTTCCCTTTTATAACATTTGTAGTACGTTACCCAGTCTTTACGAACTTCACGCCATCATATCAAACTATTACAACGTCAAAAACATTTTTACGACGTCAATCTACCTATCGGTTGAAAATTCGTTTTAAAAAAACAGTTATATAAAATTGTAGTTAAAATTTTCAACCTAATATATCTTAATTTCATTTAACAACATTCCATAAAGTGAAAGGATGCATTTAAACGGTAAATACACTTCATGCGCGAAATATTACGCGATGGAAACTCCCAATCGAGACCTTTTGAAAATTTTAACCAAGTGTTAGCGTTTTCGTCTTTGACACGGAGCTCGTTGATCGAACATCGAACCCGGGCCTACCATTTACAAGGTTTTGCGATTCTTATGGGGTAGCTATTGTCATTAACTGATTTTTATTTGAAAATTAAAATAAGTACATGACTATATTTTAATTTTCGTTTATGAAAGACGCGCTAGCAAACACTAGATCTTTCGAATAAGTACGTTTGAAGATTAAAATTGCACCATTACTGTATAAAAATCAAAGAAAATACAAAACAGAGAAGGACAGACAGGACATTATGCCCCAGTCCCAGGCAAACAAAAAGGTTAAATGATTGTTATTATAATTCCCTTGAAGCTATCAGTAGCTAAAATGTTTACTAGAATGCACAGCCCGATTAGTTCAGTGCATATGTACATGATTAACTTCGATAAAAATATGTCGAGTAGAGAGTCAGTCTACAACAGATTTGTTCGGATTATCAAATTATTGATTGAGGCCGCCATTTTCACCACTAGTCTACAACAAACACTCTGCAACTGGCGGGAATCAGATTTCCGTATCCGCCTAATGTCTCGTTGTTCGTCTGCTTCTTTGAATCGAAAGCGAATACTTGTCATCATTTGCACGTGTTTTTTGGCTACTGAGTGAAAAAAAATATGATTTAATGACTTCCATAAAGGAGCACGCGATGCAGTGGGAACATCGTCTTTAGACTAGCTGTTCCTCAAGGTATGTACTTGTTCACTTTACTTCAAATATGTTTTCTTTTAGACCATATAGAAACATATATTGCATGTTAGATGCATTAATTGTTATATTTATTCTTAAACGTTTACATTCTAAGGGTTAATTATAGTAAATTCGGTAATGATAAAAATAATCAATGAAAACTATATTTAGAGATATGTGGACATCTTTGTTGTGATAGAGTTAACCGTCATCGATTTTCGCTCATATTCACCGAAACCCATTGTTAAAACAAGATATCGATCCTCATGTGTTACGGCGGCAGTTAATCCCAAGGGGGACTCTTCGTCGACAGGTTCACATTGAAAATTCCGAGTTATCGGTCATTTTAGATATATTACGTTAACAAAGCACACATTTTAAAATCTTAACATTGATACAATGTTACTTGCCATCGTGTACATGCATAGGGTGGTTTGGGGAAATAAAAACATGGATGTAATAGTTTTAAAATTAAAACTAGTCGCCCTTCGAATGCAAAAAGAATTAAGCATAATGTAAATACTGTACATACTTAAATGATTCAGCTACGTTGTTTTGATTCACATTAGAAAGCAATTCAGTGATGTCATTATGTCTTGTCTAGATTGTGTTTCTTGAATTCCTACTTTCTTACCGCACGTGCATTTCAAACAATATATTAACAGCAAACATCTTTTTTTCAGAGTCTTCGATACACCTTTTAATGTGAGGACCTTTACTGTTAATGCTCCTAATGATGAAACGACAGAACGTGAGAACATTGTCTCTGATCGTCTGCACTTTTACCTACCTTCTGATCGGCGCCGCCGTTTTCGACGCCCTGGAATCAGAAAACGAAATTGAAATGAAGAGAAGTCTCCTCAGTCGCGAGGAAGCAATCATAAAGAAACACAACATCTCGGATGAAGACTTTGAAAGGATTCGCGAAAATGCATTGAGGTCGAGGCAATATAGAGTGGAAAACCAATGGAAGTTTGTAGGTGCACTTTATTTTTCCCTCGTCGTCTGCTCTGTAATTGGTAAGCCCATTATCTTTTTCTGCTAAATTAGAAACAATTCATAGAAATATCATAATGAATTGAATTTCACACCGTACACTTATCTATAGCAGACATGCATAAAATAATTGCTTCAAAATCTGTGTACATTAAGAATTTGAGGAATTCTTTGAAAATTAATTTCGAATTATATATATGTATTTTGCATATATATTTGATTATATAGTTACATATAAACCAAAAGCAAAATTCAATTCATTGTTTTCTTTTAGGATATGGTCACAGTACACCAAAAACAGTACCAGGCAAGCTGTTTTGTATGATATACGCATTGGTTGGGATTCCATTGTTTCTGATCATGTTCCAAAGTGTTGGTGAACGACTCAATACTTTTGTAACGTTTTTGCTGAAAAATGTCAAGAAGTGTTTTCGATGTAAGAGCAAAGAAGTGTCCCAGACTGACTTAATAGTGATAACACTTATGTTATCCAGTATAATACTGACAACTGGCGCTCTCATCTTTTCCCGGAACGAGGGATGGAAGATGCTTGATGCTTTTTATTATTGTTTTATAACTCTTACAACGATAGGGTTTGGGGATTATGTGGCCATGCAGAGGGAAAACAACGACCCTGGATATATAGTCGTTAGTCTGTTGTTCATTATAATAGGTTTAACAGTCATTTCTGCAGCCATGAATTTACTTGTACTGCGATTTTTAACGATGAACACCGAGGACGAAAGAAGAGATGAAATAGAGGCTGCCGTGGCCGCCCAGAATGCAGTTCGTCTGGAAGGTGACGTCATAACTGGAAATGGCGGAGTCGTGTCAAACGCTCAAGAGCGTCCCGAATTTCAAGAGGTTTTGTCTGTCTGTTCGTGTTCGTGTTACAAATGGCGCTCCCCTAAAGATAAAATTTATAATTCAAATCCCAACTCTAATCATATCTCCCCATTTATACACTCTAATGTTAATGTGTCGAAGGAAGAAGACTTGTCCGACGAGGGGGAATCGTTTTTGGAATGGCAGAGGACGAAAAGGGCGTCGTTATAGCACATAGTGAATTTACTGAGAGATATAGACTAGTATTTTTTTTTTTTGAATTTCGATTTTATTAGCATTTAGATGCTTGCTGATCACTCGCATTCTTTTACTTACCGGATAGATTCTCAATTTTCCACATATCAACAGTTTTTTTTTATTTCTCTTATTTTCAAAACCAGCTACAGTGAAATCATCATTATTTTAAGAAGGAAGGGGGGGGGGGGTCGTGGATATTATACGTCACCTCATATATATGTCCCCACAAAATTTTGGCCACCATGTATTTCTTCAGATATTTCTTTTCATACATGTTACGAATGAAATAACGCTCCGTGAACCAACAAAATGCTAACGAACATTGAATCCCCGTTTATAAAAGATTGTACATTTTTTGAAAATGTATATGATGATAATAATCTGATTTTTAGCTCTACTGGTCAGAGACCAGAAGAGCTTATGCGATAGTAATGCGTCCGGCGTCCGTTTTGTCCGTCTGTAAACAATTTTTCAAAACGCTACTCCTCCTACAATTTTAGTTTGATTTCAGTATAACTTGGCACACAAGTAGACTACACTAAGATACATAGAATAGTGCATCGGTTTTTGATTTCGATGAATGGTGTTGCCATGGTTACTAAAAATAGAATTTTCTGGGAAATTCCTTAAAAATGCTACTCCTTCTACAGTTTTGGTCTGATTTCAATATTACTTGGCACACAAGTAGACTACACTAAGATACATAGAATAGTGCATCGATTTTTGATTTCGATGAATGGTGTTGCCATGGTTACTAAAAATAGAATTTTCTGTGAAATTCCTTTAAAACGCTACTCCTTCTACAGTTTTGGTCTGATTTCAGTATAACTTGGCACACAAGTAGACTACACTAAGATACATAGAATAGTGCATCGGTTTTTGATTTCGATGAACGGTGTTGCCATGGTTACTAAAAATAGAATTTTCTGTGAAATTCCTTAAAAATGCTACTCTTTCTACAGTTTTTGTCTGATTTCAGTATAACTTGGCACACAAGTAGACAACACTAAGATACATAGAATAGTGCATCGATTTTTGATTTCAATGAAGGGTGTTGCCATGGTTACTAAAAATAGAATTTTCTGTGAAATTCCTTTAAAACGCTACTCCTTCTACAGTTTTGGTCTGATTTCAATATAACTTGGCACACAAGTAAACTACACTAAGATACATAGAATAGTGCATTGGTTTTTGATTTTGATGAAGGTTGTTGCCATGGTTACTAAAAATAGAATTTTTTGTGAAATTCCTTAAAAATGCTACTCCTTCTACAGTTTTTGTCTAATTTCAATATAACTTGGCAGACAAGTAGACTACACTAAGATACATAGAATAGTGCATCGGTTTTTGATTTCGATGAAAGGTGTTGCCATGGTTACTAAAAATAAAATTTTCTGTAAAATTCCTTAAAAACGCTACTCCTTCTACAGTTTTTGTCTGATTTCAGTATAACTTGGCACACAAGTAGACTACACTTAGATACATAGAATAGTGCATTGGTTTTTGATTTAGATGAACGGTGTTGCCATGGTTACTAAAAATAGAATTTTCTGTGAAATTCTTTTAAAACGCTAATCCTTCTACAGTTTTGGTCTGATTTCAATATAACTTGGCACACAAGTAGACTACACTAAGATACATAGAATAGTGCATCGGTTTTTGATTTCGATGAACGGTATTGCTATGGTTACTCAAAATAGAATTTTCTGTGGAATTCCTTAAAAACACTACTCCTTCTACAGTTTTTGTCTGATTTCAAAATAAGTTGGCACACAAGTAGACTTCACAAAGATACATAAAATAGTGCAATGGTTTTTGATAAGTACAAACCAGTAGAGCTACAGTCTCGACAGAGACTTCTGGTTTTTATTAAAATCATACTATAGTATTACTGTAGTTGCAAGAAAGATTCTCAGGTATGTTAATATTTTCCGATACATGTTGTAATTTACTGTCAATATATGATAAACAATGGTATTTTTAGGTTATACACATGCAGGCTTTTGTTAAATTTAAGGGTTTTCATTTATACATACACATGCATACATTGTTATTTCAGGAGGCATTAAATAAATGCTCGTATTTAGCCGAGTTATCTGAAATCAGTTGTGTTTGTTTTCTTGTTCCATCTAAGACATTTAGCTTTTAACACTGTGTTTAAATTATAACCTGGAAAATCAATGCTTAAATCAACCAGAAGTCCCTGGTGAGACTGTAGCTCTACTGCTTTGTATCTAGAGATAAGTAGCATTTGCACTCAAAACTAAGCACCAGCAATGCCTAGAATAATAATAGTCTTTGATTTATTTGCTTTGTCGCAAGGTTAATTTGCAATCAGATTGAAACTATTGGAGTACGATTTAATAAAAATTTCAAATTTTAGAACCATGGTATCTCCTTTTTTTCAAAATTAAAAAAAAACATAAAGAAAAGTATGTATATAATAATAGACTACTTGTTTGCCAAGTACATGTAGTATTGAAATCAGACCAAAACTTAAGGATGAGTAGCATTATAGTCACTATATCAACACCATTCATAAAAAAAATGCACTAAAATGTGTCTTAAACTTTTAGTGTATGGACGGGTTGTCTACATGTGTGCCACGTTATATTGAAATCAATCAATACTATAGGAGGATTGGCTTTTTTTAAGGAAATTCAAGCAATTTATCATAGTAATATCGTTCATCAAGATCAAAAACCGATGCTTTAGTTATGTGTCTTTGTGTAGTCTACTTGTGTGCCAAGTTATATAGCAATCGGACCATAACTGTAGGAGAAGAAGCGTTTTAAAGGAATTTCAAAGTAGTTTCAATTTAATAACTATGGCAACACAGTTCATCAAAAAACCTACGCACTAAATTATGTACTTAGTCTATTCTACTTGTGTGACAAGTTATACTGAAATTGGACCACAACTAAAGGAGGAGTAGTGTTTTGAAAAAAAAAACTGTTTATAGACAGACAGACAGACAGTTAGACAGATGGACACATTACAATAACATAAGCTCTTCTGGTCACTGACCAGTATAGAGCTAAAGGCTACATGTATGTAAAATTTTAAAAATTGTTTTAGTTGGGAATACAAATTTCATGATAGTGCTATCATAATTTCCTTACCGAAACACTTGTGGAAACAAGGGTTGGAAGGAAAATCTGTGCTGTTGAAAGCTTAACAAGTGCTTTATAAATGAGTATTTTCCATATAGTTTTGCATTTACATCATATCTAGAGAGATAATAAAATGCATCAAGGCAAAACCGTTTAGTCTTAGTTGTTTTGACACTCGTTACGGTTGATATAAACACCAACTGATACACTATAAGGAACTTTAATACGATGCTTTATTTATCTTAAATCCTCTACAATCCTTATGATATCTGGAAAGAAAATAAAGAATCCACAGGTAATAAGAACAACAACTCCTAAATAGCCGATGTTAGTGGAGGAGGGTCTATTGTCCTGGGCACACTTGAGCTTCCTAGCATAGGACGACAACGCACGACGATCCAGTCTCAGATCCTGCTGTCTTTCGGCTATACGTTTGGAAAGTGTTTCCGAAGTTTCTTCACAGACACATTGGCAGTACGAAGAAAGAAAGAAAGGTGTCAAGTCTTTTGTAGTTAAACCTGTCGTTGTTTGATTAGTTATTGTTAGTTCACTCGATGATGAAGTTTTCGGGGATTCTGTTGTAACAGTTGTCTTTTTGGTCTCGATTTTTAGTGTTGTAATTTCTGTTAGGGCTGTAGATGCCACGGTAGATGGTGTGAAAGCTGTCTGTATGGTCGTTATTTCTAGTTTCTCTATTGTGGTAACATCTTCTGTCGTTGTTTCATGTTCAGGTCTTTTAAATGGAACAGTTGTTTCTAATGGAACAGTGCTTTCTAATTCCTTTGTTGTGGTTACATCTTTTGTCGTTGTTTCAAGAGATGTTTGAAATGGAACAGTGTTGTCTATTTCTTCTGTTGTGGTTACAACTTCTGTCGTAGGCGGCAACAGCAGCAAAAGCTCTGCACGATACAAAAGTTGTTAGATAAAATATTTTAGAATGAAATATTGATTATTGAGATACCGAACAGTCTTGAGCTCAAAAGGCCATTAAATATATCGAATCAGGAGCAGAGCAAACATGGACCTCTAAAACATTAGAGGTGGGGTCAGGTGGCATGGAGGAGTGAGCATCCCCTGCCGACCGGTCACACCCGCCGTGTGTTCCTTGTCATGATTGGGAAAAGTCCTTCGACAATTCAGTGTGTAAATAATTAATGGTCTAAGAATTAGTAGAAAAACGTCAGCCAGCAATTCCATAATTTGAATTGATACAATGTATATTGATATCACATCATGTTCCATAATTTTAAGATACATTATACCTCATGTTTTTATACCACATTATATTGCTTTCTGTAAACATATATTACACTGACTTACCAGAAAGACACATTTTTTCTGAGAACGACCATTGTGGAGAGTCTGGCACGGGAACTGGATCGTCATTAGCAGCCAGGGAACATACTGCGGTGAGACTATTATAAACAAACCCCTTGCAGTTGGCAGCATCGGTACATAACCCCGCACAACTGTGATAGGATATTGCGGAATAAGACTCAAAAAATCCTGATGTCTTGCTGGAACTATATCTGTAGTAGCCCTTTTCACAACCTGGAATTAAACAATTTTGTCATTTTGAAAAAGAGTCCCTTTTAGAAGAAAGATAACTTTAAAAATAATCAACGATTTTTTTTTAAATGAGAGATAACTCAAACACAATAATGTTTCCTTTTTAAAAACAGTCATTTGTCTCATTTTGCCCCTAGTCCCCAATGAGATGTAGTGGGTAGAGCATGGTACATGCTAGAAAGTGGGAGAATGATTGTTCTTGAAAGGTTTGGAATTTTATAAACCCCTAAGCAAAGGATTGGTATCCCAAAACAACATGAAGGTTAATTTGCTTGTATTAAAAAAATCAGTTATATTTTAACCCCATCAAGGATTCGTTCATCATATGCTGTCTAAACATCTATTCTTATAAAGATTCAATTCAATATATTGTTAAACTGATCAAGTAGTTTCTGACCAAATCACATTAGTCCAAAGCTTTATTCTTCCCTGCAGTTGAAGATGGTCATATATTGAGAATCGCAGAGAAACTCAGATGACTGAAAAGGCATAAATTTATTAGAAATATATTTTCAAATGCATAAATTTTATCTATACACAGAGTACGAAGAGTGTTTTTTTTATTGGGGGGAGGGTTAGGACAATTTGGAATATCCATAATCGATAAAGTAATGAACTCAAACTAAGAACATTATTTCTTTTTTATTAAGTTTTTTTTCTCCTTCATCAATGTCTTTTCACGCAAAAAAAATATTAATGAATGTGTAAGTTTAAAATGGCAAATGAGTTTACTGTCGTGTTGCAAATTTTGAATTTACCGGGTGGCAGTAAATACAAAATTTACAAGTTAGTTGTAATGTTTTAAATTTTGTATTTACTGCCACCCGGTAAATTCAAAATTTACAACATGACATTACCTGCAGGTAGGGTAAGTGAAATACAATATAACATCACTAGAAACTGACAGAGGAAATGGTGTACCTGGAAATTAAAAAAGAGAATTTAAAAACCATTAAATTTTTTTTTTATCTATTTCATTTACTTTCTATCAGATGACAATATTGGCTACTTTCTTAATCTATATGTAGTTTTCTCGAGTAATCTATGGTTTTACTCTTTGATACTTCCGATTAAATGCGAATTTTCAAATAGAATTATACTTTTTAAGAAGGAAAGCCTATTATACGAGGGTTGTTCGAAAAGTTCGTGGACTCCTGTCATATCTTTTTTATTTAACGTCATATGCAAACCAATTTTGGTAGGAATATTTTAACAATAAATCCAAATGGTTTGTGTTTAAAAAAATTAATATATCATAATTAATTTCAAACCACTCCAGAATTTAAAACTGCAAAAATCGGATCGCGGAGCAGGTCAAAATTTAGAACTTCACAAACAACACATGAAATATATATGGCACTGTCTGTAGTCATATTCTCTGTAAAAAGGAGCAAAAACGGGAAAAAAATCATAGACTTTGAAATTAAGGACTGTTAAATTGATTCATATTCCAAATTATGGCTAAATATTTTGATTCGTTTAGAAGATATAAATTTGGGAAGATAGGTAATCCTTGAAAGCGGCAAAAATGATGACGTTGTTGAACGTTACAGAGCAGCACGTAACGATGCAATTTTGTGTTATACTCGGGAAAAAATCCTCAATAAATTCTAAAAATGTTAAAGGAATAAAAAAAATTAAGTCACTATTAAAGTCGTGCATGTGTTTATAAACTGTACAGGCGGTATCTGAGTGACAGAGACCCTGTATCGGACGAGGACAATCTGTGAAGAAACGGTTTATCTGATAAAATCTGATCAAGAACTTTAAAAATTTGGGACATCATGGAAAGACATAGCGCTTCCGAGTTGCTAATCTTGTAAAAGCACAGCTAAGTTGTAACAGAAATTAAAACATTGACAAAGGAAATTATACAATGAAAGCAATTGTTAGAAAAATGAATTTCAAGTGCTAGAAAAGGGTTTTTTAATAAGTGATTATTGAACTAAACTGTTGAAATCTATAGGGATAGTCCTTTTAAGAAATTCTTGATGCTATGATTTTGACGTTACATCGCCGTTAAGTATGCTCCGCGGGTACAAAACATGTTGATTTTAAAATGAAGTAAATTGATTTCTATTAAATCGAATGAAATAAAACTTCACTCATAAACAAAAAAAATATTTTTACACAGGATATTGAGCTTATTTTCAATGTCTTGAAAGTAGTATAACGAAGATTGACATCGTCCACGAACTTTTCGAACAACCCTCGTAGAATCATTCTATGATGTGTTTTTTTTAAATCGAAGAATTGCAAACCTAGCAGTACTTCTGAAACATTGAGTATCCCAAAGTATGCAGATTCATATGGAACAAAATATTGAAAAAATCGGAAGGAGTTCGGCAAAGGAAAAGAGTTGTTAGGGTTTGGAGTGTGTCTGCATTTTTCTATATTTGGTTCTGTTCTTACTGAGCAAATATCAAAACCCTCTTTGATCTGTGAATGCATGTTTACTAGGCCTACAAATTACATGTATAATTATTCAACTGAAGTCCTCTTCTTTTATAATATTTTGTACTAAACAAAACAAAGTAAATGGTTAAATACTCATTGTTTCAGAGCAGCAAGATTTATCTATCAGAACATCAGCAGACAACAGGACATATACAAAAAAGCTATTCCATGGGAAAAAATAGTAAGTACCGGGTATTGTCAATGAAAACAGAAAGTATCAATAATTTTTTTGTATGTTATTAACCCAGCACTTTAGATTATTGTATCATATAAAAATTCTCAATACTGTCTGGGAACACTTTTATTTACGTATATCATGTATATGGTTTCATCCGTAATTCTTCGTTTTATCATAGTTTCTCTGATAAACGACGAAGGGTTATATCTGACGAAGGAAATGGAGTTCATACTGCAGCACTAACACTGCCTTTAATTAGAACTGCATAAATAAGAAACAATTAAGGCATTAACTTTTGCAAAATTTAGGACACAGACAGAATTACTAGTATGCTAGTCAGGTTGCTTTCACTAAAAATATATTAAAAAGGACCACCTCACATGGATTTAAAATTATACAGAGAACTGGAAATATAGACATCTGCAGCACATACAAGTTTTACAAATTATATTCTTTTGACCCAAAGAATATTTTTATAAAACAAATAGGTAGAGAGATAAAAAAAAAATCTTACATTTTTAGGCATCCTGAAGTCTCAATATGTCCAAAGCATATTCATCTTTCTAACACTTTCATCGTCGTTGACTGGAAATAACGCGCAACATCCTGCATAGGATTAAGGTTGTTGTAATGATGTTCAATTGCCTTGATTTTTTTTTAAATTGAAAAGTATCGATTTTATGTTACCTAAAAGAGGCAGAGGTGCACAACGCTCACTCGAGTCACCTTTGTACTGCTGTTTATATTAAATTGAAAGTGACTTGGATTGAAGGTAACAAATATGTATCATTCTCAAAATTAATTCAAACTAGTGCTAATTGTAACGGGGACCGTTACAGATGTTCCCCAAACGCTCCCCAACTCCTTTTTGGTGCCATATTCCCTGTAAGCTTCATTAAATAAGACAAACCCTGTGCATTTTGACTTTAACAACGTTTTCTCAGAAGGATACCAATTATATTCAAATTTTAGCATTGTACCCGTGCGCATGTGAATGCATGTCCGTTATGATCATATCATCTTGTCTACACTATCTACATATTTTAATATACAATATATTAAAGCATTCAGTCCAAAAGTATGAAAAATCACTCTTTCAAATGTATTTTTCATTTCACTCGTTCCAAATGCACGCACGTGCGTGCACGTGCATGATGACCATACCTTCTTGTAGGAGTCCCTTACATCTATCTATATTCTAAATCCCATCCTGTTTGGTTGAAAAACAAGGGAGTTATAGCCATTTCAAGTTTAAGCCAATCAGATTGCAGCACACGTGCATGCGCGTGATTTCATGATTTTTTTTCTATATCATATTGTAGGATATCGTACTGCATGACTATGTTTTATATTTCAAAGCATTTCGTCAAAAAACAAAGTAGATATAGCCATTTAAAGTTTCAGCCAATCAGATTGAAGCACGCGGGCATGCGCATGCTTTCATGAAAATTCTTATATATCATGCCGTACATCTTCATAATGTAGGTCTATGTTCAAAATTTCAAAGGATTATGACAAGAAACAAGAAAGATATTGAGACTTTAGTTTTAGCCAATCAGAGCGAAGCACACGTGCATGCACGTGCGATCTTGCTATTTTGACCATGTCAGCTTGTGCATACTACTAATATATACTTATAAAATGAGTTTAAAAGCATTTCATCAATAATTTTAATAGTTACGTCTGTATCAATTATATTGGACTTTCTCGTGTTGCACGTGCGAGCTCTTGCAAGCACATGTGCATGCACATGCTTTCATGAAAAATTTTATATTACAGTCTGTAGATCTCCCTAATGTATGACTATGTTCAAAATTTCAAATGATTTTATCGAAAAACAAAAAAGATATTGAGACTTTAGTTTCAGCCAATCAGAGCGAAGCACACGTGCATGAGCGTGCGATCTTGCTATTTTGACCATGTCAGCTTGTGCATACTACAAATATATCTTTACATTATAAGTTTCAAAACACTTCGTCAAAAAAAAGAGAAGTTACGGTTATATCCATTATATATTGGTCATTTTAAGTTTTGCACGTGCGCGCTCTTGCAAGCACGTGCGCGCAAAATGACCTTGATTCCGCAAATCTACATAACATGCCTACTTACCCTAAAAAGGTTTCACCTAAGTCGGATGTGTAGTTTACAAGATCACTCGCGGACAAAATTTTCCCAGGAAGAAAAATAAGAATAAGAATAACTAGTGCTAATTGTAACGGGGACCGGTACCGTTACAGATGTTCCCCAAACGCTCCCCAACTCCTTTTTGGTGCCATATTTCCTGTAAGCTTCATTAAATAAGACAAACTCTGTGCATTTTGACTTTAACAACGTTTTCTCAGAAGGATACCAATATATTCAAATTTTAGCATTGCACCCATGCGCATGTGAATGTATGTGCGTTATGATCATATCATCTTGTCTACACTATCTACATAATTTTAATATACAATATATTAAAGCATTCAGTCCAAAAGTATGAAAAATCACTCTTTCAAGTGTTTTTTTCATTTCACTCGTTCCAAATGCACGCACGTGCGTGCACGTGCGTGCACGTGCATGATGACCATACCTTCTTGTAGGAGTCCCTTATATCTATCTATATTCTAAAACCCATCCTGTTTGGTTGAAAAACACGGGAGTTATAGCCATTTCAAGTTTAAGCCAATCAGATTGCAGCACACGTGCATGCGCGTGATTTCATGATATTTTTCTATATCATATTGTAGGATATCCTAATGCATGATAATGTTTTAAATTTCAAAGCATTTCGTCAAAAAACAAAGTAGATATAGCCATTTAAAGTTTCAACCAATCAAATTGAAGCACGCGGGCATGCGCATGCTTCATGAAAATTCTAATATATCATGATGTAGATCTTCATAACGTAGGTTTAAGTTCAAAATTTCAAAGGGTTATGACAAGAAACAAGAAAGATATTGAGACTTTAGTTTCAGCCAATCAGAGAGAAGCGCACGTGCATGCGCGTGAGATCTACTTTTTTGACCATGTCATTTTGTCTATGCTTCTAATATATACTTATAAAACGAGTTTCAAAGCATTTCATCAATAATTTAAATAGTTACGTCTGTATCAATTATATTGGACATTTCTCGTGTTGCATGTGCGAGCTCTTGCAAGCACATGTGCATGCACATGCTTTCATGATAAATCTTATATACAGGCTGTAGATCTCCCTAATGTATGACTATGTTCAAAATTTCAAATGATTTTATCAAAAAACAAAAAAGATATTGAGACTTTAGTTTCAACCAATCAGAGCGAAGCACACGTGCATGCGCGTGCGATCTTGCTATTTTGATCATGTCATCTTGTGCATACTACTAATATATCCTTACATTATAAGTTTCAAAACATTTCGTCACAAAATAGAGAAGTCACGGTTATATCCATTATATATTGGTCATTTTACGTTTTGCACGTGCGCGCTCTTGCAAGCACGTGCGCACAAAATGACCTTGATTCCGCAAATCTACATAACATACCTACTTACCCTAAAAAGGTTTCCCCTAAGTCGGATGTGTAGTTTACAAGATCACTCGCGGACAAAATTTTCCCAGGAAGAAAAATAATAATAATAAGAATAATAATAATAAGCTAATTGTAACGGGGGAACATAATTACAGATGTTCCCCAAACGCTCCCCAACTCCATATTGGTGCCATATTCCATGTAAGCTTCATTAAATAGGACAAACTCTATGCATTTGAGACTTTAACAACGTTAAACCAGAAGTATACCAAGTTCTTTCAAATTTAATCATTGCAAGCGTGCGCATGTGAATGCATGAGCGTAATGACCAAATCATCTTGTCTACACAATGTATATATATTGTGTATTTTTTATTTTACTCTTTTCACGTGCACACACGTGCATACATGAGCATGGTGACCATACTTTCTTGTTGAAGTCCATTACATCTATCTATGTTCCAAATCCCATCCTGTTTGGTTGAAAACCAAGCGAGTTATATCTATTTAAAGTTTCAGCCAATCAGATTGCAGCGCACGTGCATGCACTTGTTTTAATGATAATTGCTATATATCATGTTGTAGGACATCCTAATGCATGGCTATGTTCAAAATTTCAAAGGATTTCGTTAAAAAACAAGAAAGATATAGAGACTTTAGTTTCAGCCAATCAGAGCGAAGCGCACATGCATGCGCGTGAGATCTTGCTTTTTTGATCATGTCATCTTGTTTACGCTATGAATATATCCTTACATTATAAATTTCAAAAGATTTCATCAAAAAATAGAAAAGTTACGGCTATATCCATTATATTGGTCATTTCACGTGTTGCACGTGCGCGCTCTTGCAAGCACGTGCGCGCAAAATGGCATGTTGACAATGTCATCTTATCTACATTTATCATATGTCTATATATTCTAAATATCAAAGCATTTCATCAAAAAATGTAAAAGTTACGGCAATTTTAAGTATATTGGTCATTTCACGTGTTGCACGTGCGCGCTCTTGCAAGCACGTGCGCGCAAAATGACCTTCGTTCCGCAAATCTACATAACATGCCTACTTACCCTAAAAAGGTTTCCCCTTAATCGGATGTGTACTTTACAAGATCATTCGCGGACAAAATTTTCCCGAGAAGAAAAATAATAATAACTAGTGCTAATTGTAACGGGGACCGTTACAGATGTTCCCCAAACGCTCCCCAACTCCCTTTTGGTGCCATATTCCCTGTTATCTCTATTAAATAAGAAATACTTTATGGAATTTAGACTTAATCAAGGTCTTCCAAGAAAAATACAAAATATATTAAAAAAATAGGCATTGCACGCGTGTTCATGTGCGTAACGACCATATTATCTTGTCTACACTATCTTAAATTTTAATAATATCAAAGCATTTAATCCAAAAGTATTAAAAAATGCAGTCATTCGAGTGTATTTTTTATTTTACTCATTTCACGTGCACGCACGTGCAAGCACGTGCATAATGACTACACCTTCTTGTAGGAGTCCCTTATATTTATCCAAGTTCTAAATCTCATCCTGTTTGGTTGAAAAACAAGAGAGTTATAGCCATTTGAAGTTTCAGCCAATCAGATTGCAGCACACGTGCAAGCGCGTGATTTCATGAATATTTTCTATATCATATTTTAGGATATCGTAATGCATGACTATGTTTTAAATTTCAAAGCATTTCGTCAAAAAACAAAGGAGATATAGCCATTTAAAGTTTTAGCCAATCAGATTACAGCACGTGCGCATGCGCATGCTTTTATCAAAATTTTAATATATCATGCTGTAGATCTTCATAATGTAGGACCATGTTCAAAATTTCAAAAGATTATGACAAGAAACAAGAAAGATATTGAGACTTTAGTTTCAGCCAATCAGAGCGAAGCGCACGTGCATGCGCGTGAGATCTTGCTATTTTGACCATGCCATCTTGTCTATACTACTAATGTATCCTTACATTATGAGTTTCAAAGCATTTTATCAAAAAATAGAAAAGTTCCGACTATATCTATTATATTGGTTATTTCAAGTGTTGCACGTGCGCGCTCTTGCAAGCACGTGCGCGCAAAATGACCTTGATTCCGCAAATCTGCATAACATGTCTACTTACCCTAAAAAGGTTTTACCTACCTCGGACGAACAGTTTACAAGATCATTCCCGGACAAAAAAGTACCCAGGAAGAAGAAGAAGAAAAATAATAATAATAATAATAATAACTAGTGCTAATTGTAACGGGGACCGTTACAGATGTTCCCCAAATGCTCCCAAACTCCCTTTTGGTGCCATATTCCCTGTAATCTCTATTAAGTAAGAAATTCTTTATGGAATTTAGACTTAATCAAGGTCTTCCCAGAAAAATACAAAATACATTTAAAAATAGGCATTGCACGCGTGTTCATGTGCGTAACGACCATATTATCTTGTCTACACTATCTAAAATTTTAATATACTTAATATCAAGGCATTTAATCCAAAAGTATTAAAAAATACACTCATTCGAGTGTAATTTTAAATTTTACTCATTTCACGTGCAGGCACGTGCAAGCACGTGCATAATGCCTACACCTTCTTGTAGGAGTCCCTTATATTTATCTATGTTCTAAATCCCATCCTGTTTGGTTGAAAAACAAGGGAGTTGTAGCCATTTGAAGTTTCAGCCAATCAGATTGCAGCACACATGCATGCGCGTGATTTCATAATTTTTTATCTTTATCATATTGAAGGATATCTAAATGAATGACCATATTTTAAAATTCCAAACATTTCGTCAAAAAACAAAGGAGATATAGCCATATAAAGTTTCAGCCAATCAGATTGCAGCATACGTGCACGCGCGTGATTTCATGATTTTTTTCCTATATCATATTTTAGGATATCCTAATGCATGACTATGTTTTAAATTTCAAAGCATTTCGTCAAAAAACAAAGGAGATATAGCCATTTAAAGTTTCAGCCAATCAGATCGCAGCACGCGCGCATGCGCATGCTTTCATGAAAATTTTTATATATCATGCTGTAGATCTTCATAATGTAGGACTATGTTCAAAATTTCAAAAGATTATGACAAGAAACAAGAAAGATATTGCGACTTTAGTTTCAGCCAATCAGAGCGAAGCGCACGTGCATGCGCGTGAGATCTGGCTATTTTGACCATGCCATCTTGTCCATACTACAAATGTATCCATACATTATGAGTTTCAAAAAAATCCATCAAAAAAAAGAAAAGTAACAGCAATATCCATTATATTGGTCATTTCACTTGTTGCACGTGCACGCTCTTGCAAGCACGTGCGCGCAAAATGACCTTCGTTCGGCAAATCTACATAACATGTCTACTAACCCTAAAAACATTTTACCTTAGTCGGATGTGTAGTTTACAAGATCACTCGCGGACAAAATTTTCCCAGGAAGAAAAATAATAAGAATAATAATAATAAGAAACAGAGTAAAAACAATATGTTCCCCAACTTCGTTTGGGGAACATAATAATAAGAAACAGAGTAAAAACAATATGTTCCCCAACTTCGTTTGGGGAACATAACAAAGCAAATTGTTAGCAGAGCCGACAGGGACCTTTGACATCAGAGGCTGGATCAGGTGCCACGAAGCAGTTAGCATGCCATTTTGACCGGTCCTGCCCGTCGTGTGCTCCTCGTCATGATCATTAAAAGGGAATTAGGACAGATGTCATTCGACTCGACGACAGACTATATTAGTAAATAAGGTCAACATATCGACCATAGAATATGCGATTTGTTGACGTTTAAAGAGAATGTTGATATCTATGTATCATTAACATGTTTGTCAATAGCCTGCTTGAGGTCCAGAAAAGTTTTAATTCTTATGTAGTTTGAAGCAGTTAGAATTGCCTGCCCTTTGATTTATGAATGAAATAAATAGAAATCTGCTCTAAATGACTCAATCTGGTTTAGATTAAAGTATTGCTAACTTTACATGTACATAAGACAATGGTCACTTATTAAAAAAAAACATTAATATGCATTTTGTTAATATTAGTATTAATAATGATTTGTTTTTTTTTCTAATACTTGATTGTCTTTGGACATCTTTCCTGGAGAAATATTGCAGTTACCCAAAAGTTGAAAATGAACAAGGTAAATTCAATGTATACATCTTTACATGATACACTTTTCTCAGTTTAAAACCTTTTTTTCACTTGTATTTAGAGCTTCCTTAAAGAAAATAAAATTTTCCTCTCTCTGTGTGATCTAAAACAACCCCCAGATGGTTTGAAAAAATTAAATTCTTTATAAGAAAACTTCAACATATTTTTTTTTCATTGACCACTGATTTTGGAGAAATTAAAAGGAAATTACACACACACACCACAGACAGATGGACGAGCGTAAGAAACTTTGACCAAAAAAAGCTCCCTCTAGACTTTACGCTTAGGTGAGCTAAAAATACTAAAGTAAACAGATATACTTAATGGACTGAAAACTGATTTCAAAAATTCTAAAATCCATGGATAAATATTTACTGATCCAGTAATAAAGGGCATTCACTCGAGAAAACCGGAATAGCTAACACATACATAAATATGGTCTAAAAATTGTGTTTCCGCAGAGCCTTTGGAATTGACCCGGGAAAATAGAATATATGGTGTCTAGGAGGGAAACCAAAGGCAGTGATTTTCTTAATTGCCTTTTTCCATTTAAGTGGACCGAAAAACGCATACAAATGCATGCAGCAAAAAATCGATCAAATTTCAAATGACGATCTTATCTGTTTCAATATTAAACAAACTTAAAGCTGCTATTGCAATTGGTATATAAAAAGGCAGTTTTATAAAAGGAATCAGTGAGTGTTATTCTTCAACTTCCTGTTATTGTTGATATATAATGTAAATCAAGAGAGTATCTCCTTAGAATTTGTCATTTTTTTTTTTTGGTTTTCTTCAATTTTTGGAGGAAACGTAACTCGGTAAAGTTCCTCAGGAGGAGGGTGGGGTAGGGTTAAATTGATAATTTTACATTCGCATCTGACATATCCCTTCAACTTAAATTTTCCAAAAAAATTCAAAATATTTCGAAAATTTGTGAAGTTATCATCATGTTTTATTATGTATATCATTTGGTGGAAATTGTATAAACATGCATAAATATTCATACCTGTGCTGTGTGTATGTTTATAAAAAGTGTGTTTTGACTTCAATAAGCTGAACAAAAGATTTTTTAAAAATTTTATTTACAAAAGAATAAACGTTTATCACAGTTTGGCAGAAAAATGATAAAATGAGTATTGCATAATTACAGTATCTATCATGGCTGAAGTAAAATTGATTGGTTGTAATATATAATAAAAATGTACATGTTTAAATGCATATCTTTTAAAATAATAAACAAATATAATATCACTGTACGTCATCATATTTGTCACTTCTGTAAATGGTTACAATGTAATAGATGACTAGTGTACAATAATAAATTAAAAGACCGTCAGAAGCAGACCTAACTGTGGGATCATTTTCTCCTTCAATAAAAAGTCGAAAGAAAAAAACTGAAGTAATAATCATCTATTTGAAGGGATGTTGTTTGATTTAATTGAATTTTTGGGGGAAAATTACAACTTCCAAGTGAACCGAAACCCATCAAATAGGCAATTAAACTTACAAAAAATTTGAAGATTTAAAAAACACCTCCCTTCACCCACGACCTTTGTGAAAACCTAACGGCCCTGAATAATTTCTGACGTCATTCTTCAAAATTTAAATATTCATTTCTGTTGTTCAAGTCAGCTGCTCAGCCCACATTTGACTTTTTGTTTTGGTTTTAATTGCAAAAATGAATTTTAAATCTCTAATTAGATTCACGTAAAGCTTCCTCCACCTTGTCCCTGTTTTCAGACAACCACCTGTCAAAAGTTAATGCATGTGGATTTAATTTTCTGGTCAATCTGACGTCTCTAATAGCATGTCCACCCTGATAAAATTCAAACATTGCAGCCAAATCCTTGGCGCCGGGAAACTGAAATTTTTCCATGTCTTTTACTCTAATCTGAAAAATTAAATAAACCAAAATCATTCTTTTGATGAAAAGAAAGCTAACCAATTAGTACCGGTGTACATACAGTAAAATCTTTTTATTCGCGAGAACTTTAATTTCGTCTAATTACGCAATCCTTTTTTATTCGATCTCCAAAAGTTCATTCTCGCGTATATTTGCCATGCTAATAATTATTATTCATGCATACATCTAAAACCACATTTTGAAAAAAATTGTTTGGCTTATATATACCGAATAGCCATCTCAAGAAAATAAGGTGTCGCCGAAACATTGATCTACAGTATACAAAATTAAATGACTACTGCTCTGTGATGAAACGGTGTGTTCCCATTTCGCCTTAACTGTGAAATTCAGTTAAGAAAAAGTTAAAAAGTACTAAGGCGAAACGGGAATTTTAGTATTTGTAAATATTAGTACTAGGTTGATATAAAAATTTAAATGTTAAAAATTTTTAGATTGAATTTTACAATCAATGGGAATTTATGAATATTGTGAATGAAATAATACATGTAATACTAAATTACTTTATGCTAAATATATTAAATCTTCATCACCTTAATTCACCTGAGAGCTTACTAAGGCGAAATGGGAATGTTAATTTTTACAGTTAAGGCGAGATGGGAACAAACCAATGAAACATGCAGCATTTGAAATCTTATTATTATTATTTTGCATTTAAAGGTTACACCTTCTTAACAGTCACCTTCTAATCAATATTAAACTTGTTTCAGGAAAACCTTGAAGTTGAACTAAAAAGGACACTACTTGATTTCACACACTTTGGCGTTAAATGAGTTTACCTTTGGATCTGTAAATTTCCTGTTATCGAAATGTCTGTTAAATGTATCGACTATATCTTCCATAGAAAGTTTTTCTACAGATAGGTTCAATGTTTTTCCATAATACTGCTTTGGTCTTCTGAGGATCGATACGATAACTTCACCTACGTCATCAACAGACATCATGTCCAGTTCAGCGCCCTCTAGCGGTAAGGCTGCAAAAAACATTACTTGATATCTTACATCGTGCCACTGTATACAGTTACTCTTCAATAAATAATTGGTATTCATTATTCAAACTTAAATCTGTGTAATCAATTTCAGTATTTTTAGAATCGTGAATACAAGTGTCGTTATTTTAAGAAACAATCTTTGAGAAGTGCATATAGAGCAAAATCGATTTCTATGTGTCTTGGTAAACTTAGATCTATTTACTCACCGACAGCGTAAACTGCATGTTTCAGTTTATGTGGCTTGAAGACTGTGTAAAAATTTTCAAACCAGAAAGGGAGACGCAGTATAGTAAAATTTATTCCTGCAAATTTTAAGGTTGAAAATTATTTTTTTTTTAATATGGTAAATTTATCATTACGGCGAGTTTTGCTTTTTATAATATTTGTATGACAAAAATAACTCAAAATAGTCTTGATAGATTTTGTTTTCTTACATAAATATGGTTAGTGTATTATAAATAAAACAAAGTCAATTCAATTCTGTTAATGAATTAAAATGTGTTGAAAACTCTACACTACAAAGTGGAGTTCAGAATGACAAAAAAATAACCAGGGTATATACAGGTACACACTGCATAATCTACTATAGAAACAATTACTTAAACTTAGTTTCAAAAACTGAAAGGCAAGAAAGAGTTATTCGAAACCTTGCAATTGATACAAATATCTGTAGTAGTACATGTACATTAGAAATGATACTTCATTTAAAAAACATGTTGTAAGTGTATGTACATCAAAGAAAATCGTCATGCATCTAATTTAGAAACAGGGCTACATATACTTCATGCATTGTATTGATCCTTTTTTCTAGCTACATGTATAATGAAAAAAAAATCTACTCGGATTTTGTACAGAGGGATGAATGACACAGTGGTGGACAATTATTAAGGCAGAAAATTCCTTGTGTACATTGGTAAGTGGAAACTGTACAATTGTTTAGTCCTATACATTTAGTGCCGCGTGACTTTACCTGACGAAGACCCTGAAATACACCACAAGACTCAGTTACCTCAAAAACACATTTATATTTCACTCTTTAAATTTAATTTCCTTATTAAAAAAAATAGACTTGCCTCTTTTTCTTATTATCACAGAACCATAAATTGATGATAAACAATGATAAAAAAAATCTTTATACAGCTGCATGTCATTGTTTTCCATAAGGTCATAAACAGATAATTATTTTTTTTCTCCAAAAAATACCGTATTTTGAATAAACACTTCACACACAGAGGGCTTAGGTGTTTTGGGTTTTGTTGTGCTGAGAAAGAACAAGGTGAACTCAAATCAATACACTTTTAGGGATATTCGATCTTTAATCCGTTTTACAAGTATCAATTCCTTGTTAAGGTTGTCCGAAAATGGGAGAGCAATGCTTTTTCCGTTTTTCATGTATTTTAAAAATACAAAAGAAAGAAGTCCATCATTGACATTGCACTAAAATCCCGAAAACCCATGCTTAATTGGCTCCTGTGAATTTTCAAACTTAATTTTAAAAAATTAAAGCCATGAGTCGCCAGGTATGAGCACTTAGATTCAGCTTGTTAGGCTATCTAAATTTAATTCCCTGGTTCTCAGGCCAATTTTCTCCAAAACAGATGCGGGAGGGCGGCATTTTATTTTTCATTTTATTGGCAATAAAGTAGATGAGGGAGGTTTTTTTTTTAATTTTAATTTCCGAATTTTCTTTAACATAAAGATAATTTTTTAATCACAGATATACTTTCCATTTCTGATCAAAATTTCTGCTTTATCCATTGCTTAACAGCGTGTAAACATCATAGGTAATGTCCTCGAATGTATATTTTCAAACGAAGTAACCAAAATCTCATTGTAAATGGCTACCGGAAATGATATTTGAATACTAAACTACAAAACAAATGAGGTCGGAATTTTTTTTCCCGGATTGGTCTCCGCAATACCAACTTTTTATTTTATCAAAAATACAATAAAATCGGCAATGCGGCTACCTCAAAACGGATGCGCGCGGGCCTGAGAACCAAGATTTCAATTTTATATGGCCTTATTGTTATTTTTTTTTTTGCATTCCCAGTTTCGTTATTTACCCCAACAGTAGTTGTCTTTCCTTAACTGGGACAAAAGAGTTATCGAACATTGCGTAGGGATGCCTGTCCATAAATGTGCGGTAAAGAAACAATCATTTAATAATGCAGGAACTTAAACCAGACATAATTACGCAAACATGTACATTGAACATTTTCATAGAGTGGATACCGGTGCCAAACATACAGCTGGTGTTGGAAGGTATATTAAAACAGACCAAGGTAAGAAGTTTACAATACAAAATTAATGTCTGCTGAAACGTTAATATTGTGTTCTTTATTTCTGCAGAAAACTTACCCACTAACTGCACTGTTAAGAACATTCAAGTTCATTTACATCATACATTGGTGCCAAATCAATTACATTGCTTTATAAATGTGGAATTTTCTTTTAAAAATAAAAATGGCATAGATAAAATATTAACCGTTTTCAAAATAATTTTTTTTTCATCATAAAAGTCACCCCAGGACAAAAAGTTTCTTACATATATGAATTATATGGGTTTCAAGGGGTGCAATTATCAGCCAGTGACGTTTAGTACATGTTATCAAATGATCACTTACCAACTATCCCCTCTGTAGCGAAGTAAATACAGAGATTTCATGAACTTCCAGGTATGTGTACAATTGAGTCAATTCAAAATATCAAAGGAAAAAGTTTCCTGACTTATCTTATCTGGCTTCTTAACTGAACTGATTATTATTATTTTATCAGGAAATACATCCTGATTATGCCATTGCTTGTGTGATTTTCTCCTCTTGTCAATATAGATTGTGTTCTATAAGATATATTTGGAAACTTATACAAGTAAAGTTAAGGATTTGGGTTTAATAGGCAGACATCCTATGCAACGAAGGCTTGTAGAAGTTTTTAAAACTATTTCACTACAGAGTAAATCGAGATATAGGAGTATTGTATGATAATGTCTAAAAACAGCAATCAATTTAAAATAGCTCTACGCGCTATCGTTGCTAATAGTTGTGTCGGCAAGAATATTCACCACAATTTTTCAAAAAGACATTGCCCACATAGACCCCTACAAAATCAAGCAGAACAAACAGAAATGCTTCATCTAATACAACGGCATACATGTACATGTATTTATCGACACAGAAAAAAATAACTAAAGGCCACTAAAAGAAAGAACAATTTAATCAACAGGAAAGCTAATACAGGCATGTACATCTCAGCTTATTTATGTCAATTTGTGCAGGTTTTAAAGCATTTTTGCAGTCATATTTTAAAAGATAATCACAGAATTGGTATTTAGTTGATCATAGGATATGAGTAATAAAGAACTTTCCTTCCTAGACTTAAAGAAATCTAACTATCTACATTCCACACCCTTAGCAGTTCGTTTTTAAGTCTATTTCTCATTATTTAAGGAACTCGTTAGAAGCATTGAAATCTACTGTTATGATAAGCAGTATTGTTAATGATTGTAAGAGGCGCCAAAACTATGTCCAAAAGTGTTAGCTGCCGAGAGTGGACAATTGTTTAAAAGAAAAGATTTAAAGAAGTCATTGATATGTATTAATTATGAAGTAGATATATATAGGTCACAGTAAAGACTAAGCGAGATATAGCGTGACCTTTGTATGACCTTTAATTACCTATATCATTCGTTGTTACTTCTGTTTCAGAAAAATATCAGAACTCTCCACTTTAGAAATGATATAAAAATCAGAAAGAAGATAGATTTTAAAGTAACATTTTGAATTATGCAAAGAAAATTGTTTTACATTGGGGAAAAATACTCTCATAGAATATTGTGTAAAATAAGCAGAATTTCTTTTAAGCATTATACTTTTGATCAAAAACTAAACTAAAAAAAAGCTTAATATTTTGTATGACATATTTCTTTAAATAAGGACTTGGATTATCTATAGAATATTTCAATAAACCTCTTTATTTTTAACATTATAAGTTACATGTTTTTATGTTATTCTCTGTACGTAGCTTGTGTAAAACGTAAAACAAGCGTCATCAACGACATGCAACACAAAACTACACCATTCCATTAACATTCTCGCTATGGTTATGCGAATGACAGTCTCTTAGGTTTTTATAATTAGCATGCAATGAGTATTTTTGTGGCCCTTATAAGCGTTTTCTTAAACATTATCATCAGAAATTTATCTTCAAAAAAGTTTATTGTATATATTGCCATCAACAATCAATTTTTAATGATAAAGCAGTTAATGAAACTCTATATTTTGCTCCAAAGAAAAAAAACACTTTAGGCGCACTTTGTTTAAATATAACCTTAGGAACTGTCAACCATATGCATGAGAGACATGCAGCCTATAACGCTCTCACTTACCAGGCATCACGTGATTTAAACCCGTGACGTCCTCCGAAGGATTGTCTTTGTTAAGCAGTGGGTAAATGATAGAAAATGATATGTATAACACTGTGCAAAAAGCCAATATGGTCTCCTTATATGCAATGCTAAATTTGTCATGACTTGTCATAAACGTTGTTTAATGATAGGAAATACATTATCTTCCAAAAAGTATTTTTCGTTAAAGTTGTTTAGATTTTTTTTTCATTTTCCCAATAAAAGCCCAAAACATTTTTTATTAAATCAAAACCTTTAAATATTGAATCTTTTTCATAATACCAAATGTTCGCGTAATTCAGTGATAAATGAGCGAAATAAACAGATAAATGGTATGGCTATATATCATTCAAGCAGGATAATATTGTTGACATGCACTGATGAGACACCTACCTACTTCTCGTATATATTCCTCTATTGCTGATTTGGAGTCAAGGTGATTGCATTCTTTTCCTATAATTTTCTTGACGTTTTCTGAACCGTTAAATATGATATGTTTTACACCACACTGTATTGCTGCGTCAATGGCATTAAGTCCCTGAAAGTACCAAACATATCATTTTATAGGAATCATTGTCATAGTACCAGCAGTCCGAGAGAGAATATGTTGGTTTTTTTTTTGCTTGATATTTGCTATTGCATAGTTTATGTGGTGATATGCTATTGAGTCCCTGAAAGTATCAAACATATCATTTTATAGGAATCATTGTCATAGTACCAGCAGTCCGAGAGAGATCAGATGTTTTTTTTTTTTGCTTGATATTTGCTATTGCATAGTTTATGTGGTGATATGCTATATAATATTGTGTAGTTTATGTGATGATAAAACATTACATTTGATTATTTCATGGATGTTAGAGAGTGATGGTTAGAATACACGTTTGTATTTGAAGGTACTGTACGTGAGGTGCTATTTTATTTATATGCTAAAGAGTGATGTTTATTTGATGGATAATATTTCATATGTAATAACAGTAATATAGAGAGTTATGTGGAGCACGTATGTGGTGACACTTAATGATATGAAGTTTGACGTCTATTTTAGGGATGGCAATTCATGTGTCATATGCATGGCTTTAGAGTAGTACAGAGTTTAGAGATATTACATGTGTAGTGAATTCTGTATTGTTTGTGTGTTGATATTTCATACATAACCAGAATGTTATATGTTAAGTTTATCATGGTGATTTTACATGTGTAAGCTTGAGGGTGATATATAGACCATATTCTAAATGCACATGTATGATACAGGATATTGTATATCATATGTGGTGATATTTCATATGGATGTTGGAGAGTGATGTTTAGTACATGTACATATAAATTATTGTATAATTTACGTTATATGTATAGGTAGTGTTTCCTTTTATTTAATAAATTATTTCGCCATACCTTTATAACTTCCTTTTCCTTATTTCTATCCTCCCAATAGTGGGTAGTTAAGAACATGATATCGGCTCCCTCTAAGGCCTTCTCCAGACTTTTGGTCTCCCCGAGATCTGCGTTAACAATCACTGCTCCTGAAAAGTTCGAGAGCAAATATCACGTTTAGTTTAGCACAACAACCTGGAAAATGATATTTATGCTAAAATAATAACGTAAAAAAACGCCTGAATGTCCACAAATTTGCCAAATAAGCCCAAGTGACTGGATTTAACAGATTAAACAAAGATTAATAAATACTCTAGCCATTATAATATGCATGAGAATTTGAAATGTTTTGTATGTAAGCTTTTTGTCCGTATCTCACCATGCTCTGCTAACTGTCGGGCTTTATCGCTGGAAGACCGCCGGGTCACACACCGAACTTTGTACAGGAATGGTTCCTGGAGCAATCGTTTGGCAATAGCGCCACCTAGGATCCCGGTGGCGCCAAAGACAACCACCGTTCTAGGGCCGTCTGAGGCATCGTAACTAGATCCACAACCCATTCTGATCAGGAATAAATATATTATACAAATAATAGAACTTACTGATGCCTTTTTACTCAGTAAGTATATTTAGTATGTTATTACTAAATGATCGCTGCAAACAAATAATTTAAACTGGTTTTTGAAATATTTTACCCCTTAGAATCTCTTGAAATTTCGTGTTATAGGTAAAGAAATGCCAATATATATGAAATATAGAGATGTTCTTTAATTTTAGCAGCATGCCCCTTTCTCAGGTCTGCGTTCTTGGAATTTAGAAAACAATTCCCAGACACTTTTAAAGAAGTTGCAAATAATCATTAATGATATCATTTAACTTAAAAAGAAATACCTCATAAACATGATGGCTGAATAAAATATCCATTTAGAAACTATTCCGTTTTGCACATGCCTAATTTGGATTAACTTAAGCAAGAGGTCTTAAATAAGGACTATTGGTCTGATTTAATCTTACTCCTAATTGAAGGGTCAGTTAATCTCTCTGTACTGTGGTGCAAATCCGCCAACGGAAAATAATACTAGTAAATTACCTTGAGATACTAGTAAATTACCTTGAGAGGTACATGTGCCATGTGATTTGATAACAAATTATATTTGTTAAGTAGAAGAATCAATTTTTAACATAAATAATTCATGACATATTCAAAATATCTAAAACTCCAAGTAAATGTATTACCACCTGAATTTCATTGTTTCTAATCAATTAAAAACAGACTTTATTGGTACATTGTAAGGAAGACGTGTTACTTATTTAGTGTTTTCAATGTCATGGATTCATTCATTACCTTCTATACAGTATTATATACACTATTCGCACCAACTCATAGCAAAATAGAGAATATTCTAAAAAAAAAAAATCAATTGGTCTATCAGACTCACCTTCGGAATATACTCCAGTGTTATCCCATACCCGTATATAGTATCATAAATCCTCTCATGGTAAATTTTTAGACAGACAGTGCATTAATGAGTATCTTGAGTCTTAGCTCGTCCTGACTATTGTTTCATTGGTTACGATTACAATCTCGGTACCCATATCGGATATTCACCGTCCATATTGGAATTTTAGAGTTATCGTACCTGACTTTCAAGCCCTAGTGGTCTTTAATTGTTTGTTTGATATATTGCTATGAGATATTAAATGCCAGCCACTGAATATGCACGAATGAGAATATATTCTACCTGGCTTTGTAAATACAATGGTTTTATTTCTTTTTTTATTTTGTAGGTCACACTAGATCAAATCGGTCAATAGCTGCCCGATCTTAAGGCAGAAATTGCAGTGTTGGTTTACATTAGCGATTATCTTAATCTGCTTTGATAATGTCGAATACGATTTTGAAATTTTTATATAATCGGAAATGATAGCTTAATGAATTACATTGTCTAATCGTCAAATCTGACTTGCTTTAAACACGATTCGCAGGTAGTTTAAACACATTTTTAAAATTTTACTCAATCGGTAAACTTGTATTGAACCATATCAGAAGGCCACAAATTAATAACCACTGAAATCGTTTGTTATTTCTCAATGTAAGCAGCTTGAATTTGTTTATTTGATGTGATTATTGAAAGGCGAAAGAGTGATTAAACATGCTTAATAATTAAATGTAAGACTTTGGTGTATTCTGTTTCTTATAACCACGGAGAAGATAGTAAAAGTTTCCAATTGAACGTACATATATATATATCTATATGTTTAATCATCAATCAAGCCCGATTTTGAAAGTAGTTGGTGATCCTGTTTGAAACGAATTGAAAGTATTTATTTGTATGATACAGATACGGCTCTATGACAAAAAATACCATCAATTTCGATTAGAATGAAAAGGAAAACAAACGAAAAGATTCACAAACTCTGAACTAATAAAATATCATACTCACTTATACTTTTCTGATGGATCTGGCTTAAACAAATCCAGTTTGAACATAACACATTCTTCAGTTCACATTAAAGATCCAAAATAAAGTTTTGAGTCATAAATAAAACAGAAACTAAACAAAAACTTCCATAAGGAAACACAAAGAAAGACTACTTCATTCCTCTACAAACATACCCACAGCATCCCATACTGACGATTACTTCAAATTAGGTAATATTTCTCTGCTGAAAAATCATTATGCTGTGCTTCAATATTTCACGAGCTTTCTATCCTTAACACTTTATTTAAAATATGCAATAATAATGTCCTTGACAAATTTTGTGTTCTCTAGATATTGATTTTATGAATCAATTAATAGAATTTTAAAAGTAGCCGAAAAGAAAACGAGTTTCTTTCAGATCGTTTACATTTCGTCTCATATTCAAACATTTATGTGCCATTGACTTGAAAATTAAATTCTAAAAATCGGTTGGCTTTAACGACACAGTTTGTTACACATCATTTATAAAACTTCGCCTTTGTGTTCTCCATTGATCTTAATGAGCTTAATTATAAACAAAACAGATTTTAACAACTCTGCATATGCAAATTTTATTGTCCAGATAATATTTTTGGCAACTACTTCTATGGTACATGTATATCCCAGCTAGTACAATTGTCACTCCTCGAAAAAAAAAATTGTCATTTTTGCATTCTGTTATACATGTATTCTAAGAGTGCAAAATATGACATGTGCAAGATAGTAAACTGTTATTAAATTATCCAGCAACAGATTTGTTGAGGGGGGAGTGCTCTCTCACGTTAACCAAAGTGACTGATAAGTTGACAGGATTATAATGTTCTAATTTTTGTTCTAATTTTTGTACTTTAAGAGTACAGCGAAGACCGCGTGAGTAGTACAACTGCAGTACTTATTTTTCAGATGTAACATACGCCGGATATCGGACGAGAAAATATCTTTTAAAAGTGATTTGGACAATAAATGCATCTCTAGCATAAATTGAGTAAGACCTAATCAATAATGCACTGTTATATTAAAAATCAAAGAAGGGGAAGCAAATATTTAATGTTTAATACAGCAGTATAAAATCTTATCACTTTCTAAAAATTAACGTTTAGCTACATGTATTTCGAAACACATCACTTAAAACAACATGAGCTGCATTTTTGAAAATTTTATTTTGCTGTTAAAACGTGTTTATATGATAAAATCATTAATGTACAGGACGACAATATTGTAATTTTGATTCAATAAAAGGTTATAAATAGTTCTTCCGTCGCAAATATGAACAGCAGATGTTCATTTTTAAAACTTTATTTTTTTCTGTCATTGAAATAGTTATTTACAATTCTGCAACAAAAAAATTCCGAGATCAAAGTTGCAGCTCATATCGCTTTAATTTACTAAGAAACCACAGATACATAACAAAAAAACAAAACAAAACAAAACAAACAAATATATTAAGATCCAATATATCAATTTGAAGAAATATTTATTCTAATTTCTTGAAACACAAGCTGATCCCTGACATCCGCAGAAAAATACAACTGATGTACACGGCCCGGACCCAACTGGTTCACAAATACCTTGAAAAGTGGAGAGAAAAAAGAAATCATTTCAAAATATAAAATTTGTAAAGAATATTTTCTTAGCAAAAAGTTCATATATAGTAAAATCATTGTTTATTGTAAGATCTATTGATTTATTGATGTAGATTTATTGCATAACAGTCTTGAGCAGTAAACGTTGGTTTAACAATATAATGGTATATTTGTGCTATTGAGTACAGTGATTATCGCTTTAACATTAATATACCTGGTTGTCCTGTAGAACTCCTTTTGGGGGTACCTCCCTCGGTCCAGTGACAGTGCGGATCCCCCAGTTCCTCGCCATTAGTCTTCCCATCGCCGTCCGAGTCCTTCATACAAAGAGCTCTAGTCCACGTGTGTCCGGCCGCCTTAAAATCCTTAAGGAAGTATAAATGAAAACAGTGTTAATGCCCTGTTCACATCCATGCACATTAAATATAATGTACATCTTGTTTATTTTGCAGTAAATTAATGTGAAATTAAACTTCGTTGCTCTCATTTAAATCCTTTTCATCAAATGTAACCCTGGCCCAAGGGCCCTGAAAGTAACCATTTTGATTGAGGCGCCTTTCTTCATCATAAACGTGTACTTAGATCATTTGCATAATACCATGATTTGTTTAATAACCAGGAGCAAAGGAAAAGATTTTCGAAGAATTAATGCATTTTCACTATATAATCGTTTGAGCCCTGTCCTATAACCAGAATCCCCTGACGCAGAGGGAGAGACATTCTTGCTCATCATAACTATGTACATAATTCATTGGTTTAATACCCAGGAGGAGAGGAGATTTTTAAAGAATTTATGCATTTTCACTATATAAAGAATAGAGCCCCGCCCTTAAACTAGAACCTCTAAAACCGGGGTCATGAAATTCAAAGTTTTGAAGAGGAAGCCTTATTCAACAAAACTATGTGCTTGGTTTGTTTATTTAATACTAGTACCCAGGAGCAGAGAAGAAGATTTCAAAGAATTTATCAATTTCACTATAAAATCAAGAACCCCCGTCCCAGGTTAGTTTATCTACTGCCCAGGAGCAGAGAAGATTTTTAAAGACTATTTAGCCTAGCCTTAGCACTATAGAACCCCTGACCCTGGGGTAAAGGATTTCAAAATTTTGGTAGAGGACTCAATGCTGATTACAATCATGCCAGTAGTTTTTGTCTGCTTGCTGTTCAGGCGTAAAGATATTATATTAAAGATTGCATCAATTTTAGTGGTTTTGGCCCTTGCCCTCAGGCTCCAGAGGGGCAGAGTCCATGAAATTCAGAATTTTTGTTCCCCTTGACCCATAGATGCTTTATTCCAAAATTAATTGAAATTGGTTGAGTGGTTGTATAGAGAAGAAACTGAAAATGTTCAAATGTTTTAAACACACAACGCACGACGACAGACGAAAAAGGATAGCAAAAGGTCACCTGAGTTTGTGAAGATATAAGGAACAATGTAAGTAATATACCCCGAAGATGAATGCTATGATACTTACTAGGGCGAATGGGTTCTTCTCAGCAGTGTGGGTGAATGGACTGTAATGTCCCACTGCTTCCCAGTAGCTGGATCCGCAGGGATTAAATACTTTATATCCATTAGGAATTCTGTCCCTGTAGTAAGGAAGGGCACCGACACTACTTAATCCAATCAAACTAAGATAAAACAAAATCATCCTTAATAGTCTGTTTAAACCCGTCTTTATCACAAATGGAGAAGAAATCGATCATTTTTTTCTTTATTTTTACCTATTTCATGTTGTTGCGATAATCCTCCTTTCTATATGTTGTTGGTTAATATGATAAAGCTGGGGTCGTTTGCGTCATTAGGTTAAGATTCGGCATGTCTTGGTAACATTCTCTCTGCTCTTTACACGTTCTTCTTCTTTAATGTATAGAATACATACAAAGGACTCACAGCGCATTTGAACGTTCTACAAGGGATATTTTCATCTCTTAGGAATCTGATTCTACCTCTATAAATTCCAAGAAGTCCTTGTTCTATTCTGTGTTTACACATTTGTATTGTTTACATGCATATTTTTTTTTGAAATCGATCATTTTTTTTCTTTATTTTTACCTATTTCATGTTGTTGCGAGAGAAAAATAATCGAATTCGTCTATTCCTTTCTCTGGGATGTTGTTGATTATGGCGATTTCTTAAAATTACAAAACATAAAAACCCTATAATCTTCTGGGGGAAATAAAAATCTGAATAAGCTGACTTGGAGACCGGTCCTTCGGATTTAAGACTTGACCTTGTTATTTCAGGTCCCTATATTTCGCAGAAGGTGCTATATATATTATCAATTTGGCACACATCAGCGTTAATTGAAAGATCCCAATTTATCATTGTTCAATAGCGCCGATGAAAAACATTACACAAAATGCACCCCTACATGTAATTAATTATAAATTAATAGAGGGAAACTCCGGGTTTCATCTGACGACACTACAAATGTTATAACTTTTTAATTACATCGGCACAAAATCTAACAACAATGAAAGATATAAATATTAGTATGTAACAATAAATCGAATGAAAAAGGGCGTTTTTTTTAAATGGTTTATTGTTATCTCACTAGAGGACGAGAATTTATTAAAAATGCAAACTGTACTGTACATATGTACAAAGTACACTTGTCTAACACTGAAGGTTTTTTTTTATATCCAGCAACGATAATATTGACGTTAAACTGACGTTTAATTTTCACTTTCTTGCGAATTTATTTTTCATACACAGAGTGAAGTTTTATATCACAATTCAACCGCATTTGTTGTAGCACACCAACTTCGCAAAATTATATATATGTACATGATATGAAATAATTATTCACGTGATTGTAAAAAGCAAATTAATTATAAGCTTTCATGGATTGATTTTTATCTCTATCAAAATAAAGTTTTAAGTATGAAAAAGAGTGAATCCTGCATTATACGTTCTATTCACAATTCCATTGTGTATATTTATATATAAATAATTTGACGAATTTCTAATATAACTCGTAATTTAAGCAGAAAAAAATTAAACCTGACAAATTAAAAAAAGGATGCTTATATGAGTTCAGTCTCTTGCACTAAAAAAGGGCTTTTAGGTGTCACTTAATCATAAAATGTAGTACAAAACACGCTTATATTCATACTAATCGCAGCTCTCCACAAATGCTAATACTACAATGGATTTTTATCTCTATCAAAATAAAGTTTTAAGTGAAAAAGAGTCCTGCATTTACGTTCTATTCACAATTCCATTGTGTATATTTATATATAAATAATTTGACTATATATAGCGAAGGGGTGGCGTATCCATTTGAGTGAAAAAATCTCCAGAGAGGCTTAAACAAAATACCAATCAAATAAATAAATTGTGATAGAGCACAATTGATTGATTGTATGTTGTTATAGTCCCTCTCCAGAATATTTCACTCATAAAGATACGACACCATATACCGGTGAAGTACCCGGTATTTCAAATTTTATCCTTTACTCGGCAGCACTGATCAGTGAGGGATCATTATCCTGCCAACGGCTACCGTTACACGGGATCTCGGTTTTTGAGGTCTTATCTGAAGGACAATCGCATCATCTCGGGTCTTTCCGTCAGAGGTCGGAAAACAACCTCGAATGTATTAACATCACCGGATGTTAAAAATTTATATATTTCCTGTTTATTCAAATATAGGATTGACGGAGTTAGAAGTCCCTTCTAAAGTATATTTTAAGTAATATCATTACACTTAATAAAGTTAAACTCCAAATTCCACGGATAAATGGTCTCCATGCATTTATTTCAAAATTTGAAAAAGGAGGGTTGTCATGGCGTCTACCATATACATTCGAGGTCGTTTTTCCGCTAGTCGGAAAGGCCCGAGAAGTTGCGATTGATCTGAAGGACCCACGTTTACTTCAAGGTGCCGAGCGCATGGCTAAGAAACAGTTATTACCCATTTTGTATCGAGTTAGGTCAATCGCGACCGAGATTCAAACTCACGACATCTCGAACACTGAGCGAGCTCTCTACCGACTGCGCTACCGTGACGGTAGAACACAACTGCAGAACTAAAAGCTCGGTTCTGCATAGATGTATTTTTATATACTAATTAATCTTCAAAGGAAGAATAGAGAAAGAATATATTTCCGAAAGTGTGTATTTAAACAAATAAGTAAACAAAGAAATTAATTATAATTTCCATCTTTATATGCATTTTCTGTTCTTTTTGGGGGTCGGTCGCGTGTCGCAGTGGTTAGTGCGTCTGTTGTAAAGTCGCATATATGGAGTTGATCCTTCTAACGCGGGTTCGAATCCCACTGTGTGGTGGCGTCTCCATATGAGTGAAATATTCTCGAGAGGGACGTTAAACAATATTTAAGCATTGAATTCATATTGTGGGATGTCTTCGGTCCTATAACACACCTGGCCGGGCCGACAAATATTATTTGTCGGCACGGCCAGGTGTGTTATAGGACCGACATCCCAAAATATGAATTCAATGCTTATAATTACATTCTTTAATTTTTCCCTATCTATAAATATTTTTTAATTCCTTATTTAAATTCCGCGTCATTCAGAATCGGTGTGTGTCGTAAACGGAAGAGCCGATCAGCTCCAGACATACGTTAACAATGAAAAGTATAGTACTTATAAATAACAATAACAAAAGCATATTTTTGGCAAAATTAATTTATTTTAAACAGCAATAAACAGTAACAATTCTTATAACAACTATCAATGTTGTGTTTTTTGTTTTAAGCTTAAAAAGATAAAATGTTCAAACTTCAATGCGTAATAACAAACTGAGTGATACGGCCCTCAGTCGCCATTTTGAATTTTAATGAAAGTTAAATGTGCAGCCGCTGAAATTTGAATTTGTGAAGAAAGTTCAAGAAACCAGTCGAAGGCTGAATCTTTTGCATGTTCATGGTGAAATGTGCTGGGACGGCAGTCGATGTAGCGAGATTCAGCTCAGATGGAGGTGACAAGAATGGGAGAGCCATGGTTTCACGTGGTGAGTTTTCAAGTTGTGGCGATTTCAAAACACGAGGGGGAGGTAAAGCTACTGTTGTAGATGAAGACGGGAGTGAGACAGAAGCCATGGAAGAAAGGGAATGGCTGAGAGTTTTCTTCTGGTGGGAAGAGAGGGATCTGTTATAAGATCGGAGAGAACTTTCGTTCCTGTGGTTCGACTTAAACATTATATGCCGTGCCTCGTACCCTTGATCGTTGGGGTATGTGATGGTTGTGGCCCTTAGACAGCAGCTACGCATATTTCAGCTAAAAACTTACTGAATGTGCGCTTTTGAAGGGGTTTAGCTGCAATTCAAACATTAGGATCTAATATTCGATCCTTTAGGTACTGGTTAAAGAGACTTGTGGCATTTTTATCAGTTTTTGATATGATCATCTTAAGTAATTTAACTGGGCAGCAATTGTTTTCATCATCAGTTGCGTACATCCGCTTGTCATTGTGGGTATCATGTGCTTCAACCCCCCTTGATTATTCTTTTGCAGGGTTTCGTGTTTTAGTGCAGCATACTCAACAGTCTCATCAGTGGAAAATTAAAAGTTGTCGATTTTCAACTGATAACAACTTGTAACAAAATGGATGGCCAAAAAGTACCATACAGCATGACGTAAGATAACTGGTGATGACGCACCTTTGAGGTACTGATATATCTTGAATGTCGAGTCGAAGGCCACAGGAAGTGTTTTCTTTTCAAGTAAAAGATATTGGGCGAAGTCTCCTTCATACGAACACAAAAACAGGTCTGTTAGTAGTAACTGGGCGCTAATGATACCCACAGGAATTGCAATAAACTGTCACTCGGATGACTCGTACCTCGCACATAACCTTGGACATCAACGGTGATCTACCATCTTGCGTATTCAGTCATGTGATCTTATTTAAATTTTTTTCGAATGCCATACATTTGAAATCGAAGTTATTTTGTGGCACACTCAACAGATGTTTCTTGCTTTTGAAGCCTACTAACATGAGGTTGTAATCAAAACCTGTTTACGATAAGGAATTGCCCAAATTAAGAAACATTTTCGAAGAAAGTTATGCAGAGCGAAATATGAAATGAGTGATTAGGCAGTTTCCGGCAGAGAAATGTAAGGATCTGACGCGTATTCCTCCACTAATCACATCCGAGGTTTGAATGGAGCGTAGCGGAGTCAGCCGAGGATTGCCGATTGATAAACTGTTGGAAAACCTGGACTCCAAAAACCACAAAGATATTGTCAATCAGAAACTCAAGCATCTTTTAAATATCAACATCAGGGTACTTCTGTGTACAATCAGCACGTTTTTGACAAAATAACTGATGACAAGGATAGTAAATTTCCGAGTTCCATTTTATCGAAAAAGCAGCCGTCAATAACCCCCCCCCCTCTGGAGTTTGATTTATCGTGGGGAGTAGATGAATATAAAAATGAGAAATAGCATACATGTATTTAGACTTGTACTCGGCGCTAAGGTCCTTCGAGTAGTGGGGATCTTTTTTTGTGTCAGCACCTTTTCCGACACGAGACGGGGTTTACAAGTCTCATCCGAGGGACAGCTTCCTCTCCCTGCAACGGGATTCGAATCCGTAGATGTTTTTTGCAATCCATCACTCTTTGTTTTTTTTGCATTTTTTTTTGTATATGAGAACAGTACTAAAAAATGTACATAGACATGGATCAGCCACGTTTTAAGAAAGCCAACAAATAACATAAGGATAATAGCATTCAGATGGACCTCAAAACCTAAGAAGGAGGAAAGTCCAAACGAAAACAATATGGACATACGAAGAAGCAAGAAAACTATAAGACATGAAGGCCCCCTGTAAAACAGAGAGAGCGTTTGTTCTTGACTTGTGGTGAAAGATGCTGTTCCATGCGTTGCGGGTTCGAATCATACTGCATGCGGCATATGGAGACCGATCCTTCGATTGTGTCCCTATCCGAGCTTCCTTGTCGCGGTGGGAAAAAGATCTCTCACATTTAATGGCCCTGCCTGATTCTAAAATCTGCAGCCCTCCACAGAGAGTTGTGGCATTTCATTTGAAAAATTGTGAAAGTGATGTTAGATAAGCAAACGAATGCATGATCCAGGGAGAGGTAGAGAAAATATATAACAGGAAATCATATGCTTCTGGGTGCAACAAAGACGAGGTGCTTTACTTGCTTTGGGAAATGTATTTAATTAATATTATCCCGCTTCAGACAAATTTGTAGATTGCTGATTGGATAAAGGCTGATCACATGACGCCCTGAAATTTTCCGTATTACGTCGCCGTCAAGGAGTAATATGAAAATCGTGCACGCAATTACGTTCAAAGCGTTGCCTTTGTAAATAAAAATGGCGGCCAAGAAACGGTTTACACAGTGAACTTTAATAGTACACGCTTTGTTCCCCTCAATTTTCCTGGGAATGGGATCACTTGTTTTGAAAATTCCCTTTTCTATACGAATCTAAGTATACATGTATGTAATAAAAAATAAAACTAATGACACATCTTTTGGAAATGATGTTATTTAAATATTCGTATTTTTAAAACATATAAGTTTACACAATTAACTGGATTCCCAGTACTGCTTGGAAAATAAATCGTCTGTATGTTTAAAACAATTACAAACACTTTTATTATGAAATCTGAATTAACCAACACAGCCATGTCCATGACAACCACAATGGAAAGCAACAGAAGAACAAGCCCCGGAACCAATGGGCTCACAGATTCCTGAAATAAAAATGTAAAATTGTTCGTATATCAAATTGTTCATTAAAAACCTTCTTTGTTATTTAATTTTGAATCCATCAAATAATTTTTACCGGTATTATTATTTTTCCTCCTAATCTTTTCTCTCTTAGACCTTGCTCTAGAGAAGGATGAAACATATGGAGATAACGAACAAGATCAAAAGTCCATAAAACAATACAAAACAGGAGTAAACACGGACCTCCAAAACAGAGGTTGGATCAGGTGCTATGGAGGAGTGAGCATCCCATGCCGACCGGTCACACCCGCCGTGTGCTCCTTGTCATGATCGGGAAATACCGGAAAAATCCGTCTTCAATTCAGTGTATGAATAATGGAATAACACGGACATTTGATCAGTACTTCCCAAAGAAATTTCTATTTGAGATTCAATTTGTAAACCTGGTTGAAATCCGTATGTGTTTATAGTTATAGTTTCTTAGCATCAAGACCCCCATGACTTCAACAACTTTAACCCGTTTTTGATCATGATTTTGTACGATTGCAAACAAAATCAACGATTGGTCTATATGGGTGTGTATTGAGTGGATGTTTTGCTCTGACTCAATTGCTCACAAGTTAGTATAGGTGTGGAATCCATAGACTCATTAATTTTTTTTTCACATACTCTTTAGAAGTATTATTCCTACATACCGACAGATAAGTCAAATATTGGTGCATATAGGTATATGGCTTACAAATCAAATAAAGGTTGCCTAATTTATATCTAGAATTCATGAAACATATGACCTGCTTATTTGACTGTGCCGTTAGAGGTGTTGAAACATCGAGTCGTAAGATTGATTGTATGTTGTTTTACGTCCCATTCGAGAATTTTCACTTATATAGAGACGTCACCATATACCGTTGAGGGGCTTCAAAATTTGACCTTTTACTCGGCACTCAGGGCCATAGAGCAGTGAGGTATCGTAATCGTGCCAACGCCTGCCGTAACACCGGCCTAGGTTGTAAGGTCTCATCTGAAGGACCTGCAACCAGAGTGCCGAGCGCATGACGATGGAACAGTTGCTAACCATTTTTGATCGACTTAATTAGGTAGTCAAAAGAAAAAAAAAACCAAACGAGTGAATCCTATTTCAGGGGGTAGGGGAAGGAGATGATACTTTCTCAAGTTAATTGACTGTCGTAATTAGGATAAGTTCTTCCGTTGATATTTTTTACTTTTATATAAAAAATTTACGAACCCTGTCCATGAATAAATAAAAATAAAAATTCAATGTTTAAAGAAAGTACCTGGTTGACCAGTTGATTTACCCTCTGGAGTGTCCCCTGCAGTCCAAGTACAATTGGGATCACCTAACTCAGCCCCATTGGTGACCCCATCACCATCTGAGTCTGCGTTACAAAGGGCAGTTGTCCACTGATGTCCAGCAGCGGCGAAGGCCTTGAGAAAAAGTCTTTGTTTAAGGCATTGCAAGATTTACTTGTCAAGTGAGGTGAGTACTCTCTATGTTTTAAATAAAGCTATGTATGGATTATTTAAGTTACATGGTGAAGAACCACACACTTTAAATTCACAGATAACCTGGTACTTATTACCAACTGTTGCCATGAAAAGACAAAAAATTCTTGGTCTACTTCTAAATTATTTTTAATGTTTTTCTCATATACAGGACTTTTTTTAATTATGGAGTGTAAAACGTTGCTTTATTCTATAATCAAGTGATGTATATTCAAAAGCTTGTGATGTATATTCAAAGTCTTGTGATGTTTATGCAAAAGCTTGTAATCAATATTCAAAATCTTGTGATGTATGTTCTATAATCTTGTGATATAAGTTCTGTAATCTTGTATTTATATGAGCAATAGCTTGTGATGTATATTCAAAATCTTGTGACGTATGTTTTATAATTTTATGATGTATATGCAATATGTTTTATTTTGTGAATTTTGTGATGTATATTCAAAATCTTGTGACATATGTTTTATAATTTTGTGATGTATATGCAATATCTTGCAAGGTATGTACAAAATCTTGTGATGTATGTTCTATAATCTTGTGATGTACATTCGATAATCTTGTGATGTTTATTCAGTAAACTTGTGTGTCGCCCGCGTGGCGCAGTGGTTAGAGCGTCTGCTCTAGAGTCGCGAAGCAAGGAGTGAATCGTTACGTCGCGGGTTCGAATCCCACTGTGGGACGTGGAGGCCGGTCCTTCGGATGAGACCGTATAAACAGAGGTCCCGTGTCGCAGTAGGTGTTGGCACGAAAAAGATCCCTCCCTGCTCAATGGTTCTGAGTGCCGTGTATAGGACAAAATTTGCAGCTCTCCAGCGGCAAGTGGTGGCGTCTCCAAATGAGTAAAAAATTCTCGAGAGGGACGTTAAACAATATACAATCAATCATTAAACTTGTGATGTATGTGCAAGAATTGCGTTTTTGGTAATACTGAGTTCTAGTAAAGTAAGGACAATTTTTATTGGTTGGAAATAACGAAAGTAGCGGATGATGCATACGTAGATCAACTGGACTTCGATACAAAGATAAGAGACATTTGTAAGAAATGGATTATGTATGCAGATATATCGATTAAGATATAAATGTAATAAATAGAGTGAAGTCCTCAAATCATCAACTCGATCTCCTTTTCACAGCGATCTGGTCTAGTTCTTCTGTCACTTTGAAGACCAATGAAAAAAAGTCCTTGCAAAGGTTATCGAAATAAATATAATATTATCTACAATGCAATTATTGCATAAGCATCAAAAGATTTATAAACCATATATCACAGGATTTTGAATATACATCACAAGATTATAACAAGATTTTGCATATAACATCACAAGAGTTTGAACATACATTACAAGATTATTGAATATATATCACAAGATTTTGAATATACATCACAAGATATTGCACATACATCACAGATTATAAAACATACATCACAAGATTTTGAATATACATATGATATTGAACATACATCACAAGATTATCGAATATACATCACAAGATGTTGAACATACATCAAGATTTTGAATATACATCACAAGATTTAGAACATACATCACAAGATTTTGAATATACATCACAAGATTTAGAACATGCATCACAAGATTTTGAATATACATCACAAGATTATCGAATAAAGCAACGTTTTACACGCAATAGTTAATTAAAAAACAACTTACATTCTAATAAAATAAAATAAATGTAGATATCACACAAGTATACTTTTTAAAAACATTTGTTCAAAAAGCTTACTAGTCCAAACGGATTTTTGTCATGTGTGTGATGAAGGGCGTTGTAATGTCCCACTGCCTCCCAAAATCCCCCGCCACACGGGTTGAACACTGCGTACCCATTGGGAATTACATCTCTGTAATATGGATGAGCACCCACAGAAATGCCTCCAACGAAACAGAGGAGTATCCTAATCATAATGAATTCTTGTAACATGCACTGTACTTTTTCACACACACGTATATATAGAACACTTTAGGCTTATCTCAGAAAGTCCACAAGTCTGTTTGAGGCATATTATTTCAGACATGATTCTCATATAGCTCAGGGTCAAAGCCGTCAGGATTTCTAAAGTCTTAGGTAATTTGTGTAACTGTAAAGAGTAGTACACACGAGCTGAAATGGACCAAAGTTTTTATCCTCCTTAATGAACTCATGTTTGAATACTTGTTTAGTTGTCATCTCCCGACCGATTGGATGAAACTGGCCCAACTCAAAAAACGTCTTTAACATAGGAAACAATTATTTTTTTATATACATTCCAGAAAATAGATTTGAAAATAAGCACTAATCTACCGACCTATTTTTTTCGACCTCATTTAAGATAGGGCAAAGAAGCAGTATTTTAAGGTTGGCCTAATGTGTCTAGACTTTATTTAAAATATACATGTACATACATGTGCATACATGTGCATTCGGTAAAAAAAATTGACGAAAAGAAATCATAAGGAAGGGAGTGTAATCTAGTATAGACACGTAAATAACATTACGAGTTAATTAGCTAATCAAAACATCCCAATTGTTTAATAGTAAAAATCGGCTGAGAGAAATACTCATATTAATTACTTGTTGATTACAAAATGATTGCTGCACGTGTGTACATGTACTAAGGTCTGAATATCTACACAAAATTTTGGACAATACGAACGAACAATTTAGAGAAAAGACAGAAAGAATTTATAATTTAATAGAACTGAATATGCTTATTCAAGTATTTGTACAGCAATTTTAACTTGCTAATAAAGATAAAATCTATTTGCACCAGGTTTCTGTCATATTGAGGTGGAAAGGGGTCACCTTAGTTCTGGAAATTCCTTTTTCTGTGCACATCTTACCATATGTAATATTGAATGATTGATTGTATGTTGTGAAACGTCAACTTTGAGAATTTTTTACCCAGAGAGGTTACCTTATTTAGGTAAAGTGCCACACCTAAGGATGACGCTTTTCATTGTAACAATTTGGAATCTAATATAAACCATACCAAGACCTTGAGGTTTAAAGTTTCATGCAACAGACCCGCAACTTTCACTTCTAATGCCGGATGCTTGACAAAGAAATGATCCTTGTCTTTATTATATTAATTAAACGTCTTGGATTTGACGTAGCACCAGGAACGAGAAACTAACTTTGTTTCTACTGATAACGTTTTGTAACGCTCAGCTGCTATCTATCTCTATGAAATTATCATTTATAGACTCCATTGATAAAAACAAATGTGTGTGGATGGATTTGCAGCACTGTGTGTAATGTACAGGAACTTCGAGTTAAGTAATGAAAATAAAAAAATTCATACAGTAAAAAAGTTTATTTCAAAATAAAACAAAAGTTAACCAACGCAGGCATGTCCATGACAACCACAAGAGAAAGCAACAGAAGAACAGGCCCCGGAACCAATCGGCTCACAGATTCCTAAAAAAAGTTATTTTCCATTCTCAACAATTATGGAATAAAAATAAAGAAATGTGTGCGAAAACAAGATTTTTTTTCTTTCCAGACTTGTAGAGCACTTTCCCCTTCCCTGAAAAGTAAACTGAATAGTAGGGTTTTCCCTCAGGATTTTAATCTTGCGGGGGAAATCCCTATATCAAACTGTTCTGTATATTTACTGGCTCATCCTCCGCTTCTTCAATCATGATCATTTTTCAAAAGCCCGCACCTCTGACTTGAGTGCAGGGACACCAATCTATGAGTCTCTGTCTCTCTTCCCATATCAAAGAAGTGTATAAAACTTTATCTGTGGAATATAACATATAAGGATTAATAATTATAGAAGGTACCTGGTTGACCGGTTGATTTACCCTCTGGAGTGCCCCCTGCAGTCCAAGTACAATTAGGATCACCTAACTCAGCACCATTGGTCACCCCATCACCGTCTGAGTCTGCGTTACAAAGGGCAGTTGTCCACTGATGTCCAGCAGCGGCGAAGGCCTTAACAAAAAAGTCATTATTACCGGGAATCAGTGGGAATGTACACACGACGTCCATAGAAAAAGATCTCTATTATATTTCAACTTTACTGGAAATAATCCAACGAAAATATGTAAGGGATAAATAACGAGATGGTGTTGAATAGTTTAGAGAAAACATTCTCTCCGAGGGCCGAAGGCCCGAGGAGGGGATGTTTTCTCTAAACCATTCAACACTATCGAGTTATTTATCTTACTTAAAAAAAAATTCCGTACTTTGGACCCCAAAGAAACATTTACCCATTCAAATATCCAACTTTGCTGTAACACAATAGGATGTAGCCCATTTAAATACTATTGTTTGCAGCTGACTGTAAAGTTTCACGTTACGTCACGATCTAGTTGACAGCTGCACTCAAGGTAAATTGTACACGCCTCCTAACTGCAAATAACTTTCCAACTTTGCTGTAACACAATCACGTGAATTGTATACGCTGGATGCATCTGACGAAAAAGATCGTGACGAAACGTGAAACTTAACAGTTAGCTGCAAACAATAGTATACAACCCTGACACAAAACAAAAGCCTAACCGAACACCCCTTTTATTCAAAAGTGGATATAGTAGTGAGCATAAAAACTCCTCTCATACCACTGAATGAAATTTGATGAAACTTTCACAGAATCTTTATTACATGTTGCCATTGTGCACCTCCTATTTTACTTTTTGGTCCTTTTCACAGGAAAACATTTTTTCACCAGTTATAACCATATGGGAGGCGGGGGGTACAGTCTCATCGAAATCCTCTAGTTAATGGACTAGTGAGCATAAAACTTTTTATTTAAACCCTCAAAATCAGTAATATTTTTAAGAAATTAGAGAGGTCCAGATGGTGTTTTGAATACCTTTGACCAAAAACTGAAGAAAACAACAGAATTTTGATAAAAGGTTGGGAATTTGTCATTGCATGTTGTAAGATGATAGTTTGTTGAGGAAAAGTGTTGGATTCTTATGGAGTTCCATTCGGACAATACTTGTGGTAGTGCTTAAACACAAGATTGGCGATGTTATGCGGAACCTGCTTTAAAACCATTCCATATCAAGATCTACAATAAAAACGGTGTCGAAAAATAGATGGGCTGTCAATTAATTAAGTTGTTTTGGGAAGTACGCCGGAAAAGTATGAAACAGAGATGAAGCTAGGATAATCTGAAGAGATTTACTGATGACGGACCCTGAAAATAATATTCAGCAATAAGACGTGATATAGTTTAATATTCAAGGTGAAAATGTATTTATGTGTCAAAAAGTGATGTTTTCAAAATGTAAGACCGAAAACATTTCTACAAGTGTGCAAAAGGTATGCTTCAGGTATTCGAATGAACCATTTGACCGATTTTTCCTTTCTAAAGAAATGGGAGTGTCTTTGTATGACAATCATCGTTCTAAAGATAGCTCAAGACGTTCCATTCAAACGGGAAATTTTACGCTTCATTGTAGTTTGATCTAACAAAGTGACACGCTGTTATTGGAATGATAGTCTATGAAACAATCAACTAAGTTTTTGGATCAATAAGAATTTCAACAGCCTTTTGATTACTACATATTAATTCTCAAATAAATATTACCATTCCAAATGGGTTTTTGTCATGTGTGTGATGAAGAGGGTCATAGTGCCCTACAGCCTCCCAAAAACCACTGCCACACGGGTTGAAAACAGCATACCCATTGGGAATCTGATCCCTGTAATACGGATGGGAATTAACATAAATAGCTCCAATAAAGAAAAGAAATAACCTGATCATTGTGTATTAAGAGCTTCCAACTAAAGATAGGATCGAACAGAATGTGAACCTTTTTTTAAATATGTATTCCTACTTTATCTCGCTATCAAATGCATGACCAGCAATGACTAGACACTGTTATACGTGACTGCTCTATAAAACGGGGTCAAAGTCGTTCTTCAACTTTCAGAATAATTCGAACATTAGGCAAGACTAAATAACGGACCAAGGTTTTTGTCTCAAAGTACATTTACATGTCTTTCTCTATCGCATAATTTGAAACAAATTGTTGATTTGATAGTAAATCAAATTCCCTATCCTGAAAGTTTAGAATGGATTATCCTTACAAATGATGTGCCATTTGAATTTGTTTTTAAAAAGACGTCGACATGAACCATTGGATGTATTTTTAAAATAACTCAATATATATTTTTATAATCTTAGACACCCATTACATGCAAATATTGTATACATGTGTATAGTTCTTACCTTTTACCTCAAAACGAAATTTATATAGAAGCTATACACATACTGAGTATCACAATTACTCTATGAAATATATGGAGATACATGTAACGAAAAGTATTCAAGCTCAAAAGTTCATTTAACGATACAAATTTGAAGCAGAGCATTCACGGATCTCCAAATCATAAGAGTTGGGATCAGGTGCCATGGAGGAGTAAACAAAAAACTACAACAACCGCCGTGTGCACCTTGTCATGATAGGGAAATTACGTAAAAGTAATATTCCGCCGAGAATTCAGTGTGTAAATAATGGCCTAACAATCAGTATAAAAAATTTCAGTCAGCATTAGACTTAATTAAATAATTGTATTTGCGGACATGTTCAATGTATGGACCATAGACCTTACGTAATGAAGACTTCAAACAAGACTGCTGATATTCTAGTTTCAACAACGAATATATGAGAAATATTTCGCCTCATCTCAGATTTACAAAGTTCTGTTGGCAAAAAACATAAATTTCTCTAGGTTTTTTAATAGTGATGCTTAAAATTGATGCTAAAAATCTGTCATATCCTACCTCTGAAGCATTGTCATGGTTCTTATTCAAGTTTTAAAGCCCTTTGAATTTATTGTCATTTATCAAATGAATGTATTACATTTATCAAAATTGTTTAAACTTATTGCTGCCATATTCATCAACATGTACATTACTAAAAACTGGAATAGTTCCACGTTGTTCTAAAGCTATCTGAAACGCAACTTTTGCAGATAACCATCAAGATAACGGAAAATCTCAAAAGATAAGAGGATGCTTTAAAAAGAATAGCCAAATCAATTTATACAAAACCTACCCGTTTTCGGTTCAATATTTAACCATATAAAGCAATATTTTGATAAACATCAGGGGCAATTGTTCAGACAATTAAGGAATGAAGCTTCTTTCAACTTATGTCATCCGATATATCATAACTTGGGGCAGTTTACGCTTTATAAACCGCGAAACCATTCCATATTACATGTAGGTTCAGAGTCTACGTGATGTATAAAAAATTTATGGCTCTCTGACAAAAAAATATTGAATTTTAAGAAAATTAGAAAAATCCATCTTTACAAACATTTCAGCTCCGAAAGATTTCAATCATTTATCTTGTTTGTTTTGAAGAATTAATTTTCTTTGGAATACTAGGTTTTCAATAAAGGTTGTCGCTCTTTCTATAGGAAATTAAAGTTTAAAATATGGGAAAAAAGGAACAGTATTCAAACTCAAGAGACCATTAAACAATATACAATTAAGCAGAACAATTACGGACCTCCAAAACATCAGAGGTGGGATTAGGTGCCACGAAGGAGTAAACATCACCTGTCGACCGGTACCACCCACTGTATACACCTTGTCATGATCGGGAAATAACGGAAACATCCATCGACAATTTAGTGTGTAATGGCCTTACAATTAGTATGAAAAAACTTAAGTCAGCACATGACTCAATGAATTATCTTTATTTGCCAGCAAGGTCATTGTATCGATCGTAGAACTTACTAAATAATCATATTAAACGAGACTGCTGATTTTCTTGCCTCATCAACTTGTTGTCAAAAATTTCCTCGTTTTAGAAATTGTTCATACATAGAGCATGCTGTTACGTATCGAATCAACTAAAAGATACAAATCTCGTATGCAGGTGTTGAAGGTATATTGCTGCTTACGTAAGGGAATCTGACGATTGAAAAGTCAAAGGCATCTTGCACGTTTGTCATGAAACATATGGAGATAACGAACAGTATTCAAGATGAAAAGTCCATAAGCAATAAAAATTGGAGCAGAGCAAACACAGACCTCTAAAACATCAGAGGTGGGATCAGGTGCCATGGAGGAGTGAGGTGAGCATCCTCTGCCGACCGGTCACATCCGCCGTGTGCTCCTTGACATGATCCGGAATTACGGAAAAATCCGTGGTGTATAAATAATGGACTTACAATCAATACGAAAAACGCCAGTCAGCATTTGACTAAATGTAGTATCCACACGTCAAATTTTATATTTAGTATTTACCGCTTGTGTTATATATCAAATCAAAGCTTATTAAAAATCATTTAAGAAAAATATAATTTTCAGATTCTCTGGTCAGGCATTGTTACTATAAATAGATTGCTAAATGTAACGGTATTGCTCTAGTGTGTGACCACTTTTCTGAAGAAAATATCTTGTATCATTGAGGTCAAACATAAGGTAATATATTCAAAATATAATCTCTCTTTTCTTTTTTTCTTTTACCCAGAATCAGAATTATTAAAGTTCAATTGCATCAAACACATAGATTGACCTGAATCATTAGATAGTGAGAGTCTTCTTCCTGTGTAATTAATTGGGTCACACGAGACACGCAACGTTACGTTGACGTTATGCTTACATGTATAAAAAGACGTCAACAAATCCAATCAATAAAAATGATCACAATATAGTTTTTAAAAAAGCAAAAATACTAAATTATATCTATTGATGAGAATTATTCCATAGTATAGCGATTGAAAACCTACAAAAAAGCATCATTTACTAGATTATATCTTGTTAAATAATGTCATATTTTCGCTAACTCACCAGAAGAATTACAGAATATATACTTAACGCGTTACACCGCAAAAACCAAAATTAAAGTATTCAGGAAAAGAGGAAGCGATAATTTTTCATGGACTTATAGTCATGAAATTTTGGAAATTGTCAACCATTTTTTATTACCTAGGATTATGTTTAAACTATAAAGGTAAAATCAATGTTACGCAAAAGGAATACTAGTAAGCTGAACAAAAGCTCAATTCGATTTGAACTGTAATATCCAGAATTTGAGTTCAACAGAACTGAAAACCCTGTGTCAAGTCTTTAATATATATATTGGAAGTTCTTTTGTTTGGAAGCTGGGTTTTTCATGAATCTCTAGAAATTTTAAGACTGTATTTATCCTTTTGTAAAATTAATCTTTGTGTTAAGCACAATGCAATTACAGTGGCGGATTTTTTTTCGGGGGGGGGGGGGGCTCACCCCCTCCCTTAAAATTGTCAAAGTTAGCGTAAATCATAGTTTCATCGAGAAAATGTAAAAATGACTACTCGGTAGACCTCAATTTTACCTACAAAATCTTTAGAATCCAGGAGCTTCCGGGGGCTTCACCCTGACCTCCTGCCTACTTTTGGCGCCCCCTCTAACTTTAATTCCTGGATCTGCGCATGGGATTTTTAGAGACTTATTATACAAAAGAAACTAAAAATCATGAAATTTCGATGTAAATTATTTTTAAAAAAAACTGCAGTTTAAATTCTTCATACAAATACATATGAATACATATGATGCGGAGAATTGGTCAGGAACGAGTATTAACTGGGAGCATGATTTAAATCATAAATTATTTAGATTAGGTATCGGAGAGTTATATTCTGAATAAATTATATAATTAATAATTAATTGAACAATTATGTTTGAACTGGACATTTAAAAAAAAAACTTGCGGAATATAAGGAATAAATATGACAGCAGCTTATAATAAATTCTGAAAGGGGAAAAAGAGAGGAAAACATTTAATTAAAAATACTTAGTATAGACATTGAACATTGTTTCGTAGGTTTAGCCCCCCCCCCCACACTTTCCATAGACACGTCGCAGTATAGGTTAAATATAGGGAAAGTGCTGTTGTTTGGAAAAAAATTTAGTACTGAAGTTCGAAACCTAACCACTACCCCCCCCCCCCCTCCCCAACGAGTTTTTGGGACATTCCTTTTTTTTTTTTTTTTTTTTTTGCTTGTCAGGTTTTCTTTGAAGGTATGATTTTTTTTTTACACTTAGCCCCCCCTCCCCCCACTTTCAATTTGCTTCCGACGCCAATGGTTCATATTTGGCACAATATACCATAAATAATGAAATATCATCCACATATTCACAAAGAGCCGGTAAAACAAATAAACATTTTGTATACACATGTGTACTCGTACATGCAGCACTAAGTTTACTTCGAAGAATTCAATGAGCATGCAATTTTTTCATCACCATATATACATGTATGTTCACTAAATTACATGTAGATGTCAATGACTGGGCCGAACTTTTGTCTAAGACATTTGATATATACTTTAAGTTAATGATTAATTGTATTTAATGACAAGGTCATTATATCGACCATAGAACTTGCGAATGATGACTTTAAACGAGACTGCTGATATGCATGCTTGTTTCATCAGCTTGTTTGTCAATAATTTACCTTTTAGAAAGGTTTTAGAAATTGTTCATACGTAGAGCATGCTCTTGCGTATCGAATCAACTGATATACGTAAGCTCCATGTGCAGGTGATGAAGGTATATTGATGCTAAAGTAAGGGATGTGGAGGATAGAAAAATTAAAGTCTTCACGTTTATCAAAGAGTTTGGTTGTTACATGTAGATTATAATTCACATCTTTTTCAAGTAAAATATCCAAATTGAAACAGATGTCGAGTTGAGGGCCACAGCAAAAGTTTTCTTCTTTTCACGCATAAAATTTTGCACAAATTCTGCTTCACATGAATACTAATATGGGTCTACTAAAAACGGGCCGAAATTGGTACACATGGGAATTCCAATAGATTGTTGGAAGACCTGGTCTCCAAAAACAACAAAGATGTTGTCAATCAGAAACTTAAGCATTTTTTTTAATGTTGACTTTTGAGTTCTTGTGTGTATAATCAGAATGTTTTTCTGCAAATGACCAATGACAAGGTAAGTAAATTTACGAGTTCCATTTTTATTGAAAAAGCAGTTGTCAATGATATCAAAAAGCCTGGACTTTAATTTATCGTGGGGAATGGTTGCGTATAAAATTGAAAAGTCGTAAGTTTTTAAGTCGTTGATTTTGGTAAATCTTGTGATTTCAAATTGTCCAAAAGTTCTTTGGAAAGCTTGGTTGTTAGATTACGTTTAACGCTTAAATATGAAGCAGACGTTTCAGACTCTGCGGTATCTTTTATTTCAAACTCATTGGGATATATTGTATGGTCATAAGAATGGAAATAATCATTGTTAATAGACAATACGTCGTCGATAAATAAAACAAACGACAGATGTATAATAAGCATGGAGATTTCCAATATCTCTCTTTTTGGCAAAAGCAACTCTAAATCAATTTCATTAACAAGAACACACTGTACATGTTCAAAAACAACGATACAACTTTTGTCTGTGAGTTATTTTCTATTTTAGTTTTCCTTGCAAGAAAATAATTAATATTACTTCTTTTGGAAATACATTGCACATAATCTGATGGTAACACAGAGACTGAGGGTCTCTTTGGTCGTCAGTTTTTCTTTCCTCATCAGCCCACATTCTTTCAGAGCCAGAACACACGGAGAGGACATGTTCATTCTCGATACATCGCTGGAAGACTTTGGCAAGCGATGATAAATGTCCAAATTATTTTGCTCACATTTTTTCAGGTACTTGACATAAATTTCGGCTTCTGTTGGTCTATATCCAATATTTGTCAGTACAAATCCCACCTAAAACAGGGTTGAATAAAATGTTAGAAAAAATATGAAGTATATTAAAATTTTACTCAATATGTTCGTACTTCGTTAGACTTAAAGGTTCAACCACTAACTATATTTTATATTCTAAAATTTGCCTCATAGCTTACTTGTATCACGATTTAAAAACATGAAAAAATGAATATTAACAACATTATAGAGTGCACAAAATGATGTGTGAAATTGTTTTTAAATTTTTTATTCTTTTTGATTAAACGTATTTAAGAATTGACACACAAAGACACCAAAAAAAGCCCGAAGGCTAATTCTGGCCCATATATATATCTAAAACAAAAAAAGAGATCTCGTATATTGGGCCAACATACATAGTCAAAGTTAATATGAAATGTCAAAATGATCTGGATTCAAATTCTCCGTACGGTAAAGTTTTTCAAGCATGCCTGTCATTGAAACGGCCATTTCAAGTTTTTTTGTTTTTGAAGAAGAGGATTTAAAAAAGCTAAGCAATGTTTAACAGCACTAGACTGCAAATTTACTTTGAATGTAAACCTTTTACGGTGGCCTTATGTTAGAGTCTTTTCTTTGCGAAGGGGGGTCTGGGTCCAAATTTCGTTTGCCGCACAGATCTAGACATAAGCTATTTCGGATGAGATCTTACAATTAAAGACAATGTTCCGTGTCACAGTTAGCGTTGGCATGATAAGAAACCCTCACTGCTGAATGGCTTTTAGTTTCCTAATTTTAAAGTTCTTCTTCATTATTTGGTGTCGCTCGTCTACACGAGGGAAAAGTTCTGAATGCAACGTTCACATAACTCAACACACAAATAATAATTATATTTTGCACCAGTTATAATATTAAGCATCACCATTCGGTACATAAAAATTGTATAATCCAAGGTTAACCAACCTGTACTCCAAGTTGTTGTACCCATGACACAAATGTAGATGGCACCGTCCAAGCTAAGAACCACCCAATTTGTCGGAGTTGATCGTGAATTGATAGACTGGTGTCAAATGTGAACCCATATAAAATTTCTTTCAGTATCTCAAATGTAATATCTGAAACATAATAATTTCAAGTAATTACATTTTAAATCATAAAGAAAGAGAAATTGAAGATTAAATCAAAAAAGAAGAAAGAATATGCGTATAACTGCTTTAGTAATTAATATTTCAAACGCATACACCGTACATATATGCTTACCCCCTGTTGAAAAGTCCGAATATAAGGAATCGCTAGTGATCTGAAGCAAACTAGTAAAAAACCCAAACACTAAGGGTAAGATATAGATGCCTTCCGAGCAAGACTCGTATCCACAGACCCGAATGTAGAGAGACCTTCCTGTCAACGAAAGACAGAGTATGACGATAGACACAGAAATTCCCCAAAGTTCGCACTTCCGGATAGTTCCTAACCGCATGTAGCCGGCAACAAGAAGGAAAACCAGTATATGAGAGGCGTTCAGGTTTATTATGCTACCATAGCGACCACCAATCAGGTAAAATTGTGAAAGAAACATCATGCTCAAAATCATGTTGATTGGTGTTGCTATGAAATGGACCCAACGCGATAAAAAAGTTGCATGATTCACTTCAAATATGTACATTTCTTTCAAAATGTCCATGAAAGTCCACCTTGTCAACGAGTTACCCTCGAGAAATTTCGTTATCATCTCTTTCTCCACGTCTTCAATCTGTGTTTTCTTGTTTCCACTAGCTGAACATCCATCAGATATTTTCGCATTTACAGATCCCTGTACCACAGTCGTCCAAGGTTGTAATATTCTCTCTGATTTTAGAGACAATGCAGGTGACTGGCTAACCAAATCCTCGAAGTAACATTTCTTTACAGATGTTTTTACCTCTTCTTTCCATATTGACTTTGTATACAGATAGAAAGATAACGTGTACTCTCCTCTCGATTTTTCACAGATAATGGTTCCTTTGAAGAAGACTGGTCCTGCGTGAAAGACGTGTTTGGTATCATTGACAACCCTCTCTACATAATCGGTGACTTGTTCATCATAAACTTCATTGTTTTCATCATTAGAGATTTCAAGGGTTTGGCAGTAAATTGTCTCGCCTTGAAATAAGCCCTCATCGCTTCTGGAAAAATCAGACCCTTTTCGCTTATACAAAGCCCTGGAAATCAAAAAAAAAATTGTATCCAATATTATTAGAATTATTCAGTTTTTCTTTAAACAGGATTCCCGCCTTCAATTATCAAACTAGAACCCTGGGGTCCAAGCAGTAAATATATAAGCGAGGTTAAAACGGATGCCATGGGCAAACGACAGGCTACGCATGCGCGAGAATGCTAGAGAGTTCGCCCCTTAGGCAACTTGCCCGTAGAATAATTCGCCCTATTCGAATTAGAATATGCCATTCATTGACAAATCGCGCTTTTAAATCCGTATATCGTATTTATATATTCATTGGCGGATCCGAATTTCTCTCTTCTACGTATACTTTTATATACAAACTAAACTTTGATTAGAACTCTGGCACAAGCATTTTAAAAAGTAGGAAGAACTTGCTGTATATAGATACATATAACTTAACAGCTTGAATAAAAAACGTCATTCAACGACTAGTTCTAGCTTTTAAAAGAACAAGTTTTCACCTGCATTAGTTTTGTGCATCAAGGCTCGAAAAATAATTTGATATATCAGCAATCCAAATACCGCTTGATAGAGGTCTGTAGCAACCGGGGGAGGGGGAGGCTCCGACAAAAAAATCTGTGTACTACAGAGCTGTGCTAAAGTGTACCATCAGATCTATTTTTCTCATGATAGATTTCTTCCGTATAAATCCAGAACAGGTGTCTAGTCCCAGCCATTATGGGTTACATGTATCAAACTAGCCCGATTTTTTAAACTGACAAAACTAAAGGCTAATCGGAGATAAAATTTAGCAATTTTGCTTTGAGACTACAATTAATCATAAGTAGGCAGATCATTGTAGAAAATGTGAACAAACCTACATGAATATTCACTACACCTGGAATTTTTCTTAAATTGAATTTTGGTTAGAAACACATGCATATGGTCCACGTATTGCAGTCCTTTTTTAAAGGACAGCAACTTGTATTAATTCATTGTGGTCACCAGTTCCATTGAAATGGATCCAGTTCCACAGAATATCTGAAATTGCCAACTTAAAAAAAAGAAAATTAAAATCCCCAAACTGAAGAGAATCTCCATTGCTGGTCTTTGAAAAAAAGGAATTATCAGTCCCGTAAATTGATAGCATACATTATTCAGATAATTTGTGAATTTGTGAAAATCAACGTTAAAGAAGGTATAACAAATCGATTTATTTGAACCTAGTGAAGTTAAAACAAACATTATATTCACTAGAGGAAGTCAGTATTTAGGTTCAATCTGAATCAAAATTTTTTACAAGAAATACTTTATTATGACCAAATCTATTTAAAAAAATTACAATACACGCAAAAGTAGATTTCAAAATATACATATTTTGAGTAAAGACGCCATAATTCTTTATCAGTAAATGTCCGTCAAAGTGAATAATTACTGTCTGAAATTATGACATTCCATTGTCACTTCTTCGAAACGCAATCGTAATTAAGTGATTTTTAAATGCTTTTCATAGATAAGTTTTGCAAGACTTTAGTGCAAGCAGACGCAGTGCATAGTTTTGTTACTATATAAACTATTTCACGATCCTTGATCACTTTTTCTAGATGTAGGACAGAAGTATTTAGAAAGACCACACTTGATTATACTTATACATACCTCCTCCTGATCAGAGACATGGCCTCCAAAACTGGTTTTCAAAAAAATTAAAAATCCTTACGCCAAGGTAAGCTGGTATCCAAAAACTGAGTTAGCTCAACATTGTCAATGTGAATTTTAAACAGCACTTGATCACGCAGTGTAGGTAACAATATTATGTAATTGATTTATTATTTACCTGTTACACTACATACGCGCTTCCCAGATGAAATGTACGGCAGTTCGATCGGGAAAACTGAAATTAAAAATACCTTGAGCAGTATTCCATTATGGAAACAACTTTTTATGAAAAAAATGATTTAAAAAAATTGAGATTAAATGATATGCCTCACTTTATGTATTCAAACATGATTATAGATAGGTACATGTAGATCACAAACATCATTTTGTGAAAAAAGATTTCTAGAGTCCTTTATGAATTAAGAATTTCTTAGACTACGAGGGGTGATCAAAAAGTTCGCGAACAAATTGAATACCTTATATAAAACATATAAAATTAGCTTTCACTGTTCATTATTTTTAAAGTATCCTTCTCAGATTTTATTTATAAAATGCACATCTTCCTCTGTTCTACCCATTCGCGAATCACATGATCTAGTCGGTCACATGACAGTCTCTGAAGCATTCTTTTCATGAACGCCAAAATATTTTTCAGAGTCTTATATTTCTTACCATGCAAGTTAATTTTTATAACAAGAACATACCATTTGTCAGAAATGACCAAATCTCGGAAATTATATTTGGATATCCTTTCCCAGAAAGAACATGATGACCATCAGAACCCAAGTCCTCTTGTCTTAGGAACGCCGTTTATCCAATATGGATATAGTTGTTGAGACCTTATTTTTATCATATTTGATTTGTTAAAGATCTTAATTAAATGATATTTTAGGGATTTAATAATAAGATTATTGTTAAGATATTCAACCATTTTTGTAGCTGTTACTTCGCAATCCTTTTTAACAAATTGTCTAACAAAGGACACATCTCTTCCCTAGCTTGCTTTCGCTGGGCTACAAAACAAACTTCATTTTTTAACCCTCTCCCTCCCATCACTTAAACAATCAATCCAATTTATGATTGAACGTCTTGAAGGTATATTGTCTTCGTAAACAATGTACAAATTATTATAAGATACTTCAAAGGAATTTTCAAGTTAAGCTTTAAACTTTACAACCATTCGTTGCTCGACTGTCACAACCATTTTTCGTCACGAGTCACCTACTTATTGACGTCATTTTCTCATTGAGACGTCACAATGATGGAGAAAATCATTACTTTTCATATGCTATATAATACATGCGCATGACTATAGGTGTGCCAAATTTCAGTCTGATCTGAATTGCGGTTTTGTAAATATAGAAATAGTTCGCGAACTTTTTGATCACCCCTCGTATTATTTTATACATCTTCTTTTACTATAAAACACTTTTTAAGATAAATATGTCGAATTTTATTGTGAAAAAAGCGCTCCATATTTTCTGAAAACTGTTGTAATAAACTGTAAAGAAAATCTACACAGGCATCTAAAAGTGATCAGGGGTTATCAATGTCACCCTAATCAATCATATCGGACTAACTCTTCTTTCCTCCATTCTCCTTTTAGGCCGAAATACATTGATATAATTCAAACATTTTTTTCCTAAAAAGAATACTGTATTTTCCATTTCAATAAATCCTCATTCATTTTTCTTTTGAGTTGTTTTTCAATAATGTAAAATTTTAATTGGGACTCCTAAACATTTCACTTCTTCGTATCAACACAGTTACCGGAAACTTCATAAATCATTCACGGTGAGGTATTTCTAAAGGGGATATCGGATGACATCTTAACTGTCAGATTTTAAAGATTTCTGCATTGTAAATTTCTTCAAACCCATTTGTGTTTCTTGTTCATTGAAAATGACACGAATAGTTCTTAAATGCATAATAATAATAATAGTCATTCACTCCTATACAAAGAAGCAAACATTTTTACCAATCTTGATCATTATGCGACCGTATCCTTTAAAAACAAATCTGATCTCGCGTCATTGAAATACATGTTATCGTCGATATTGTAAGATTTTTAAAATCATCAGTCTTCACAGACACTTTACCGGACATATGTTCAACTATATATTGACAACACATCTAAAAAAAAAAAAAAACCCAATGCAACCCCCACCCCGAATGAAAATGACGACCTACATTCGTAGAATGTGACATTTACGTGGAACAAGTGCTGTTATACATGTATTTGTAAATAATAGCTATAGATTTCAATAAACACTAGTATGGGTGACACGAAAAGTGGAATAGCTCGAGATAAGAAAACAAAATGGAGATGATTTTGATATTGTTGGTTTGTCTTTGCCAAGGTACTGGTTCATTATTTTTCTATCAGCTGCATGTATGTATATAGAACAGCTGCAGTGAAAACTTTGAATTCATATCAACAAAAAATACTTTCGACTTATCTCTTATAATGTGATGCATATAACAGTGACATTGATTAAACCTTGGATATTGGAATTGTGTCTCTCTTTAAAGCCTTTCTGTAAATCTAACTTAAAGAAATTTTACTCATGCCCTCAGCAGTATTGTGTTAAGCAGTTTGAATTGCCATGCGCAATATCGTGCAAAATTTTCTTAATAAATTAATAAGTTTTCTCTACTATTTGATATCTCTTTGTAATTTTAGTTATTTAACTTTTAATACATAAGGCTACTGACCTTGTATATATATCGGTCATGTTTTATTTTTAGCCTTTGCCTTGTGTCCTAATGGATTTATCCGACACGATGATTCCTGCTACCACATTCTCAGAATCAAGTCTACGTGGGCTGAGGGCAGGGTAAGTGCTTCAATAAGTCTTCAAATAAAACTCATCTTCCACATGTTTTTGTAAATATTTTCGTTAATTGTTATTGCTAATACATGGAAATTAACTACAAAATCCACATTTTGTGAAGTCTATGTAAGCTTTATGTAAAATATTAATTAAATCTGTAAAAAAAAATATTTCAAAATCTATATGCAGATGTATTGCCATGCTTATGGAACCAAATTGGTCAGCATCGAAACCCAGGAAGAAAACGCATTTCTTGTACATTATCTGAAAAGTGTCCATGGTACGAATAGATTTTTCTATACTTATATATATGAATTGTTTATTGTTTTTTTTTGTTTCTCCATATCATTCATATATTACAAATCAGAGATGACAATTTAGGAGGAGCATGAAGTTAAACATTTTATAAGAATTGTGTACATATCATGACAGGCTAAGACATTTAGTTTGTTAGTTTGCAGACAGATTGGGGTTCCCCATACCAAACTAGAGGGTAGGCATCACACTTAGATCTATTCCACTGGTCAATTTCTCAAAAACTCTATCACTTGTGTCCATCTGTTTTGTTTCCATTAGAAAGATGTTCCAATTTTATCCTATGGAAAAAAAATGAACTTAATAAAACAGAGTTCCCGTCTCTTATCCACAACTCCATCTATGAGGGGTGATCAAAAAGTTCGCGAACAAATTGAATAACTTCCATAAAACTAATAAAATTGCGTTTCAGTGTTCATTATTTTGTATCTCTGTTTTAATTGAACTTTTGCTGCTCATGCGCGATTCACGTGGTCCTCGCGGTCACGTGACATGCTCCGAAGCAGTCTGTTCAAAGACACTATCATATTTTTCCATATATTTCACCTTGCATATATTTTATAACAAATCAGTGTCAGGTATCATTACTTAATTTAGGAGGTAGGAAAATGCAAACAACCATTTGCATGGAAGCGTTCTTTTTAATTTTTTATAAAATAAACAATATTTTAGGAATTTAATTATTATATAATTGTGTACATAACTTGGCGATCTTTCATAACAAATTGACAACAGACACATCTCTCCCCCAGCTAACAAAACAAAAGGCATTTAGTTTAAAACAATCAATCCAATTTATTATTGTTACTTTGTACAAATTTTTATAAATTACTTCAAAGGAATTTTTAAGTTATACGTTAAACTTTACAGCCGTTCGTTCCTCGAGTAAGACTGGGGCAACCATTTTTTGTTAAGAGTCACCTACGTATTGACGTCATTTTCACATTGTGACGTCACAATGATGGAGAAAATAAAATCTTTTCATTTGCTATTTATAGAACATGATCATGACTATAAGTGTGCAATATATGCGGTATATTGCATATGTTTGCCCCCAAAAACTTCCTGAAATGTGCTGAATTCAATAAATTGTGCCAGAAAATTTTTAGTTCCAGAGCAGTGTATTTTTCTGTTTCCAAACTTATATCCTTTTTCAGAAAGAGGACAAAATGGACAAAATTTCAACAATTTAATCCTGTGTGTTCAGAAAAACATATTTCAACTTTATATCAAAATATTTATCCTGAACACACATTCGCTGTCTCTTATTTAAAATATCCACAACATTTTTCCAAAATTCATAAAAAACTGAAATTACGGTGACGTCAAAAAGTTTTTATGAAATTATTCAGTGCTTTGAAGTCAGCATATACTCCCCTGTTTAAGGACTTAATTAAATATTACTCCATCAAAGTTTGATTTTGGGGGGCAAATGTTGATTAATACCGCATATAGTGATCAAAAAGTTTTTGATCACCCCTCGTATATCACCAACTACAGTATCTGCATGATTTAATGCGACTTTCGCAGAATTTTCATGAAATAGCGCTATCATACACATCCAAGATTACGTTTTGACAGGAGAGGTACATGTGTTAAGGGTTTTACAAAGCAAAACAATAACAATGCCATATGATACCCAGGTTGTTCACGCAATTCCTCCTTAAACTCTGACGAAAATACAATGGTACATTTACAGATTTTTATTTTCACACTGCTAGGAAATGAACTTTATCACTATACTCAAATGCGAGCAGGTAAACATTTTCTTTTAGCCAAGTGCTAGCACCTCTATTTCGAAAATAATATATTCCTTTCACTTGAGAAATTGAATATGCACAGCTTTAGTGGAATCATCATAAGCTTTAGCAATCAAATGTAGAATTAAAAATGAAATTTGTGCAGGACAGTTCCATTCGCCGAGATTTTGGATAGGAGCCACGGACATTGCAGAAACTGGTACCTTTGTATGGGAAGGGACTCAGGTGCGCCTGGACGCAATGTTCACCAATTATCGTGGCGGATCTCCAGATAACGGGGGCGACGATTCTGATGAGCACTGTATGGAAATGTCTGATCAGTACAACTATGAGTGGAATGACAACCAGTGTGACAGTAAATTTTATCCCATCTGCGAGAAAAGGTAGGAATTCAGGGTAGTGTGATTGAAACACAAAACCAAAGTAACTGAATATCAAAATGAAAAAAAAACTTGTATGTCACATAAAAAATCTCATTAATTTTTCCAATTTTTCAACATTCAAATTTTAAAATAGGTTTTTGTAATCGAGTATGCATGTAAAAGAAAATCCAACATTCAACTTAAAATTATATTAAAACCATATTTTGTGCTCCAACTAAATATCTTTTAAAATTTGTTTACCCATCATAAATAAAAAACTAGGATTTTTCATCCATCAAGGCACATTGGTTTGACTCTTCTATTTCGAGTTATTCATGACGTTTTACCAATCTCTTTCTTTCTTTATATTATATACGTCATTTATGTGTGAATACAAATTCATGATTAATTAAATCAGATAATTATGAAGTAATTCAATTGTTCAATATGAAGATATTATTTGTAATTTCAGTGCAAAAGAGACAGCCATGATAATTGGATAATAAAGTTTGCTTTAAAAGTTGAATATGATGGTCTTTATATTTACGAACATTGGGTAATAAAGCATGCTTAGGGAAATTTGAAAATGATTTACGTAATAATATTGATATCCGTAACGAGTACAGACAAGATGGCAGTACAAAATGTGGTCTTCTGAAAAGAGTTCATCATAATATTATACATCCATTGCTGTTTTTGAGGCCAATACGATGATATTTGCCACTTGAGGAGTATAATATTCACTGAGCCCGAAGGGCGAATTAATCAAACATTGAATTCATACTTTTGGATGTTGTCTATCCTATCACACACCTGACCATGTTGAATTGAATATCTCGCGTTAGCGCGTATGATATTTTTTAGGACCAACGACATCCAAAAATATGAAATTCAATGCATATATTTACATTCTCTAAATTTCCCTCTTCATAATTGTTTATTTCGGTAATGTTTAATGTGCATTTAGTGCCCTATGTTATTGGTGTGCTTATTAGACGTAACAGCCGTTTGTTACGTTGGAAAGTTGAATAACAGAAATGAACATTGCGAGGAAACAAATGGGAAATTAATTTTTAACCCACATTTGTTGTATTTTACGTTAAGCTAACAGGGTAGATGGGCCAGGTATGAAAAAGAAGACGTTGACACTTTGTCAGAATGGATTAAATGCATCAGATCCATGTTAAACTCGCGTATAAAAAGGCAGAGCCATATGAAAACATCTATGCTTCTGTATTCAATAATCCAGGGGCCCATTTTACAAAAGGACTTACGACTTAAGACCAAACTCAATTCTTCATATAACTTCATAATTAACATTAAATTGAAAATTATTTTAAACTTTTTAAAAGGAATGTGGCAAGATATTATTACACAAACAATTCAAAAGAGAATTATTCATTTTGCAAAATTTTAGAATCATTTGAAGACTTTGGTCTTAGTCGTAAGTTTTTTTTGTAAAACGGGCCCCAGAAGTGAAAAAAAGAACTGGATAGATTACATGATAAGTACGTACTGGTCCCTGCTGACAAAGCAGGTAACAGCATTGTCTTTATAAGGCTCATTATATAAGTTGTATTTTACAAGAACTTGGTTTTAATTCTACAAGTGGCAATCCTACTTATACTCATAGTTCCCTTTCTAAGGAAGAATTTTTTCAAAATCATATATCAGTTTTGAACATTTTTTATTAAAATATCCCAAAGAACCAAAATGAATTTGAACTACCAAATATTTATTGGATTCCGAAACTTAATAAGAATCCTTACAAACAAAGATATACTGTATACAGGGTTATTTTAGCCCTGTGTTAATTTCGCCCTTTTGAACTTGTGAACAATTTTGCCCCGTTTAAAATTCGCCCATTCATAGTTCTGTTTAAGAATATATGAGGTGTAATTTAAATTCGCCCCGTTTTAAATTCAATCACAAAGATAAAACATTTCCCTTAGTATAGCGGGTTCAAGTAAATGTTCAACCAAGCCTCTTTCTTTACCCCTCACTAAGATATTAACAGTAGTGAAGCAGAAACAAGAGTACTGTGCAATAATACATTCAAGAAGTGGTGTAAATGAGATGTGGATACTTAAAAAATTCCAAGGAACATTTGGACAATTTGAAATCACAAGATTTTACCAAAATCAACATCTTAAAAACTTACGACTTTTCAACTATACACAACCATTCCCCACGATAGATTAAAGTCCAGTCTTTTCGATATCATTGGCAGCTGCTTTTCCAATAAAAACGGAACTCGAAAATTTACTTACCTTGTCATTAGTCATTTGCAAAATTATTTTGTTAAAAAGCATTCTGATTGTACAAGCAAATACTCTGAAGTTGACATAAAAAAGATGCTTGAGTTTCTGATTGACAATATTTATGTTGTTTTGGAGACCAGGTCTTCCAACAATCTATTGGAATTTCCATGGGTACCAATTGCGCCCCGTTATTAGCAGACCTATTTTTGTATTCATATGAAGCAGAATTTGTGCAAAATCTTATGCGTGAAAAGAAGAAAACACTTGCTGCGGCCTTCAACTCGACATTCAGATATATCGACGACGCATTGTCAATTAACAATGGGAATTCCCATTCTTATGTCGATACGATATATCCTGGTGAGCTTGAGATAAAAGTTACCACAGAGTCTGACACATCTGTTTCATACGAGTATTTTACTTAAAAAAGTTGTTAATGGTAATCTAACAACCAATCTCTATGATAAACGTATGGTTTTAAATTTTCTATCGTCAAATTCCCTTACTTATGCAGCAATATACCTTCATCACCTGCATACGGAGTTTTCATATCTCAGTTGATTAGATACGCAAGAGCATGCTCTACGAATGAACAATATCTGCAATGAGGTAAATTATTGAAAAACAAGTTGATGAAACAAGAATTTCAGCAGGATCGTTTAAAGTCATCATTTCGTAGGTTCTTTGGTCGATACAATGACATTGTCAACAAATACAATTTATCATTGAGTCAAATGCTGACGTTTTTCATACTAATTGTTAGTCCATCATATATACACTGAGTTGACGACGGATTTTCCCGTCATTTCCCGATCAATGCAAGGAGCACACGGCGGGTGTGACCAGTCGGCAGGGGATGCTCACTCCTCCACCTGATACCACCTCTAATGTTTTGGAGGTCCATGTTTGCTCTGCTCCTATTTTCTTTTGTTTTATGGACTTTTGATCTGGAATACTCTTCGTTATCTCCATATGTTTCATTTATAAATTTGAGTCATAACAATATACATTTTGGTGTTCCTAGATATTGAAAATGCATGTAGTTCCTACTGTGTATTCTACCGCGCGTTGACAAGGTTTCGCGTATATTGAACGTAAATATTATACCATTGACATCACTACTGCATTTGAATATCCTTCAACCCCCCACCTTTTTTCTTGACAATTTTCATCAACACCATAACTTTAACTTAAGAGAAAAATATGTCCATGTGCAACCAACATCACTTAAGCAATAAAATTATAAATATATTTTGTTTGGTTTGCTCGAAGCCATTTGATAAATTTTCACTTATTCACGGATAGCACCAATGAAGACTGCAGATTCAGACCTATGCTTAAAGTTAATTATGGCAAATCAGAAGTTTATTTGAATAGACATATTTTAAGCTCAAAGACCATTGAACAATATGTTTTTAAATTGATTTATAGAAACCAAGTTGAACATCCCCTGTCCACAAACAACATCCGCTGAGTGCTTCTGGAAAATTCAAAATCACGCTATACATAAAAACTTGTAAAACAAAAAGATACTAGATTGAAAGGTCATTGTATCGACAATGGAACTTTTGAAATGTTACCTTAAAGGAGACTGTTAATATTTCTGTTTGTCAGTATCTTGCCTAGTTTGAGAAATTGTTTGTGCAATAATTTTGCAAATGACCAATGACAAGGTAAGTAAATATACGTGTTCCATTTTTATCGGGAAAAAAGAATCTAATGTCTGTGATGTCAAAAAGACTTGCATGGCTGTACATGTATATAGTGTTTAAGGTTCGAATGTGTTGATTTTATTGATTTTGATAAAATTTTGTGATTTCAAATTTTCTAAAGGTTCTTTGGAGTTTTTAAGCATCCCCATCTAATTTACAATATATTTCAAATTGCACAATTCTTCCTCAGTTTTCTCCTTTTGTTGTTTTTTATTTATGTTTTGAGGATTAAAGAAGTTCATATATAGAAACAAGCCATGTTTCTTTGTATGGATTTTTATTTAGTATAGACATCCAGTATAAGTAAGGTAACAACTCAAGTTCAGTTTATTGGGAATATTAAGTATTTTCATATTATTGAGAAAAGATTTATAGGAATTTCCGCCTTAGAAGGAGAGTTATGGGTATAATAAGGATTACAACACGCAGGATTAAATCCCATGCTGGGATATTTTTCGTACAAGCCTCTAGTACGGCACTGGACTCGTTTTATACCACAAACTCGTAACTGTACACGGCACCTAGATCATTGAGCAGTTGGAGACCTAGGGAATCTTTTTTTGTCGTCCGAATATACCATTGTACTTACAATTTCATCCAAAGCTTCTACAGTGCAATTCGAACTCCGCCGTAATACAAATGTTTAAAATGTTCATAAAATATTAGTACATGGCATGTAGTATTATATGAAAGACCATATTTTATCAACGTTTTTAATTGATTTATAAGTTGAACACGTCAAAACATACAAACAAACACGCATTTAAAAACTGTAAAACAAAAAACAGAAAAACAAGACAAATTGACATTACTTTCTGTATCCAAAGCAAAAGATTAGCTTCTAAAGATTAGAAAAAGTCATAGTTAGAGCTTGGCCCCGTTATATCGCTGATACGACGACTGCTTTTAAAGAAGGAGGAGAAGTGTTTGTTGTCTTCCCTTGCTAATGAAGAACTGCTTGTCTGGTTGTTCACATAGTTTGATGGGAAATCATTGAGAGAAATGTCTGTAGGAGTTAGATTACTGCTGAGATCCTCAGACCGTGCGCTGGAAACTGTAAAATGTACAGGAATTGTTTATATCTGCTTAAATAACTAAACATAACCGTTCTATATATTATATACAAACAGAAAATAATTCGAATAAGTTTTTTTTATTCTAAATATTTTTATTTAACTTTACAAATGTTGTAATCAGAGAATGAAAAGCCAAGTGGGATAGCTTAACTTATCTGTATAAGACGAACATTTCCGGACAAAGTAGCATGGAAGTGTTTTCAAAGATTATCTTCAACTTTATTTTTCATTCAGCAATATTAATGAAGCAAAGTAATTTCTACGGAACTTTATTTTCAAATATAATACGTTGGACTGAATGTTCTTCATACCGAATACAAAGGGTACGATAGAAAATTTTCTGTATAAATAAAAAAAAAAGAAAAAAGTTAGCTTTTTCGGAAATGACTTCGCAATACATGTATTTAAAAAGGTTCTTTAAATTACCAGATATGGTTTCCATTTTGGGAGTTGATAGAGGCAATGAAGACGTCTTCCTATTTAATGATTAAACAACAATTATGTACGGATAACAAAAGATTCTAGATAAACACGTTTTACCGATTTGTGATACATTGAAGAAAATTGCAAATAACGTCATTTACTCAGTGGATGAATTTTTTTTTTTTGGCAGTATGTCTAACTGATTGGTAAAAGATGTGATGAAAAGATCATTTCACTTAATTTACCTAACTTTATGGACAGAATTTTTAGAGCTACGTCGATTGTTGGTTGCTTTCTCATTCTCAAGTGAGTTCTGCTTTCTCTCATCTTCCTTTACTGTTCTGAAAACGGAATGAAATGGTAAATATTGAAAAATCAACTATGTAAATATTGTAAAATATTCTCAATAGCCTTAGCAAATTACCCCTCCTCCTTTGCAAAACTTGTGTGATCCTTATCAAAGTTTTGTGTTTTGCTACATCCTCTTCGGAATAAAATGACTGAGTTTACTATTGCTAGAAGACATACAAGACCAATAGTGCCACATCCCGCTAAAACTCGCCAGTCGGAGAAGTCTATGCCCTCGGAATCGTTAGTCACTTGGTACGTAGCACTTGCCTGAGGTGCTACTGAATTCACTGTACCTTGGACAATGACACGGACCAATGCAGATGCTGACAAAGACGGCGACCCCGCGTCTTCTACAACTGTGGTAAAATTGACTTCAGTCCCTTCAGCCATTCCATCTAAACTCTCACTTTGGTAGAGGATACAGTTTGTCGAAACAACAAAAAGACTTGTATAATGGTGGGGGTCCATTTGACACGTTAGTTTTGCATTTAGACCACTATCACTATCACTTACATTCATAGTCAGTAACTGAGAACCGATTATGGAGTCTGACGCAATAAAAGTAATATATTCTGGCCATTCAAAGCGTGGATAGTTATCATTGATATCAACAACATTGATGTTCACTGTTGTTGTTGTGAAGAGACCTTTGTTGTCAACAACTTTAACTATTAAGGAATGCGATGAGGGTAGTTCCGAATCAATATCATAGTCTTTAGCCAGAGACATTGTACACGTTGTAGGATGTATGCTGAAGTACTGGTTGTCGTTCCCACTTAATATAATACACGTGGCAGTATCACCAATGTCAGGATCAGAGATCGTAATGTTTAAATTCAACACAGTTCCACTCTGAAAGCATAAATGTATCAAGTTTACAAAGCTTTGGGGAAAAGGGAAAATAGATGTCAAACTTAAACGGTTTAATAATCTAAAATTATAGTAGAAAGTAGAAACCATGTAGAAATGCATGGTACCTGATAAAAAAAATAAAATTCCAATCTACAGTTTATTAGATTTAATGCTCTTACTGTACTTTCTTGAACTGTCACGTGATAAATGCTGTATTGTACAAATGGAGACTCGTTCACATCTGCCACTGCTATCATTAGCTCATAGAGAGGAGAGTCATTATAACCATCATTTAAAATGAATGTGAGATTGTAAGAGCTCTTTGACTCAAAGTCAACAAGATCCTTCATGAAGACGTAAAGCTGTCGATCTGTAAAATTAAAGGGATGATAAATGCTGTTAAAAATAAAGTCTGCTTGAACCAAAACATTTATTTTGATGGCTTATGTATACATACTTGAAATATTAAACAGGAACTTGTTTTCAGCTGACGCATGCGCCAAATTTATTCTCTCTGTAATGACGTCATTCGTATCGGGATCGATGATGGAGTAAATAGTTAATAAGGAGCCAGAAGAAAGTGCCTCCGATACGTACAAAAGTCCAGTAAAATTCGCAATTTCAGGCTTTGTATTAAAATGATTAATACTGATAATCACTGATGCCTGATCATATGCACCATACTGGTCCTGCACTTGAATAACAAGAGTGCAGTTTCCATTGGACTTTGAATAGGGGTCATCCACTGCTGTATAGATTATTCCTGAGCTAGTGTTTATGTTGAATATTCCACTGACACTCTGACTTATCAAACTAAAGGTAAGGATATCAGTTACATCCGGGTCCACTGCTGATATTGATGCTGTGACAGGTGATCCCAACTGTTAAATATATCTTCAAAAGTGAGTTCATTTCACTTATAAACCAGCTCAGATTAACTGACTTTTAGTTTACAGTGATACAGATCAAGCACCCCTTGAAAAGGTTTTAAAGATACAGAAAATATGAAAAAATTGTAAAAACAACATTATGATTTTTTTACACAATAATATATCACTTTCTAAACCCTTAATATACGCTGGACATAATGCTACCATGTGTCACTATGCCCAACAGATGAAACAATAACAAAATATAAATCACCGTTCCGTCGTGAACATCTCCATAATAAATATTCGATGAAAACTTTGGAGGTTCATTGATGTTGACGATATTGAGGGTAAGGTTTGATGTTGATGTGGCACCTGCCAAATCCCACGCATAGACAGTCACGATCACACTACTGAGAAGCTGGTGATCCAGTGTGGCATTGGCTCGAAGTTTCACTTTTTGATCTGAAAGTATTCAAAATATCAATTGAAATTTTTTTAATTAAAAATATTTAATTTTCCAATGAATCGTAGACTCACTCATTATTTTTGGTCTTGTATTAATTCAATATTCTCTATTTCACTTTAACGATAATCACTATACATTGCAAAATTCTGGACATTTTTAGGTAACTTAGACGTTCAAGGTTTTCTTAACAGCCTTAGTAAATGTATGTTGGGTTGGAAAACTTACTTATTACTTACAGACATTGTATAAATCCCGATAATTTACACTGTATTCACAGTACTTCTCAGAAATGCAAAAGTACAGAAAAATTAACAAAATAATGTTAACGTTTGTCATATTTGAAAAATATATAGTATGATTAAATGCACTTCGCTCAATTAATTAAACAACTAGCTTAATACTTCAAACAAACTTCAAACGTCAGTTCTTCAGATATCTGTCGAGTTGCACGTTAATCGATTTTAATGCGTCATGATATATTTTAACGTGATTTAAATAGGACTTATGTCAAACTTACAAATTATATTTAGTTCTGAAACTTTTATGGGCAAGATGATTATTGAATATTCACAAAAACAATAAAATATGAATTAAAAACTCAGCTTTTATTAAAATACTTCAATACGATAATATGCATTCATCATAATATGATGAATATGATAAAAATACACTGCAACAAAGATGTGTCTAAAAACTCTTAATATTATTAAGTGTTTTTTAGACTCATCTTTGTTGCAGTGTATTTTTACTTTTGCAGAAGAATAAATAATTTAAACATTATTCTTATACATGTATAGGCTGAAAGAAAGCATCTTGCTCCAACCTTTGAGGGCATAAAAACTGTAAAATGACTAGAAGTTTGTGTGTATTAATATCATAGTCAGAGTTGAAATATATGTTAATTATTAGAATCTTAGGTATTCAAAGGACCTTCTCAGGAAGTTTGAAGTATAAGTGAAATTAAAATTACCGGCAGAATCAAAGTGCAGCAATGTAGCGGCAGCAGACGGTGAAAATGTACCGCTACAAGAACAGACATCAGCTACATCATCGTCTCGCGCAGTGACGTCATATACAACACTTCCAGGCGAAATGTTCTCATCCGTATTGGCAGTGAAAGGTAAATTCGTAAAATAAGGTGCATTGTTCACGTTATAAACTGTGATTTCAATGGAAGCCTTGGACGATAGACCGTTTGAGTCTGTAGCTTGTACTGACAGGTTAGATGTAAGAGTACTGTCCACTAGGATGTCTGCTGTCAAGTGCATCTGACCAGTACCGGAGTTTATTCCTATTTTTGTCATGAAGTGTCCATCTATTATACCGAATGTTACTATGTCACCTGCATCTGGATCAGTGACGTCATACGCTATGTTTGGGAGTGCATATCCACTCTGAAATATGGTTAAGAAATTTTCATCTTGAAGAAAAGTTAGAGATTCAAATCAAAACTTTTTAAGTAGACAAGATTTGAATCATATTTTATCATCGTTTTGTTTTGAAAGTGAGAGAATTATACTTTCCAATGATATTACTTATCTTTTAGAATAGTCAGATAATAAAGTATTACAAATCATTACTTGAATTGAAATAGAACTGTTCAGTAGATACCTTGTTTTCGTTGAATGATAAATAATAAAAAGTTGATTGAAATATTGGAGGTTCGTTCACATTGGCAATCTCTAAATACAGAATTGCCGGGTCTGAGATCTCTGTTCCGTCATTGGCTTCAAAGGTTAAGTTGTAAACAACAGCTCCTTCATAGTCGAAGTAAAACCCATTTGCCAGATAAAGCTTCCTTTCTAATGAACAATGGAAAAATGTATTCAATTTGATGAAATTTCGATTTATAATCCGGTTATGTCTATTTTGCGACTTCATAAACAAAATTATAATTGGTAAATTAGCATATACACAGTGGAATATCTATTTGTCATAATGAAAGAGGAAGACATAAATACATGTATGCTCAGAGTATGACTGCACGGCGTTCCCATTACATATCTAAGAAATTGATTAGGAAAACTGCTAATGCAGGAATTTTTTTTTTATGAATCTCAATTATCTTAGAATCAAGTTTATATAAAATGTCTTATCAGTAGATATACCTGAATCATTGAAGAAAAACAGATTAGAGGATAACGCAGGAGAGACTATATAAGATACAGTTGTAGCGGTCAGGTCTTCGTCACTGAGTCCCAATGAAAACAGAGAGGATCCGGAAGCTGTATTTTCGGGAACACTGACTGTTTGAGGTAAGTTCGTAAAATACGGCTTCTTGTTGACATTCTGGATTGCGATCACCACGGTACAGGTGTCAGACAAACCACCTGTGTCTGTTATCTTGACAGTTAAATTGAAGGAGGTGGTTGAATTCACCTCAATATCTACGAGAAGCGAAATGATTCCAGTAGAAGCATTGATGACAAAGTTTGATCCGTCTGTGATCCCAAAGGTAAAGGTGTCACTAATGTCCTCATCAGATACTCCAAATCCCACGGGCGGAAGTGATGTTCCTTTCTTCAAAAGTAAGGAATTCAAATACATGTAGACATTTAGAGAAACATGGATAATGAATATTACAAAATTTTATTATTTTTTTTTACATTACTATTTCATTTCATTATATATTTTACCTGACCCTCGTTAGAAGTAACATAATAAATGTTTTGGTTAAAGCTTGGAGGATCGTTGTCATCAAGTATAGATATCATCAGATTGAAGGTGGTACTTAATATCCCATCAGTTGTCGTCACAGAAATTGTATAATTATTAGCAGATAAATTCTCATAATTAAAAGATGCTCCACTGTTTCGCCTGACTGTCAAATCTTAAAAAAAATTAAATCAAACAAATATTGCTAATGGTCTGTATTGCTATTTGTCCCCCGCTTGAAAAGTGGGGGTTATTGATTTGGGTCTGTCCGTCCGTCCGTCTTTCTATCTGTCTGTAACGCTTTCGTTTCCACACGATATCTCGAGAACCCCTTGAGCTTTTGCAATGAAATTTTGCATAGCAACTCCCTATGGACTAAAGAAGAACCTTATTGATTTTGAGCTCAAAGGTCAAGGTCATAAATTCGCAAATTCTGTTTGTTATAACACTTTCGTTTCCGCGCGATATCTCGAGAACCCTTTGAGCTTTTGCAATGAAATTTTACATAACTCCCTGTGGCCTAACGAAGACCCCTATTGATTTTGAGGTCAAAAGATCAAAGTTCAAGCTCAAAAATTTATAAATTATGTCTGTGTGTAACACTATCCTTTGCGGGCTATATTTCAAGAAGATTTTGAGCTTTGCAATGTTTATTTTATACCAAAACTCCCTAGGACCTCTCTCACCCCTCAAAGTGTCCTCCGTTTGTTTTATTAGTATTTATTGTATTACATGTCGCTATTTTTTGCACAGGGGCATGGGAGAGTTATTACGTATAAAACAGGTTCTCGGCGGACTTTATATTCTTATTACATCTATTAGGACTGTTTAATAAAGGTTAAATTAGACACCATGCATTGTATAAAATTTTGACAATATCGAACGTGAATATATATAAAGTATGTGACTTCATTTTTGCACATAATTTACACCGATTTAAAGCAGTTCCGTGGCGTAGTGGTATGTCTCTCGCGTCATGTGTGAGAGGTCCCTGGTTCGAATCCCCGACCATCCATTTTCTTTTTTTTCGAAATATTTTTTTTTTACTAAATGATTATTCAGCGTGTGAAATGAAAAAATTATGAGGTCTGGCTTGTACAAACTCATAAAATCATCATGACAGTGTGATAAATATTCCATATAAAAAGAATCTGCTATACACATAATAAAGAATAAGCAATCAAATCTTTATATCCATATTGGCATATTTTATTTGCTTCAGTATGCATGTATACATTTAATAATTCTACAAATTCAGTCAGGGGGATCCGACCCCCCCCCCCCTGAACTGCGCATGGTTTACTTTTTCCCTAAGCGGGGGACACAAATTCTCTGAATTAGCTTGTTTATTTCTATCTTAAAGTTTTCTCATCTTTAAGTACTTTTGGATTTTACAATACCCTTTCAAGTTAAAACAGGTTTAAAGACTTCCCTGTTAATTTTTGTTTGGTTAATTAGTATAGCACAAAAATACAATTTCCTACCAGTGGCGTTGATATTAAGCAGTAATGTCCCAGCTGGTGGCTGAATGGTAAATGTCGTTGACAATACATCAGAAACATCTAAATCTTGTGCCGAAATCTGATAAATTACTGAGGATTCCGAAATGTGCTCACTTACGTACACTGTCTTTGGTAAATTTAGAAAGGTTGGGGCTGTATTCAAATCTAGAAAAGAATTCAATTATTATTTTTTAAACTGAAAAAAAATTAAGACAGAAGTGAAAGTATTTCATAGAATTACTTAGAAAATAACTTCGAATTGGAATATTACATGTACTCTTATTCTTTAATATGTTTACATTTGAGGAAGCTTTTAAAATTACGTGTATGTACCTGTTAAGGTAATTGTTAAGACACTGGGTCCAGTTGTAACCAGACTGTCATTAACATATAACTGTAGGGTGTACGACACGGTGGTCTCAGTCCGTAGATCCGTGATGCTCGTCACTGTACCATCTTCAAAGTTAAAAATACACGTATATGCAATGCGAATGCTATTGCCTTTATGTAAGATCCCTCTTTAAACACCATACGAAAGGAAAACTGCTCAGGACAGCAAGAAATGATCATCTTCTATCCGTATGTTATAAATATACAACCTTCTATCCGTATGTTATAAATATACATCTGGCATTTCGAGTGTGTGCAGTTTATGGACAAGCTATGATATCAATTATTTGAAATAAGAATGTTTTAAAATCTTTTTACTGTATTTTTTCCTACCACTTGCAACAGAAAAAGGACATGGCAAGGGTGAGCAAGTGCTGCTTGTAGACAGAGTACTGCTGTCAGGGTCAGCGGTTTGGACCTTATACACAGAGGTTCCTACTGCAGTTGACTTTGTGGACAATATAAGTGAATCTAAACAAAAAAATCACTTTTTAACAAGATAGAATTGATGTATTATTTGCTTTAACAATTTGATACATATCTCGACTTTAAGATAAGGTAGTTCGCGTCGAATTTAATTTATTTCCTTACATGGCAGATTGGTGAATGATGGGGCTATATTCTGTATGATGTAGACTGTAAATATTCCATACGATGTGTCGATACCATCAGAACAGCTGATATTCAGTGTGTATGTGTTTGTAGAGGCGTAGGACAAAGCTGGATTGCTTTTGGAGACTATGTCATAACCTGAAGAATAAAGGTCTTCTGCTAAATGTTTAGGTTTCACATCACTCTGCTCACTCGAAATTCTTTTTTTTTTCATTATTGCTTGAAATTTTACAATTGATTTTTAATTAAATGCACATAATTTTGGCATAAATTGTGTATATCTATCCATAGCACCTGATCCCACCTTTGATGTTTTGGAGGTCCGTGTTTGCTCTGCTCCTGTTTTGTATTGTTTTATGGACTTTTTATCTTGAATATACTGTTCGTTATCTTCATATATTTCATCTATCAGAGTATCAATAATCCTAAACTTAAAAAAAAAAAAGCAATATCATACTTTCTTTCAAGTCAAACCACTAATTAATGTTTATTGATCAGAGAAAGAAAAATGAAGTACATTTACCGAGAGTAATGGAATAATTGGCTTTTACAAAGAAATTTCCTGATGAAGGAGAGGTGTTTTCCAGCATGCACGTGTAAGAGTCACCATCGCCATCTTCAATGCTAATTGAATGAAGGAAGTTTTCTTGGACGGTTGTCTCTTGAAGGTCAGCACTGTACGGAAGACCGGATATCACTGGTGCCTTAATCAAATTAATATTCTTCTTAATACAAAAATAATCTACATGATAAGTGTATTCTATAAGTGTAAGATATCAATCCCATCGACTGTACTATTGAATCTTTCGATTTTTCAACATTTGTATCGTCAACGTGTAGCAATATTTTGGTTTATGGCTTATTCGATACGCAAGACCATGTAATTTTGACCAATTTTTAAAATAACACAATCTATTGATAAACAAGTTGATGAAACAAGGATGCCAAAAATCTAGTTTAAAGTTAATATCATCTCGGAAGTTCTTATACTTGCTCTACTCCAGACTTGTTATGTTTTAATGGAAGATAGAGCTTGGTTACTGTTCGTTACCCTCATAATTTATTTTAAAATTTTTAAATGTCAAACATTCTACTAAACACATATTTTATCACCTTATTAAATTGGCAAAATGAATAATTTATTTATTATAAAAGCAATAGAAGGACTTACAGATATAAAACTGTTTTAGTGATATGAGACAAGTTACCATGTTTGTGAATATGGCGTTGAAAGACTGGGTTTGTGATCTTCCACAAGCGTCAGTAACAGTCACAGAGAGACTGTAAGTCCCTACTGTCACTGACGAGGATGTTGTTATATTACCTTGTGATAAAAGAGGAATATTATTAATTTACTTCATCAGAATTTATAGAAACTGAATAGACTTCATTAAAATTACAGCACCTTTAAGCTCATTATCATGAAACTTAATTTAAAATCCTTTTTTAGGATAGAACTTATAATAAAATGTTGAAAATAATCGATTTTATTCTATTCCCTCGTGCTCCTTAATGAAAACTTTTCAAAAATTTCTTGAAATCTGGAAGAATACTTCTTAATTGTGAATATACCAAAAAAAATACTTACCAGACCCTGAATCGATGACAAATGGCCCTGTACCACTCAGTGTAAATATGTAAGTGGTAGTCTCATCCTTCCCTGATATGACGGGGAGGTAAACAGAAGTCCCTATAGAGGTCATGTGACTGAAGGTCACGGAGGCTGGAAACGTGACCATCACTGGATTACTACCTGATAACCGAAAGAAAAATCAAATAAAATACATTTTCACATACCCAGTTATTGTTTGAGGGCAAACAATGCATTTGTATATAATACAAGTATTATTATTAATTCGTTTCATTTTGTTCTATTTCCGTGTTATGTTTATAATGTCCCAAATGATTCGATATACTGTTACATAAGATCATGCTCTGAATAAACATGTTGAATTCTACGACAGAGATAATGACAAGTAAGTTGATGTTATAAGGGTTTCAACAACACTGTTTAATGCCAGCTTTTTGTAAAAGTAATTTTAAAATCGATATAATGGCATTGCTTGTAAATAAAGCCTAATGTTTGTTCATATTTTGTGTGATTTTTCATTACCATTACTTATGATAAATCTTCGTACGGGAGATGTGACCGCTTGTCAAAGGAAACTTACTCCTCTTTGGCACCTGGCCCTACATCTGGTGTTTTGCAGGGGTTGTGTGTTTGCCCATTTCAATATTTGTTTTGCTTACTGGGTATGAGACTGGTCATTGTTTTTTCACTTTTTACATTGCTTTAGAATACTACAGTAAGCAGCTTAACTGTACATCAAATAAATTACATTAACATGACTTCGAATTGACAGAAGTTGAAATTTTCTATACATATATGTATACACTGTATATGTATTTCATATCTTCATTTGTGAAAAACTGGAAAATTTAGACCTATTGGCCTTTAAGGCCACCGAATTTCATGCATTTTCATATTATGTCAATGATGAAGCTATGCATTATGTTCAGTATTGGAATAAAACCTGGTGCGAGCAGGGCTTTAATGGCGTAGGTTCTCTTTTGCACATGCGTCCCTGAACTCCAATCAAATACTCCTCCAATTGACACCATCGCCATGCTCTCCTGTATAATCGTTGATCCACTACCCTCCGATTTGTAAGGGATCACCTCGTCAACGGGGGAATACCTGAGAAGTAAGATAAAAATAAAGTATTGCTGAAGGACCTCCAGTTTATGCAATTGGTTTCTTCACATGTGATAAAGTCCAATGCAGGGTAAAAATATTCAAATTTAATTTAATTTTAAAAAGTTAGTAAAATTTGTTATTTTGTCATATTTTATAAATCAAAAATAATTCTCATATTCTGAATGTAAATTTGAAGTTTCTTTTTGCAGGTTATAAACAGTTTTTTTTGTATTTCTATGAAATTGATAATACATGTAGTTGCTTTATTGTGTTCTCCTACAAACTACATGCACAAATTGTTAGATCAAAAGATATATTAAGTAATGAAAATTGTTTGTCAATAATGTAAATTAATATTCACATTTTAACAATGTATAAATGAAACAAACAAAATTCATTATTTCAGCTGTATATACAAAGCTGTACACTTACCATCCTATCAAATCGTTCTCCTGGACGTGTATTCTTTGTGCCGGAAGTATAACAATTTCCTGCTCTTTCAAGCCATCTATTGAACCAAAAAAAAAAAATAATTACTTTGTTTACAAATATTACCAAGCATTGGTTAGTATTTTGGCTTACGTGTTTCACAGCTAATTTTAGGTCTTTGTTTTTAAAATAAGTTTGACTGGTTTCCGTCTTTCTGATAAAAATAAATGATCAAAAGGGGATTATTTCTCCTCCTGGACACCCGATCCCGATTCTCGAATTAACTTGATTCAGGGGTTTTCTGACCCTTTTATAGATCAATGTTTGCTATCATTACCGTTTACAATTCGTCTTGTTCACATTGAATTAAGTGTACTTTTTTAAAAAATAAAATGGCTGATGCCATTCGCATGCAAAACGAGAAACGACACATAATGGCGGACAAAAATAGATAAATATCATCTGAATGATAGATGTCCTAAAAATGCAACACCGGTTATATATTGCATAAAATGGTAAACGATTTAAAATTAAATTATCATTTGCAAACATCCATTGATAAGCGCTGTCGCAAATGGACATTTTTTTCCTACCAAGAGAAAGTTAAACAAGTACTTTTGTCGTCTGTTTTTGATGAAGTAAGATTTTGGCATGCATATAATGAAACATATGGAGATAACGAACAGTATTCAAAATCAAAAGTCCATAAAACAATAAAAAATAGGAGCAGAGCAAACAAGGACCTCCAAAACATCAGAGGTGAGATAAGGTGCCATGGATGAATGAGCATCCCCTGATGACCGGTCACACTTTTTTCCTTTAATCTGCAATAGCAACAGATTTCACTGCCCGTGCAGGTTATTTTTTAGTTAGTCAGTATTTGTACATATTGAATCATTTGCATATTGCTCTGCTTGTGCTAGTAAGTTGGTTATTATTACATATTGCAACATGAAAGAAAATAATAGCAAAATGCTTTTCTTGCGGTGTTTCTTTTCTTCATATATGCGTCAATTTAAGCAGTACCGGGTTGCAGTGTTGGTTTAATTTTTTTTTTAATTTATCACAAGAATTTGCATCAGTAGTGGGTTTCATTTCTGGCAATAATTATTTACAGTTTGTAGCAAAAGGTTAACATTGTTGATGTAGGTATTTTCTATCTCGTGAAATGATTGAATTTCGTATAAACACCGTAAACCAACTTTTATTCGCGTGCGAGAAGTTTTCGAGAAGTTTGCACGAGCCTCGTCACCGCGAATATTTCTCGCCGCGAACTAGTCCTTGAAGTCTCTGTGTCTTTTAACAATTCATGCAACAGATTAAAAAAAGATTTGATCGCGAAAATTAATCGTCGTGAACTAGTTTTACTCCAGTTAATCGCGAAATAAAATCGTGGCGAATAAAAGTTGGTTTACTGTAACAGATTGGTTTGTTTGTTCTGGTTATTTTCTACTCACACATTTTTGTTAAATTTTCTATCTTTTGTTTACATTATGTACCCACATTTTTAATTTGATTTTTAAAATTTCTTTTGATTTTCAAAATACCACTAAGAAATATTCTAGTTCGGGAAAAAATGACTACTATTATGTAGAAACAATTTCTTCTAATTATTAATAAGAGTTATTTGCATAAATTTAAGATATAAAAAAGGGCATAATTTGTATGGAATGATATGAAAATGTTTATTTTTACGGTGACCTGAATAAAGAGAGTACATGTATTTTAAAACGAACCTGAAGTAAATGTGAGGTTATTCTGTCCCACAAGTTGATACCCGGATGTAGAACTCCGCCATACCTGTAGATGGACCGTCCCCGGCTGTTCTACATAAATGTCCCATTGTTGGATCTCCCCACAGCATGGGACGAAATATAAAGTGTTCAGGGTTAAATGGCCTCGACCTTCAATATCAATGAATAACATTGAACAATGAAAAATACTTTTGTTATGAAATAAAACATTCGTTTTTATCAAATGTATTATGATATTTACAATTTCGCTACATGGTCACTTTAATTAAGCTAATAAAATGTGTTTACTAACTTTATTTATTTAAAATTTAATTTTTATTCAGAATTACAAGTCTAGTTGAGTAGGAAAAAAATCTAATAAATGTGCAAATTTTTTGTTTTTGCCCCTTTTCATCTCAATTTTATATGAAAGATTTAATTTCTACTTTTTCTTTTAAAAAGCTTTATACTGTTATAAATTCTAGTTATAAGCAGTACATTTGATTTCATATTCGCTATTAAATCTATGAAAAATGTCCAAAATCTGCTACTTTTACAAATATCCACTTAAAAGGCGTTTTATGGCGTAGAAATTTTATTTAAACAAACCTTAAAATATGATTATATATATAATTAATGTGTAATTGAATTGCAATAAAATATGTGGTAATATTTTGTTAACATGTCATTCCTGAAAAAAAATTTACTGTGATTCATAACAGATATCTAGTATTAATAAAATATCCATTTAATATGTACATTTTTTTCATTCCGACATTAGAAAATTAACTATTACAATTTCATTTAAAAACTTACCAAAATTTCCTGATTCAAATTTATCTTTTTTATTCGGTGCATCTTTATGACCAGCAAAATCTAATGTTGTACATGTCGCGGCCATTCCTAAAATACACGATGCTCTCAAATTGTGAAAACGAAAAAAAAATCATTACAGAATAATAATAAAAACTTTAAATAACTTAAAATGTATTATTAGTTTAGAAATTTTGTCGAAAATTGGCACAAGAAGGGATAGAAAAAAGTATACAGTTTTATTACATCTATTTGAGGGCAATGTGTAAAAACAATTAACACTTTCAAGAATGTACATCTCAATACTCACCAGCTTTAAAAAGTGTCATCATCAATATCAATTTGAGTACCATCCTTGCAGTTGCCCATTAATCATCAATTAAAAGTAAAAAATGATTTCTGTAATTTGATTTTGAAATACTGGCCCACTTGATTTTTTGCAACAGAATCAAAAACTATGTAGAGCATTCCCTGATTTGTGACCCCTCGGCTAAGGCATTGGGATGAACACATGACGGACTGTATATTGGTTACTCTCGACCAAATCTTTAATTTGATTGACAAGTAATAGAATTGAAGGCAAAGAAAACAATGCACCACGTGCAGTGACCTTACATTGGATATTTTATCTTGTTTGTTCTGTAAATTAAACAGCAAATATAACGCATATTGAAAGAAGCCAAATTTGCACATCAGCTATTTACTGCGACAGAAATAACAAGTGATTCAATGTGGCTTTTGTCATTTAAACACCTTTTGAGAGTTTTAAAAGATTTGAATTGATATTAAAAAAGGAAAGAAAAGTTTTTTCTTGTAAATAATTATTATGAACATGTATCTGAAAAATTATAAAGTTTTAAAGACTTTTAAATGTTGTGCATTCTGCAGATGTTTTCAAGTCAATTTTGAAGAAATTCTATCATCGTTGCTTGAATTTCTGTGCATTGGTCCATGGCATCTGATCCCACTTATAACGTTTTTGAGGTCCGTGTTTGCTCTGCTCCTATTTTGTATTGTTATATAGATTTTTGAGCTTGAATTCTGTTTGTTATCTTCATATATTTCATTCAATTATTTGAAGCTGGTACTTAATTTGAAGGAAGGGAAGAGAGAGAGAGTGTCAAAATCTTTCAAAAAGATTTCTCCAATTTCAAAAATGTTTCCAATTATTTTTCTCTTGTTTTCACTGTATTTTTAGCTGACTCACATGAGTATTAATGCGACACCTTAATCAAATGAAATATGGATATAATTAAAAGTATTCAAGCTCTAAGTCCATTTAAACAAATGAAGGATATGAAGATAACGAACAGTATTCAATATCAAAGTGGATAAAACCATACAAAATCGGAGCAGAGCAAACACGGACCTCCGAAACATCAGGGGTGGGATCAGGTAACATAGAGGAGTGAACAAATCGGAAATAGAGCAAATACGGACCTCCAAAACCAGCTCTGCTGAATAATAAAGTCTACGCGTTTATAAAGCCTGATTGAAATCAGAATACAACTGTAAGGAGAGTATTATTTTGAAGAAAAAAAAATCTGTTTCTCTTTTAGTAACCACGAAAACACCGTGAGAAAAGACAGAAGGATCGACAGTTAGACAAACAACAGTCGATAAACAACAGTGATCAGAAAAAGGTTTAAACTTTGATTCATATGGGCTACAGGTGAAATAAAAGCATATTTAAAGTTCTGATGAAATGTGAACTAGCATTTCTGTGTATGAAGTCTGTATGTCTAATAGAACCTCCTTCTGAATGTCCAGGACTCCCCCCTCTTCTTTCACCCTTAGGTTCTCATCCTCTAATCGTTCATTATCAAGAATTTCTTTCTTTCTGCTCTTCAAGTTTTTCTCGATGTATTCCGGTGAGCGTGAACTAAAAGATACCACAGTCTGATATTTGGATGTCATAGGCGTAGTCACAGGGGGAGCAGCGGGGGCACTAGCCCCCCCACTTTCAGATCTGGGGGGGCAAGAGTATGTCTGTGCCCCCCCACTTTTTTAAGAAGAACAAAATCACAGCTATTTTTCCCCAACATTACCTTTAGTATAGGAAATATTCATTGAATTGAGAGTAACTTGCCTTTGAAAAACTTGGCCTCTACCCCCCCACGATATAGGATTTTCGAGTTTGGGGAACTTTCCTTTTTTTTTTTTTTTTTTTTTTTGCTAGTCAAAGAATATCTGGAGTTGAGCCCCCCACTTTTAAGTTTTTTTTTTTTTTTTTTTTTTTTTTTTTTGCTTGTCAAAGAATTTCTGGATTTTTTAAGTTCGTGACTACGCCTTTGTATCTTTACTAGAGGAGACCTTAATGGTTATCTAACAACCAAGATTTATGATATGAATTTAACTTTTCAATCGTCACCTTCCCCTACTTATGCAGTAATATACCTTCGCCATCTGTATATGGAGTTTATATCAGTTGTTAGATACAGAAGAGCAAGTTCTAAGTATTAACAATTTCTAAAATGAGGTAAGTTATTGACAAACAAGCTAATGAAGCAAGAATATCAGCAGTCTCGTCTAAAGACACCGTTTTGTAAGTTCTATGGTCTATACAATACCTTGTCAGCAAATATTTATCTAAAAGTCAAATGCTGACGTCTGACTTTTCATACTGATTATTAGGCCATTATTTACACACTGAGTTGTGCACGGCTTTTTCCTTTATTTCCCTATCATGACAAGGAGACATGACCGGCGTGTCCGGTCGGCAGGGGATGCACACTCCTATAAGGCACCTGATTTCACATCTGATATTTTGGAGATCCCTATTTGCTCCGCTATATTTTAATGTTTAATGGACTTTTGACTCCACATATTTAATTCTATTTGGTTCACCCGTTTTTAAAGTAAATAGATTATTAGAAGACCAGGCCCCATGACCATACACTGAGAAAAGACTTAAGTAAAAATGTCAAATCAATATGAATTTTGAAATAATTTTGATAACAAAAAACTTTTTACCATATGTTTAAATTGAAATATTAAAGAAACCTACAATTTTTTACAGTGGCTGGCACGTATCTTAACTTTGTTGTTAACGTTGTGCTGAAACAATTACTTCATATCAGAGTCTACATTTAAAGTATTCTTTTTTAATTTGTATGAAAACTATGATGTATTATTTACCAATAGAAATATAAGAAATTGAAATTGTGCCCATGTGAATCAAAGCAGAGTCAAACTAGATTGTATAGTAGTAGGAACTCCAGGGAATTGTGAGATTTGTGAGATAAAATATTCATTTTTAAAAATAATTAGACTGAAAAGTAGATAATACTTAAGGAGTCTTCTGCTATGATGATGTTTCCGATCTTTTCAAACCTCTAGAATATGCTGAAATTTTTTTTATTTCAAATTCGAACCTATTGTCAAAATTTTTTGATAGAAAAAAACTATTGTTAAAATTTTGTTGATATTTGATCAATTGTTAGGAAAATAATTAAAATAAAGTTGCATTAACATTGTTCTTTCTCTTTCTTCTTTTTTAAATTCAGAGGGAAATGTGAAACCTGTCGGTAAACACTGAACATAAAAAGTATTTGTCGTTCATTGATTTAAATATCCGGGGAGGTAAACTTAGATTGACACTTTTTAGCAAATTTCAATATTGGGGACGGGAAAAACACATTGCAAAATATTCAGTATGACCTCTAAATTCAATTTTTTTTTTCAAAAAGATTTAATGCAATTTGTCGGCAGATACTTAGGGGAAGTGTTTGGTAGCAATCTGTCAACTTGATATTAAACATGTGAATGTAAGGATTGTCCGATATGAGCTATTTATCCCAGTAGGTATTGCATCAATTTACGAGGGCTGTTCAATAAATAATGTCATTGGTGCTCGGAAAGGAACAAAAAACGCTTTTCTATAATTTAATCTTAATGATTTCACTTAAATATTCTCTTTTAATTAAAACACATGTCTGTGTAACATATGTATTCAATTTCTAATTGTTTTAGAACACGTTTTTGAATATGACCCTTCGTATACTGGAATCTGAAAGGTGTTTTTTCAAGTTTGGTAAATGGAACAGGTCAAAGATTGAAATATCTGCCTGTGGGTTTGGACGCTGTCATGAAAAAAATTAATGCATTAAATTCTCATTCTGGATCTTTCCTCTTATAAACCTTTTGATTTTTTTGCAAAAAGTTTGCTTTCTAGACTCCTCCAACAATTGAACTTCCTCCCCGAATAAAAGTTTGAACAACAAGACCACTAATATTTTAGAAAATAGCATATAAAATTGTTTTTGTGCTCTTGCTATTCTTTGCTCTTCTCAAGCTTTTGCTGTTTTATCAAGTGCATCTTATTGTAAATTTGTTTTTTAGGGTTTAAAGCAAAATGGATTCAAGTTTCATAATCTGTTTGAATTTCAGACAAACGTGGATAAATACAAATTTTGATTTTTAAAAATGATTTTTAGATATATTCCTACACGCTGTCGTTTTCACTCATTTTTTAAAATATAGGGTGACCTTTGCATATTGAATTTTTTTTACTATCAAATGTTGCTTTAAAAAGTGTGAACTACCCCTAAAGTGATGTCCATCGAATTTGCTATGAGTCTTAAAGTCAATCAAACATAATCAGTTATTAATTGTTGAATTTTTGCAAATATACATTGGTTGCTGTATTTCCTTGTCGCCAGGTAAGGTACCCATTTCCGATGCCCATTATATCATTTTTGGTCATTGAAATCCACCTGCTCACGTGTGTATTAAACAGACATTAGTTGCTATAAATTTCATATATTTCAGTTATATTTCTTTGGGATTCTTAACAAGTTTTACAGCAGGTTAAATGAAACGTTAAATTTCACTCTAGTTTACTGATTCTTCATCATTCATTTTAAATGCAGTGTCTCGAATAGCCCTTCTTTTCCAGCTTCCCACAATAAAACTATGTGATGAAAAGTGGTCACATAAACTGTAATCAATTCATTAAAGATTCAATAGTGAGAAAGTCAAGCTTAATGGCATATAACTTCTATGTTGTATGTCATGACATTATTTATTGAACGGCCCTCGTAGATTGGTCATTATTACGATTTTATTAGTCTCTATCTCTTTGTAAAAAGAGATTATTGAAAGAATCCCATGCATAAATAAAATGCATGTTTACTTTCAGATCAGAAGATTTAATCGTAAATTTCTATACATGTAATTTCTCTGTATCATCAATGATGTATGGTACAATAACTAAGATCATTAACCAATCTCTAGGGAGACTGTGATTTCTGAAGTTGAAATATTAAACTTTAAGCATACAACTCAGGAGCAGAGCAACCAAGGATCTCTAAAAAATGGGATCAGGTGCCATGGAGGAGTGAGTATCCTCTGCCGACCGGTCACACCTGTCGTGCCCTTATCGTGATCGGGGAAAAGGGAAATATCATAAGAGAACTCAGTGTCTAAATAATAGACTAAAATTTGTACAAGCATGAAAATTTCAACCATATAACTTGCGAAATAAGGAAGTCAACAGAAACAGTTAATATTCCGTCAAACTGAATGTCAATAGCTTACCTATTTAAAAAAATGTTTGTACGTATACATTTCACATATTCTTGTGTATCGAATCAACTGATAAACATAAACTCTGTGGTTTATCTTTTATCTCAAGTTCCAAAGGTTTTATCGAATCAAAGTAGAAAATTAATCAAAACTAATATTTTAAATATAAGGCTGTAAATGTTGAGTTGAAGGACACAGCAATGCAAGAAACAAAAATATATCAATTTGTTGGTTGACATGAAATTTTATGTGAGGAGATGGATTTTCAGTTTCGATGGTAATGCTCTAAGAAATGACTATATTTTCCAATCATTGCGAATACGCTTGGAATAGACCAATGAATTTTACTGGAATATTTGAATTGTCTTTCTTGCAATACATACATGTACATGTTCAGTATGGGTGAATTAACATGAGGACTCATGTATTTTAAAGCGATTATTTCTTTTTAAAGAATTTATTGTTATATTTAAGGGTCCGAAGCTGTGTCAATTAAAAAAAAAACACTTTGTGTGCTATCCAGTCAATTGAACGCGATGTTTGAAAAAATAAAATATTTTACTGAAAATACAATGAAGCAGGCCTTTGAGATTGTATCATAGGAATCAACTATAAATTTTTAATGAGTGAATCATTCAGTTTTATTCAATGTCAGACCAGGAAAAAAATAACTTGTGTGGATCGGACGCACGTAAAAATTAACTGAGGGTATAGAAAATCTTCGGCGGTTCACTATAGGAACAGAACAAAGCTTTTGCATATATTCATGTGAAATTCACATGAATTTGAAGTTATTTCCAAGTTTGAGAGAGACAAACAACACATAAAATGTGAAAACTTCTTGCTAATTTAACATAACTTTTCATATGAATTCAACATGAGGATCACAGCATAATCATCATGCAATGAAAACTTCACACGAGAGTTCTAAAATAAATCTTTGAAATTCGTACAAACCAATACACATAATATTTACAAGAGAAAAATTGTTTATTTAATTTTACATGATTTTATCTATGTATATATGTATGAATCCATATTTAGTATCCACTTAAGCAGTTTGTAGGACCTGCCTATAATGACAAAATTGAAATGAATAGACAATTTTCAACCAAAGTTTAAAAAAAAATTCCTCCTGATAGCAATGAAAATCATTCCAGTCATGAGAACATTTATGTTTTGTTCACTTTCTGGCGCCTGTTTCGCTAAAATCCCAAAGTTTGCTGAAAAGTTGTCAGTTTCTATGAAGGGGTCATAACTGGCCATTGTTTGCGGGTTATGGATATGACAAGGTTTTGTCTATAGTCTCTGGAATTATAGAACAAATCTATGATAAAAATTTAGTAAATTCTAATATCGGTATATGATATTATGAAAACTATATTGTTTATTTATATCAAAAATACGAATTTTAAAATTTTACATCCATATTTTTTCAAAAGACATATTCATGATGGTAGAAGCCTACAAATCAATATTTAATCTTCATTAATACTAGTCTAACAGTACACTTTCAATGCCCCTGATCATAATCATAATTATATATACATATTACAATATTAAATCAAAATTAAATTGTATTTTTGGTGACAAAGCACACTTAAAAGATATTGCATAAGGTTATAGATATAAAAATAGGCGTTGTCCCTGCCTTAGGCAGACTGTGGCGTAATGATGGTCTCGATAAAAAGACAATAATGTAAGCTTTTATGGCCTATACATCAATTGACACCTTTCTTCTGAACTTTTTAATGCCTCCCACTGCACGCAATTTGTCCCGATATGACCCCTTATTGACCAGACTGACTGATTTAATACAAATTGTATCACTAATATATCAATATTGCATATTCTGCGTTTATTTTGCCCTTAAAGATGACTTTATTATTTACCTGAAGTTAACATTAAAATGGTTCTTCTCAAGATTTTTAGTAAAGAAATATAAATATTACAATTCAAAGTTTCAGTTTCAAAGATTCTAACCTGGAATGTTTTTATTTAATTTTTTACAAAGGGATAAAGAAGTTACACTTGTTAAATATGATCAATTTTCGTATTTTTTCGTTTTCAGAGGTTTGTTTACTGATTGTGTTTACTAATTGTGATGTTGATGTACTGCGAATTCGATGTACACACTCTGTTGACTGTTTATGTTCCTAAAATTGTTAACCTTTAGTCACAACTGTAGCCAACAGTGGTTCATTCACAAGCGAAACGCAGAATACCAGACAGTGAGTAATTATTCCCCAAACTCTATAAATAATTTCGACCTTGTAATCATAACGCAGTACATGCATCTGTTTTAATTTTTGTGATATTTTGATGATGCAATTTGTATAAAACATGTCGGAGTGGTTAATTAGAGGTCATTTAGGGGCAAATATGTATGACGGGGAAGCAGTACAGAAATCAGAAGAAAGATTATTCTATTTGTTTTCCATTAAAATTAATATAAAAATATATTTTGCTATTTTTTTAATATAAAATTTTGCTCTTGATTATACATGCAAGACAACAGATATCGCAATAATTGACCTTTTTATTTATTTACCTGATTAGCGTATTTTCTATATAAATGAAGTAAATATTTTTCTTCCATGTATGAACACTGGAAACCTTTTTGTAGCTATCTGAAGGTCAGCTTCGCCGATGTAGAATTCTCAAAGGGAAGTCTAATAAACTATTTAAACACTTAAAATCATGAGCAGCACCAACAAGGAATCCTAAAACTGAGGTGGGATCAGGTGCCATGGAGGAGTATATATGTCCTTTTGATGGGTCCATCCGCCATATATTCATGTTGTGAGCTGCGCTGTGTTGTCATAATCAAATAAACGGAAACATAAGTAGAAAATTCAATATGGAAGCAATAGTCTGATTGAAACTTTGTGTGAATTACATTAGTTCAACGTAATGGCAGATTGTATTTGCAAAAATAGTGTCAATGTATCTACCTTGAATTTGTCAAATGACTTAAATGAGATGGTTGATATTCTGATATCGTTAACGCATATTAAAGACAGTATTTTATAAGTTCTATGGTCGATACAAAACCTTGTGAGGGAAAACAATTTATGATTACGTAAAATGCTAAATGACGGTCCATTTTAATTGTTAGCTATTTACTATTATTTACTTACGAACTTGTCGACGGATTTAGCCGATTTTCCCGATTATGACAAGGAGTACACGGCGAATGTGACCGATCGGCAGGGGACGCTCATTCCTGCATCGCACCTGATCCCATTTTTGATGTTTCAGAGGTCCGTTTTTGCTCTGCTCCAAAATTTGTCTTGTTTAATGGAAATTTGTGCTTGAATACTGTTTGATATCCCCATATACTTCATACATAAATAGGGAAAGTTGACATATGAAAGCTTAAGTCATGCGTTTATCATAAAATTTAGTTTTCATTTGCCATATATGTCTTTCTTTAGTAAAAATTAAAAAAAAAATGCAACAGATGTGTCAGATAATTTGGTGTCTTTTATTTCAAATTCCATAAAATGTACGTGGAAATGAAACCGAAAGTTATAAAATTATAACTGATAAAATGTCATCAATATCATTTTGGTACCTATTTGTAGAATTCCAGGTAAAGTTAGATGGCATTTTTTTCATAGAATTTTTAAAAATCTTTTCTGTTATAAATAAATTAAAAAAATAAATAATAAACTGCAAAGAACAATGCACAAATATTAACCAAAAGAATTTAAAGCAGATTGTTGGAAGGGTTATCTCCGAAAACTCAAGAGATTGCCTATCAGAAACTCAATCATGCTTTCAATATTAACATCGGAGTACTATGTGTAGGATCAAAATGTATTTTAAAAATTACGGTAATCAAGAGCAAAAGTCTAGTAACACCATGCGGGGATGTAAAACCGGTCCCTTAGAATTAATTGGAGTTATTAAAGAGATATAATGGTTTGGTTTATGACTAAATGAAATAATCAAAGAAAATTTGCTTATATATCTATGATCTTCAATTTTTCGAGGGGAAACCTTTATCTTCAATGTATTGTAAACCTTTTTCTTTTAAAAACATATTAACTACAGCACCTAAAAAATTACTATTAATAATTTAAGTACCGGGGTAAATTAAATAACAACGTATTTTATAAAATGTGTTTACCAGTTTTGTAGTTACTGCACTGATATTAGTACATATATATTAGTCTGATGACTGTGTTGTTTTGTTTGGAAAAAAGTCAACCTTTGGTCACAAACTGGCGCCAGGTGTGTTTCATTCACAAGACAAACACCGAATTCCAGACAATGGATGTTCCCAAAGAGCGTAAAAAATATCACAATGTGAAAATACATTTGTCATACTAATATATGACAAATTAGGTTACATGTCTAGATCAAATGTAAACAGGAAAATCCAAATTTTAGATTTAGAACTCCTTATTCAATTTTCTATCGTTTTCCATAATTTTAACGTAACAACAAATACACCAATAAAAACCAGTATGCATTTTCTTGACAACTGAAATCTGTCAATGTTTATGTATGTTAAATAAAATATATGAAGATAATGAACAGTATTCAAGCTCAAATGTCCAATTAATAATACAAATTCTGTAGCAGAGCAGACACTGACTTCTAACACATCAAAGGTGGGATCAGGTGTCATGGAGGAGACAGCATCCCCTGCCAACTGGTCACACCAGCCGTGTGCTCCTTAAATGTAATGAAAATAATTATACCCCCCCCCCCCGCTTGAAAAGTGGGAGGGTATATAGTAATCACACCCATCTCTTATCCGCAACTTCTCTCATACCACTGAAGGAAATTTAATGAAACTTTTACAGAATCTTTACTACATATTGCCATTGTGCACCTCCTATTTTACTTTTTGATCTGATATATATTTTGGATTTTTCAGAGCAAAACATGGACACTGCCATTATATTCATATGGGAGGCGGGGGGTATCATTTAGTGAGCTCATTGCTCACAGTACCTCTAATTATTAGATTGTATTTTGTATGGAAAACATAATTATATACAAAATTGAAATGTTTATATCTTTTGAAAAGTCAAGTTATCATATGACTTTATATGAAAAGTATAAAATAATTCCTTTGTTCATTAATTTAATGTCCAGTGTTTAAAATTTCAAAACATGAAAAAGTATCTTCCGAACCCTTTGACCCAATTATAGCGACCATGTCTGTAACAATCTCATTGAATTATTGGTTGATTGCAATTGCTGTTAATCGTCAAAATCAATTGTCCACTCATATAGAGACGCCACCTGCTTTAATGAAATGTAAAAAAAAAAAGTGGTCCTTAGATAAGGTATACTGTAACCAGGGATCTTGATTTTTAAGGTCTCAATCGAAAGACCCTGCCTTTAACTTATAGTATTTGGCACTTGGCGAAGAATCTGTCCAACCTATTTGACGTGGCGCCGAAAAAGCCTATAGAATTATACAGTTCATGTGAAGTTAAGGCAATGGACAGTTCTCACAGGCATTAATGAATTAAAATGTCCTCTGTACTTGAAATCTCTCAAAATAAGTTGTATCCATGAGGAAAAAAATCAAAGAAACTGCTTTACTCGCTATTTTAGTTTTAAAAACATTGAACTTAAAGCAATTTATTTAAAAAATTGATAGAAGTATGTATGTTCTCTTTTTTTATTCGTGAAATGATTAATTAATAAATGTATATTGCTGCAAATTCAGTTTTTCATTTAACATCCATGAGGAAAAAAATCAAAGAAACTGCTTTACTCGCTATTTTAGTTTTAAAAACATTGAACTTAAAGCAATTTATTTAAAAAATTGATAGAAGTATGTATGTTCTCTTTTTTTATTCGTGAAATGATTAATTAATAAATGTATATTGCTGCAAATTCAGTTTTTCATTTAACATTTTAAAAATTTTAAATGAAAAATATCTGTGGAATGGAAAGATTGGATACTGTGATAATGTATAATTTTTTGTCTTTTTGACTATTTGCGATATAAGAGGAAGAGGTGGAGTGGATCATTTGAATTGTATAGAGCTCGCGACTAGTGCCACCATTTGATTCCTATCTGGCTTCGAGAAATCCTAATTAAAATAAAAAAATCTGGTATTTCCAGTGATTGGTTCGATCATCATTCAAACATTTCTACGTATATGAAATGCTTACTTGCAAATTTAAATAACAGATTGCTGTGTATGTTTTTATATATTAAAAATATATTAAAGAAGAAGTCTTGACTTGAATTCATGGCGTTTTAAGTAAAAACATATTTTCAATCTAATTTTCATTTCTCTTCAGATATTAATTAACGACTATATAAAAAAGCGTTTACAGTGGGTTATCTTGTTAGTGGAATGTGTTATACAATGTATATGAACACTATTCATTGTGATTTTAGGATAGTCACTACTTAATTTGGTATAGGTGAGAATTGAGAATTTAATAAAAATTGAAAAAATGTCAACTTAAAAATGGCACTGATGTAAATGACACAAGAATATTTTTTCTTCACTTTCCATTTCTACCGTTGCCCATCACCACACTGTCCGAAATCTTTGATGAAATTACCGGCATCAAAGATATTTACCTTATGTTCATGTACCATAATGGATTCTTATCTTTTCATACATTTTTCAGTGGCCCAGGAGAAGGACAAAATGTACTGATGCTTCGTTTATCAGAAGTAAGATACCTTACGATTTAAGAGTGGACTTTCGATATGTTTGTTTGCCCACATTCAGAAGTAGAAAAGCACTGATTTCTGAGACTCTCGTCAATTGATGGAGAGGGGTGTATCAGTCTCGATAAAAAAAAACTCATTTGCAACACTCCCTCCTTTGTTTTTTTTTTTTCTCTCATTCAGTACAACATGAATTGTACATGACTGTTCACCTTTTTCAAAATAAACCGAGGATGAGATTACAATTGCAACTCTGTTGCAAAATGGGCGTCAATTAAACATAATTAGGACAATGATCGAAAACAAAAATGGAAGAACGTGCTTCTAAATTGTAAACTAACCTAGTGACCATTTTTTTCTGTTTTATCCGTATAAACAATGCAACAGACTAATTAATTATTCATTTTATCTTTTACAGATAACTTATCTAAAGGTCTTCAATTTTATGTGAATTTTAATAAAACTGGGCGAATAATTCAATGTAAACCATTCTTTTGTATCAAGAAACTCGGATGCAGTTATGTGTTTTTGACAGAACTATTTCGAGTAAGACAATGACGTCGTCTGTTTCGATTTTCTGGTTTAACAGATAATAATTTTAATTTCATTTACAATATCCGTGTTTTCCAAATTTATACATTTTATAAACATATTTTTGTTTATTTATTCTTGGATTTAGCATTAGTACTACGACAGTATTTATTTACTACTTCGAATTGTCTCGCATTTATTTGACATGCATGTGTTATGACCTGAAATATATTTGGATAGTTTACTTGAAAAAGACGTAAATGGTTATCTTACAACCAAGCTCTATGATAAACATGATGACTTTAACTTTTATATCGTCAACTTCCCTTGCTTATGTAGCAATGTACCTTTCATCACTAGCATACGAAGTTTATATAACTCAGTTGATTCGATACGCAAAAGTACGAAAGCCTATTAGGATCAGTCTAGAGAGAGAAAAAATTTAAAAGGCGTTATAACGCCTTTCGAAAAGGCGTAATAACGCGAAAAAAGGCATTATAACGCTTTTTGAAAAGGCGTCATTACGCCTTTCCATTCCAACAGGCGTTATTACGCCTTTTTAAAAGGCGTTATCGCCTTTTTAAAAGGCGTTATAATTATTATTACGCCTTTCCATATTATTACGCCTTTCCAAAAGGCGTTATAACGCCTTTTTAAAAGGCGTTATTACGCCTTTTTAAAAGGCGTTATTACACCTTTTTAAAAGGCATTATTAAGCCTTTCCAAAAGGCATTATTACGTTTCCAAATAAAATTTGTGTGCAGAAATCGTACCTTTGGGACATGAATTTCACAATTAGATTAGGGCTTTTCTCAAAAAATAATTTAAACATATATTTTTTAAATGCGTCATATATTTTCAATGTTGAACCAACTAAGTCCTTCTTTCATATCAGACACACCTCTGCCAAGGGTCATTGATTTCAATTGCTCATTATACCCATGCAAATAGTTGCCTGCTTTTTCCAAGAAGAGAGAAAAATATCTTCAAATGACATAAATTTTAATACATGGGAAAAAGATGACTAGAGAATTGCATAAATGAATTAAATCATATATTTATTAACATCTTTTTCCTTTTCCTTTTCATGTTTCGTATATATTTTGGATAGTTTTTAAATATTATAATTAACTATTGAAATTTTGTTGCAAGAATGGGCAAATTATTGCATTTAGATAAAGTTTTACCGAGTATACGAACCAGTGGAGAGTGTGTGTGTGTGGGGGGGGGGGGGGCTATTAAAAGCATTGGCCTGTTAAATGCAAAATAATGGTTATTCAAAAAGCATAATAACTTTTTGGGAAAAGCATAATAACGCCTTTTAGAAAGGCGTTATAAAATCTTTTAGAAAGGCGTAAAACTTCCGCCTTTTAGCTTATGTAGCAATGTACCTTTCATAACGCTTTTTACTAGCATACGCCTTTTGGAAAGTTTATGTAACTCAGTTTTGATTCGATAACGCCTTTAAGAAAGGCATGCTTTTTAACGTATGAACGATTTCTATGAGAGGTAAATTATTGACAAACAAGTTGATGAAAGAAGAATATCAACAGTCTCGTTTATAGTCCTTATTTCGTAAGTTATATGGTCGATACAATGGCCTTATCAGCAAAAACAATTTACATTGAGTCAATTTATCATGAAGTCCATTATTTATACACTGTGTTGACGACGGATTTTTCAGTTATTTCCCGATCATGACAAGGAGCACACGGCGGGTGTGACTGGTCGGCAGGGGGTGCTCATTTCCATGGCACCCGATCCCACCTCTGACGTTTTGGAGGTTCGTGTTCGCTCTGCTCCTATTTTATATTGTTATATGGACTTTTGAACTTGGATACTGTTGAATCTCCATATCTTCCATTGATTAGTTAAGAAATTAACTATTAAACTTCATAATTTTTGGAAACACATGTACAAACCATTAGGTTTGATTTCAATTATATATTTTACAGAAATTAGTTAACTAAATTTGATAATCAAAATTAAAACTCTGTTTTGAATTGAAGCAAGTTAAAGTTGTATAGCTTGAACGTTGATATTTTGTTATCGTTTGTTAGCGATGATGCTAAGCACTCATTTGATACAATATTTGTCAGCTCACAATCGTATGCATGAGCGCGTTTTGTAATAATATTGGCATCCCTCTACAGCTTTTCGTGAAGAACTTTTTAAATGTATAATCTGCTTCAGATTAATTAAGCAACTGCTTTTAACTGGGCACAAAAAAACCTGCCCACGGGATTTCCAGCAGATTATTAGTAGATCTAGTCTCCAAAAACTATATAAATCTTGCTTTTGAGAAAATCAAGCATATTCTTTTAATATCAACCTCGGTGTGCCTGTGTGAAAATGTGTTTTAAGAATGGGTAATTAGAGTGTGTTTTGAATACCTGAATAAATATATTTGCAGTTCACCAATGACAAGGAATGCAAATTTTCAAGTTCCATTCTTAGCTTTAGAATTCGAATCATATGTCTACACCTTTGATGTCAAAGACTATATCGTTCACGGTAGCTCAGTCGGCAGAGCGCTCGCGCCGTGATCGTGAGTTCTAATCTCCGCCGCGACTGACCTTAATCGCCATGCGCTCGGCACTTGAAGTGAAAGTTGCGGGTCCTTCGGATCAGACCTTAAAACCGAGGTCTTCTGTCACGGCAGACGTTGACACGATAAAGATCCTCACTGCTCAACGGCCCTGAATGCAGATTTAAGGTCAACATTTGAAGCCTTTCACCGGTATAAGGTGACCTCTCTACAAGAGTGAAAAAATCTTGAATGGGACGTAAAACAACATACAATCAATCAATCAATCAAAGATTTAGTCTTCATAGTACATGCAATTCGTCGTAGGGAACAAATTCATTCTTGCTAAATTCAATTATTAATTTTCTAACTCTGTAGATCATTTATATTTAAGTTTTTTTCAATTATCATTAGTATTAAAATCTTAATTAAGTATTATATTCTGGGGCAAAACAATAAGTATTACAATAAAAATAAACAATAAATGGTCAAGTGTTTTCATCAGTTCTGATGTTACTGCACTGATATGAGTATACATGTACATGCATATGTTAGTTGGATGACTGTATTGTGTTTGTGTTTGGATAAAAGTCAACCTTTGGTCACAAACTGGCGCAAATTCTGTTTCATTCACAAGAAAACCTGTTCTCAAAACGAGCAAATACCAAAAAGTTAATCTATATATGTCATACCAATACATTACGAAAAAGAAAATGTCAAATGTCTAAGGGGACAACCATTTGAATCTGAAGGGGGGGGGGGCTGGCAAATTTTTTTGAGACGGATTATTTATTTTCATGCCTGTCAAGGACAGATTATTTATTTTCAAGATTATCGAGGACAGATTATTTATTTTCTTCTTTGCCTTACGGTACCTTGATCGATTGATTCTAAAAGACTAATCATTTATATACTATAGGCGGATTCAGGATGGGGGGCGTGTATAACTTCGTTCAGGCAAGAGGTCTGGGGCCGCCTTAAGGCCCCAAGTGGGTCCTGGGCGAAGCACTGATGGAAACCAAGGGAGGGAAATTCCCCAGAAGCTCTTGGGTTTTCGGGTATTTTAAGAGTAAAACCAGGACAATTATAGTGGTATTGGTTATTATGTAGCAAAGTATGACATTATTAATATTGATCATATCATTCTTTATGAAGGGGGTCCAGGGGGTGAAGCCCCCTGAAGCTCGTGGGTTTTTGTGTATTTTAAGAGTAAAACCAGGCACAATTATGTAGGAATTGGTTAGTTATGTTCCAAAGTATGACATAATTAATACTATTCATATCCCAGCAGGCACACAACGTTGTTTCAACGTTGAATATTAGTTGAAGTTGGGTTTAGACGTTGATAAATCTAGATACAATATTGATTCAACGTTGACTTTTCAACGTTGAAAATTTAACGTTGAATCAACATTGAATTCAAATTGAGTTGAATTGCCCACATTGATTCAACGTCGGATCTTCGCTGAGCGGGCCAATCCTATTTTTCGCTGATAGATAATTTGAACTATGAGAGTGTCGGACTATAACACTGTCGGACCAAAAAGAGGTCGGACGTGACAAAGTCGCACTACTGTATATCATTACTAACTATTATAACTAACAAGGATGGTAAATTTAGAAATTTTACACATTCAATGACAAATAAGAATTCAGTACGAATTTGCCAAAGTACGAATAAAGAGGATACGCAGTAGGACATCCGGAAAATATTTAAAAAGACAGCATAACACAACCCTCAGGACTCGACACCAAGATTTAATAAAACAAAAATACTCTTTAAAGAAAACATTTCGGCATGTCAGAGAACTAGTATCATTGAAGAGATATTAATGTGTCGAAATGCATATCTGGTGCATCAAAAGTTATACCGTATAAGATTTGCATCTTACCTTGGAATGGTTTCATGTTCTGGACTATTTCATGACCACATGTGAAAATACAAAACGTTTATAAATGCTCGGGTTTTGTAACATAATTAATTTATAAAATGTATTTTGGTTAAAATTATTGTAACACAATATTTTTCATATAGTGATATTCCGTATGTTTTCATTTAAGGGATCTCGACCCTCTGCTGTAAAGTTTCACCTTAGTTTTAAATTTGTAATATTGATTTTCATAAACAACAATAACATTAGAGCCACATGGAAAATAGTTTGAAGTATAAAGCACTGCTTATTTTTCAGAAATAATTTTTATGTGCAGATCATGAAATGAAGAAATTGAACACAGGGAATAGAAAGAGTAACGATTAATTACCACAACATTAAATATAATATATGAGGTGCATATGAAAATAATACTTACTATTAAACCTATTTAAATCATGTTAGAAAACATTATGGAGCGATGTTTCCTAAGTCAGAAAATCACAATGTTGTATGTGGTTGTAAGAAAAAAAAATATATCTGTGATGAGGAGTTATCTTTCTTCTAAATATTTCTTCATGTGAAAAAAAGTAATTCTAATTAAAATACTGTATTAAGTATTTGAAATATTAAACCATTTTTAAAATGGTACTTAAAAAGATACAACTTATTCAATTTATAAGGCATTTGATGTTGGATTTAAATGTTTTATTGTTAAATATAATAAAACAATTATAAAGAAATTTGCAAAAGAAATAGAAAATAATGTTTCCATCATAAGTTCGATCTCATTAAATTGACTACTCAGAGGTCTCAGGAAACTGATTAAAAGTACTGAAAGTAGTATTACTATTTGGTACTTTGAAAGTTATCTGTCTTATCAGAGGGTCGCTATCCCTTCTACAATTATGAAGGCTTCTTAGCAACCGTGCAATAAAACTGTTAAAATTTTAATTAAGTATATTATAACTATATGACACCCCCTTTCCAAAATAAATAATTAAATAAATGTTGAATCAATTGTTTTTCAACATATAATCAACGTAATGTTGATTCAATGTTAAGACTTCAACGTTGATACAAATTTTCAAAATCTAACATAAAATCAATGTTGAATCAACATAGAAAAACAACGTTGATTCAAAGTTTATTCAATGTTATATGCCTGCTGGGATTATACTTTGAATGAAGGGGGCGAGGCCCCCTGAAGCTCTTGGGTTTCGTGTATTTTAAGAGTAAAACTAGGCACAAAAATATTGGTATTGTACTAAAGTATGGCAATAGTAATACAATTCATATCATACTTTGAAATTTTAGGGGAGGGGTCATACACATGTATGCCTCCCTTAAATCCGCCACTGTATACTTTGTATTAATTTATCAGGAAGTATTGACAAGAAAATTTATCTTTTGTGGTGTTTAAGAATGGGCTTGTATTTAAAGTGATTCATCACATCTACTGAGTGCACATTGTGATGTTGATCAACTGACTACATTCAGTATCCAATCTGGTAATCTGATTTTAAATATTATTTGGTTCTAAAATGGCAAGCGAAGCGAGCCAAAAAAAAAATGCTGAATTGAAGATTCTGAGGTTAAATTATACGGAAATAAAAAGGTATTTTCTCAATATTTAAAATATCATAAGTCAAGGTCAGATTATTTATTTTCTTTGCAGAGGAGGACAGATTATTTATTTTCAACATTTTCAGGGACAGATTATTTATTTCCAAAATCTGCCAGCCCCCCCCTCCCTCAGAATCAAATGGTCGTCCCCTAAACAATAGAATTCCTAATAATTTTCTTTCCTTCTGGATAATTCAAACATAAAATTTAAACACCAAAACAAATCGGTGTGCATATTCTCGACAAGTATTGTTTCAAAGTTGATATAAATTAATTCTGAATAAACATTATATTATGATGTTGGTATTCAGTAATCAAAACTATATTTCAACCTGCAATTTCTGTAAATAAAAGAACGCCCAATCATTTAATTCTGTGACTTTATATGTAGGAAATAGAATCTTCTGATATATTCTTAAATTAAAGGTGTGTGAAACTTTGAAACTTGAAAAATATCACACATTTCTATTCATAAAAAAAATATGGCATAGTTTGACCACAGTTTTTCATAAAAAAAAAATAATTAAGGTTAAGGTTAATGTACATGAAATCCAAATTATCAAATTAAAGTACGTGTAGTAAAAGTTCAATTAATGCAAACCTCAGGAAAATATTGCTTCAAATGAAACTTGCTATTTTATGCACATATATATCGTTTTTAAAATTAAATCAATATTCAGTAAGTAAATATTCAAGTATTTCGATAAGCATTTTACATTAAGAGATGATTTTATGATGTGATGCATATGTAAATGTATATTATGACAATATGTTTGTGTTTACCTCCCTCTAGATTTCATCCATATAGAGACACCAACACTTGCCGATGGAGAACTGCAAATTTTGTCCTTTACGCGGCAGTTGCGGCGATTGAGGGTTTATGGATTTTTTCGAACCAGCACCTTCTGCAACACGAGACCTCAGTTTCTAGTTCTCATCTGAAGGACCGGTCACCATGTCCCACAATGAGAGTCGAACCCGCGTAGTAAGGATCACCTCCTTAATTCGCGACTCTAGAGCAGACAATCTAACCACTGCGTTAGCGGGCGACCAAGATACTAGTAGTTTGTAAATTATATTTCTTTCAAAATATCTATTATATCTATTATCATTTATTTTAGAGAACATGAGGTTTTCCCCAAATCTACCACCAAATTTGAGTTTTTCGACGAATCACTTTCAGTAATTTAGGCATTATAATAGAGCCCTAATTGAGTGCTTAATGAACCGTGAAACAACACTTGCCAATCTTGCACTAACTCAGTGATCGTGGTCATGTCTGTAACAATCTGACCGTTTTTTTGTTTGTTGTTATAAGGTTTTGAAATTGAAAATATATCATATTAAGTTTATTTCTTTCTCTTTAAAATTATATCTGCGACACAAAACGTATAGTGGCATATATCGTTTGTTTGCAGCCATATTCATTTTATATGGCATTTAAGAAATCTATTGAATATCAAAAACAACTTGACATTTCCAATTATTGGATAGTTGTTCGAAAATTTCTATGTAAAATGCTAACTTGCAAAATTTAAACATACATGTAGATTATTGCTTTCACTACCTGAATCCGTGACGTTATTAAGTAACATATGTTTCATTATCAATTTAAAATTCTCATTTCTAATTAGATATTGATAAAGGATTATATAAAAAGAATTAACAACAGGTACTCATCAAATGGGAGATAAATTTCTTTTCGTTTTTAAAAAGTAGAAAAATATGCGTGTCCCTCGATGGATTTGAACCGGGGACCTTTGATAATTTCCTGATTCCACTGGACCAGCAAGGCTTGCAAGTATTGTGTATTTAAATTAATTTTGATGTTGGCAATTTGAGTGGCACTATTTTGTTTATCGTAAATTGTGCATTCGGTTTAGGGTATTTAATCTTGGAATCGGCTATTGTAATCACTCGACAAAAGTTAGCCAACGACTTACAAGTTTTTATGAATATTACTTTCGACGATTCATTTAGATGTATTTTCAGATATTGGAAAAAGTTTTGTTGAATAGGAAACCTCTCTCAATCAGGATGTTTACTGATTTCACATTTCAGCTGCAGTTTTGTATTCTTCTCCATTTAGAATCCTTTCAATAATGCCGCATTTGCTTTGATGTAGTGTTTACAGTCATTCTAATATGTTTTTATTTTGTTAGCTCTACTAAATTAAGTCAATTTATTGTACATTATAATTAATGCCACTTTTGCGTTAAGTTTGTGAGAATGAGTCCGCCATTCATTTTGCTTACCTCGCAATTGCTGCGGACTTACAGGTTTCCATAGTTTTTTCAACAAAAGGTTGTTTTTTATCTATGGTTTTTTCTGGGCGGCGAGGGAAGCATAATTGTTTCTTACGTTTTTCATATTTTTTTCGTTTACGAAGTCCAACCCAATAAGACCTGGTATGCCTCGCTAAAATCTAAAATATATTTTCAGTGATGTGGGGACTATAAATATCGTGTTAAACATCTTCTTGTTCTGTAATATATTTAATTATTTCTTTGATTCATTGTAGAAGGAAGGTAAAGATTTGGTACTATTGAAGACTTGTGTTCATAAATGTATTCGTCTAATAAATGCAGCAAGCAAGAGCTTCTTTGTAGACGCACCTTAGGACGCGTTTATATCAATTCTACAAATCAGTTTGAATTAATCTGCCCAACATTGCCGCCTCCTCCTTCGTTATGGATACTGATTTGCCCTCCTACAGACGCGATGATTTTTGTACAATTTGACTTTAATAAATGGCTAACTATGTCTTACCCTATATTCTGTGTTTTGTTTTATTTTATATTAGAACAGGAAATAATTTATGTTCGGATGAGCGAAGCGAAGGAGAACATAATGGGTTAGATATGTACGCAATTCATTATAATTTCCTGATACAACTACCTTGGTGTAGGTGAAAATTAAAAGTTAACAAACAAGCAAAAATTGTCAAATAAAAATGGTACAGGTAAAAAAAGGGTAACCTTTTCTAGACTTTTCATCTTTTATGTTGACCATCATCGCGCGGTGCAGCAATCTCTGCAAAAATTATCGACGTCACCACGTGACAAAGATCTAGGTTATCTATCGCGTGGCTCTTTATGACAATACATTAATGGTTTGTATAGTGAAGAATCACTTTGATGCTCAAATAACTGAAAATTTTAATCATCTTGCAGTTTGTAAGCATTACCCTTCTAATTAAATTAAGTGAAGATAACAGTAATCCTTGAACTGGCGTCGGAATTCATAAATATTATGGATTCTTGCAGTAGGTTACGCCACACGATGAGCCAAATACGAAAAAGAAGAAGTTGACACTTTGTCAGAATGTATCACATCTATGTTACAATCTCGTATTAAAAGATTGAGGGGCAATATAAAACCATCTATAATTCTGTATTCAACAATCCAGAATTGAAAAATTAGATAGATTACATGATCAGCACATTCTGGTCCCTGCTGGCAAAGCAGGTAACAACATTGTCTTCGTTTGTACGGCTCATTATATAAATTGTATTTTAGATGAACTTGGATTTAATTCTACAAGTGGTTATCCATCTTATACTCATAGTACCCTTTCTCAGGAAGAAATTCTTCAAAATCATATGTTAGTTTTGAATAGATCCAAGAGAACGAAAATGAATTTGAACTACCATATCTATATTGGATTCCGAAGCTTCATAAAAATCCTTACAAAGATACATAGCGAGTTCCAGTAAATACTCAGTCAAGCCTGTTTCTTTACTCCTCACTAAGATATTAACAGTAGTGAAGGAGAAACTTCAATAGTACTGTGCAACGATATATTCAAGAAGTGGTGTAAATCAGATGTGGATACTTAAAAATTCCAAGGAACCTTTTCACAATTTAAAATTAATGTTTTACCAAAATCAACAGCTTAAAAACTTACGACATTTCAACTTTATATGCAACCATTCCACACGATAAATGAAAGTGCAGGCTTTTTGATATCATTGAAAGCTGCTTTTTCAAATAAATGGAACTCGTAAATTTATAATTAGCTTGTCATTGGTCATTTGTTTTGTTAAAAAAATTAAACATTCTGATTTTACACACAAGCACTCTGAAGATGACACCAAAAAGATGCTTTCAAGAGTTTCTGATCGACAATATCTATGTGGTTCTTGGAGAGCAGGTCTTCCAACAATCTATTGGAATTCCCATGTGTACCAATTGCGTCCCGTTATTAGTAGACCTATTTTTGTATTCATATGAAGCAGAATTTGTCCAAAATCTTATACGTGAAAAAAGAAAACACTTGCTGTGGCCTTCAACTTGACATTTAGATATATCGACGACGAATTGTCAATTTACAATAGTAATTCCCATTCATTTGTCGATACGATATATCCGGGTGAGTTTGAGATAAAAGATACCTAAGTCTGACACATCTGTTTCATATTTGGATCTTTTACCTGAAAAAGACATTAACAGTAATCTAACAACCAAGCTTTATAATAAACGGACTTTAACTTTACAACAGTAAACTTCCCTTACTTATGCAGCAACATTCCCTCATCACCTGCATAAGGAGTTTATATATCTCAGCTGATTCGATATGAACGAGGTAAATTATTGACAAACACGTTGATAAAACAATTAAGAATATCAGCAGTTTCGTTTAAAGTTATCATTTCGTAAGTTCTATGGCCGATACAATGACCTTGTCTGCAAATACAATTTATCATTGAGTCAAATGCTGACTGACGTTTTTCATACTAATTGCTAGTCCATTGTTCATACACTGAATTAACGACGGATTTTCCCGTTTTTTCCGATAACGACAAGGAGCAAACGGCGGGTGTGACCGGGCGGAAGGGAATGTCACTTCTTTATGGCACCTGACCTCACCTCTGATGTTTTGGAGGTTCATGTTTGCTCTGCTTCTATTTTGTATTGTTTTATGGACTTTGATATTGAATACAGTTCCTTATCTCTATATATCCTTCATGTATTTATTTGATGCACAATACTGAATTCTAAATCTTATCTATATTTTTCAGTGGCTGGGGAGAAAGGCAAAATGACTCATACTTCGTTTATCAAAGACTACATACCTGTACATTGCAATCTAAAAGATACTGGTCAACTTTCGATACTTTTGTATATTCAATATAAGAAATCGCCATCTTTTGAAACTCCTATCAGATTGATGGAGGGGGTGTATCAGTCTCGATATTAAAACTCATTTACAACACACCCTTCTTTGTTTCTTTTTCTCTCATTCAGTACAACATAAATTGTACTTATTCACTTATTCAGGATGAGATACAATCGCAACTCTGTGCCAGACGTAGGCGTCATTTTGATACATGTACAAAAATGGAAGAACGTGCCTCTAAACTGAAAACTAACCTAGTGACCAATTTTAACGAATTATAACCATATAAACAACACAACAGAGTAATGAACTGTTTTGTTACAGTTAATAATGTTTTCAATTTTAGTGATTAAAAAGGGGGCGTGCGAATATTTCAATGAACAATAACATCGGATGCTATTGTACTAAGAAATACGGAATCCGATACAGTTACGTGTTTTTGACAAAATTATTTCTAGCAGAAGAATGACTTCGCCGATATATGATTTTATGTTTACAAAACAATTATTTTTATTTCCTTTACAATATTTATGTTTTCTAAGTTTATGTTCTTTGTTTAGTTATTCTTGAATTTAACATTTTTTCTCTACGGCTGTATTTATTCACTTTATTCACTTTTACGATTTCGTTTTTGGTCTGAAGAGAAAGAGAATCGAGGAGTGGCCCAGTCAACAGTTCTGATGGACATTATATTACAAGTGTAGAAAAGTACACTTTTCTACACTTGTAATGAAGAAAACTGTAATGTAGTCACTTGTCCTAAATTCCTTCCAATTTCTCCCCCAATATATTGTACACGTCACATATAGAAAAAATTAGACAGTGGAATATTCATTGTTTGAGAAGAATCACAACTTTAGAAATTTTATCCAAAATTATTTCATTATTTCAAAAGCACTCATTTTGAAAACACAAGCAATCTGCAGGAAGTAAACATAGTTTAAAATAAGTTATTTGCGAGAAACGGCTCATAACATTTAAAAGTGACAAGTGTTGTTCTTTGTCCAAAATATGAATTTACCACTTAAACACTATCAATAATTTCTGCATTTTTATATATTTATTTTATGTATGTATATTAATGTGTATTTTTTCAAATGTATTTAAAAATTTGTTATTGATATTAATTTTTGACATTTAATGTATAGGCATGTGATTTCAAATAGTTTCACTAGTGAAACAATTCATTTTAAAAAATAACACGTTATAACCATGTGAGTCGATGACTTTCCCCCTGTCCAATATTACATGACCTAAGTCAAGGCTGTGTGAGTTATCCACACAATGCTTCCATTTTACTGTGTTTTTTTGTTTTATGTTAATAAAACAAAACAGAGTATTTTAGTACGTTTGAGTTCAATTCGAAAAATACTCTAATTTAAACATATAAAGATGATATGTAACCACATCTAGGGAATAATTTTTTTAGATAATGCAATTATATTCATATTTAATACAATTTTTAAAGATGACATTTCATGCTACTTGATGATTTATAAACAAGTTGTGTGTATCTTGGCTTTGGAAAAAATAAATGTTTTCAGCTATAATTGAAAAGCAAAGATATACAATCAGAATAATTTAATATTGATTGAAGAAAGTTGCTTTTTCTTATCATTAAGATATTTGTACAATAAACGATTCTTCCTTGATTTTCCATAGAAACAGTATTCTAATATTTCTATGAAAATACCTGTCTTATCAACTTGCTTTTATACATATGTATATGTATACTCTGGTACTGCGAGCAAAGTCTTCCTTTCACGCGACTATATATGCTTCATCGCCACACCATCAATAATGTACATGTATTTATGAATCATTATTTTTAGTTATTTTTCAGGAAGAATGATTTTTGCTCGGTATTTTTCCATAACACAAGATTGGAATACCAGTTTATATATAATTATAGCAAAATGTAAAAAAATGAAATACACAGAATTTGATAAATTGGGACAGCGGTCTTCGAAAATATGTTCAGAATGAGTATTAAATAAGGAGTTCCAAACAAACCTCAGAAAAACATCGACAATTATTTACTTATTTATCTATTTATTAAAATTTATATCACTGACCTATCACGCTTTGTCCAGGAGGGGCAGACTATAAGTTATTTTTCAGTGCTAATGAAATTAGATTGACATCAACTGGTAATGACAAGGTCTTTGATTCTTGCAGCTGTCCGATCTTAAAATAAATGCAACATTATGAATAAATTTTATCGTATTTCACATTTAAGTACTTACAGAATGTGGTTAAACTTTTGACTCGTTTCCTGAAGAAAAGGAGCGTTGTTATTAATAATCCTTTTCGAGGATATGACGTAACAGTTGACACCTTCTGCTTTATTAATATTTCGTGATTAAATGTAGTGGTTTGCTTTCTTTTAAAAACTACTTTTATGAATGCCATTAATGCAGTCGTTTTTTAACAAAAACTGGTGCTTTTTCTAGTACGTAGTTTTTTTTTTAATTTAAACTGCTAGTGTTATCTCTCTTTGTTTACCTCTGACTCAGTACCCTCTAATAACGCAACATTTGGTATGCTTAATTACATAACTACTGCACATATTCATGTAACCTTGGCACATTTGAAGTCATTTATGCAAACCACAAAAATATTCTTTTCCTCAAATAACATGTAACAGGATATTATTTTTTCTGTGCCATTAACATTTATACAAAATGGATACAGAAGCATTTTTGTCAGTGATTTATTTTTTCATTTTATTCATGACCGCATCATTCTCAAATTTTAGGGTTTTTATTTTAAAAAAGGTACTTTCTTTTGTCTTTTCTTACAATTTATTAATTCTATCAATAAATCCTCAGACAGTCACGATTTTGGAGATATGAATAATCAAAGTATTTCATTACTGTAATTTTAATCTAAGGCAAACGAAATTTTGCTATACATTGCATAAATGAAACGGGGCCTCGATGTTTTTGGGTCTCATCCAAGAGATGCTAGTCCAGATCTTTTTATTTTACAAAGAAGATCCACTTGTGTTGTAATGAAGCTTTACTTTGTTTCCTTTTTATAAAGCATTTTGGGGTGAAGGGGTCTGCAACTTTCAACGTTTAATGATTTGAATTATTTTTGAATAAATTCTGGCATTAGTACATGTAGTGGTAAATAAACTTGAAAAAAAAAAATATTTGACGATGAATGAACTTGATGGCTTCTTCAATATTTCTTTTAGAATTGAAATAAATTTTAAAGTACTCAATCTCATTGTAAAAATAAATTATGAATTAAACTATTTAACACATTATTATAACGCTTTTTTTCAAATTCTATACATTCCGCAATTTATTTATATTTCCAATTGAAAAAAAAAATCATTCTACAAACATCTGGAAACATCGCATCATCCTCAGATACAAACTATACAGTGTTACAGTTACATAACCGGGATAGATTATGTAATGCTTAACTATAAAATTTGTATTTTGATAGAGAGCACACCAGTACACTTCACTTGCAAAACAATGAACAGACATACACAATGCTTCCTTTAGCAATCACATAAAAGGAAGTGACATCACAAGGCAGAAAAATTATTCCACGATCTAAGACGCCTACTTCCGCGGTAAACATAAAAATGTGTCTGTCTCAACATACAAAAGCATGTCAAACAAATTTTAAAAATTCAAGCATTCTTTTAATTGATTGATTGATAAAATTGGTTTTATCGTCAAGTTTACGATGTCGCAGCTATAGCTCGTCTCTAAACAGAAGTAAATATGTTTGATTCAGCTTTTGAGTTTCAGCGCTGTCTCTCAAAATCTGTCGTTTGTGTTCTGTTATTACAAAAAACTATTTTCTTTTTAATATTTTATACATTTGTGTTACCTCTTCGGAACCATTTGGTCATTTTTAGCTGGAAGCAAGACATCCTTTAATGAAAGAGTTGAAGTGAAATATATGGAGATAAGGAACAGTATGCAAGCTCAAAGTCCATTAAACAATGCAAATATGGAGCAGAGAAATCACGGACCTCCAAAATATCAGAAGTGGGATCAGATGTGCTATGGCGGAATGAGCATTCCCTGCCGACCGGTATCACCCGCCGTCTGCTCCTTTCATGATCAGGAAATAATGCAAAATCTCTCGCAATTCAGTTTGTAAATAAAAGCCTGATGAGAAGTATGAAAAATGTCAGTCAGCATTCGACTTAATGATAAATTGTATTTGCTAGCAGATCATGGTATCGACCATAGAACTCATGAAATGATGACTTTAAACGAGACTGTTGATATTAATGTTTCATCAACTTGTTTGTCAATAACTTACCTCGATTTAGAATTTGTTTATTCGTAGAGCATGCTCTTGCACATGCGTATCGAATCAACTGAGAGTTATAAACTCCGTATGCAGGTGATGAAGTCATATACTGCATAAGTAAGGGAAGTTGACAATTGAAAAGTTAAAGCTTTGTTTTATCATCAATCTTGGTTGTAAGATTACCATAACAGTGATGAAATGAAATGCAAGTCGATTCAAAGCTCTTTTTAAGGAAATTAATAGATTGGGGAATCAAAAATGAAAAATTAGCCTAAGGGATTAACACTCATATGATTGTCTGCAAAATTCTCAAAATCTGTAGAAACAACAATTGATCAAATTATATATTTTTCAAGCTAACGGACGTAATGTAAATTCAATTTTGTTGAATAATGGTGTAAGGATTGGACACAAAAACTCAACGTTTATGATAAAACTATTAACTTTTTGACAATCAGTACGATCATATAGAAAATATGAACACTCCACAAATTGGTTAATCAAATTAGGCTTGGGACACAAAGGGGAATCAAAGTTTTAAATCGTGAAAATATTTGACGAATTTTCCAGTCAAATTAAATTGTATTATCTTTTAAGAGCAATGGGGTTAAATTAGGTCCACTATTTAAGGCATGTCCATGAAGTGTTGCTTCAAAATTGTTCGGATCATGATTCGTCGGGTTAGGGAGAGTCACAAGGCTATACCAAGCGTCATCTTTACTCACAAAGTATTTAGAGTTGTAAAGAAGAAAACCTCAGACGTACCCGAAAACAATCAAGAACTGATGTAAATCAAATGTGGATTCTAGGTAAATGCAAGGGATTCAAAATAAATTAAGGCTAGGTTTTTTAGAATCATAGACGCTTTTTCAATGAAAATTGAACCAAGGGATTTTCATATCTTATGATTAGTCATTTACAAAAAGTTTGTTAAAATTTACTCTTATTCTACAGACTTTGAAGGTTGATAATGGATGCCCACTCTTCCTAAGCACCTGATTCCATCTCTGAAATTCGGGGGTGCATGTTTCATGCCCTGTTCACAGATTTGCATTGTTAGTTTTAGGTTTGACCACAGTGAAGTTTCATTAACATCGAAATCTGCAAAATCAATATATAGACTTCAATAATCAATCTACTCAGAAATGGTTGGAAATATCTCCGATGAGTGTTGTTGCCTTGCGGACTATTTGATTTTTTTGGTCAAATTAACCGTAATCCTATCTATGAGCGAAAGGAAACGTGAATATATACAGGATGTGGTAATGGTCGATATTCTACTATCAAAGAGAGGAGTTTGACGCAATTCAAAGAGAAAACTGCTGGGAGATTCACATAATTCAGAACCATTGTAGATCTTTACATCACTGGTTTATCGTGTGGTAAACAAGGGATGAATTTAGCTAAACGGCAATATAGACACAAATAATTTCTAAAAATCAATATCATAAGAGGTTTTTCGTATGGTTTGATTTTATTGATACCAATGCAACATGGTAGAAGCAGTCCCATCACAATAGATATACATTATAGATTGCTTGTTTACATGGGAGAGGTGTATATTAACCGATATATACATGTAACTATATTTCATCATTTGTAACAATATTTGTCTATCCCATATACTGCGTGAATACTTTATGTGAACTTACTATCTGTTATGATCAGTGATATTTTACTTCACCGACAAAAATAAATCAATGATTAAGCCACTGATAACAAAATAAGTTGCTGGGTGTTTTTGTAGAAGATTTTTTCACGTGTTTTAACATGCATTTTGTTAATAAAGTTTAATGAATTAAAGAAAATTTTGATCTAGAAGGACAGAAACCCTATTCGACCAGACGAGAGGACATCGACACATGCACGAATTCATCAGAGGTCCTGTCGACCTGAACCGACACAATACAAACCTACATTACTCAGTAATGCATGTTACTGACCGATTATAGAAGCTTTCACCAATCGACTTTTAATCAATTTTGCTTATTGTCAATCTAATGTAAATCCAATTAAGCGAGTTTTTTTTTTGTTACCGAGCCAATACACTACACAGATTGTGGGGTTGATGTCCGCTCCCCCTGACGACTTCTCAATCAGAGACCGGGAGTGGGTTAGGAGGATGAGACAACTGGAGCAGAAGCTGAGGAGAAATTGACATGTAGATTTATATGCCGCTGTCCTGTACGGGTCAAAGAACCGGATTCCCCCTATAATTCAGACTCCCCTAAATCAATAATAACGCAGAGAGTGAACGTGGTATATTCAATCATATTACATTGCTGCATATCAAAACATTTTTTAATTTTTAATTAATGAAACATGTTTCATGATTCTAAAATATTTCTAGCTTTATTTTCTTTTTAAAGTTAAAAATTTCAAGATACAGCATCAGCCTTTGAAGCAAATAGAACTAATCTGTTAATGAATAATTTTAAAAATATACACTGTAAATTTATACATGTATAAATTGTTTCATTCAAAGAAAAGAAGACTTCATTTTTTCATGATCCTTTGTTCACGTCTTGGGGATGAATATATATTGTACTAGTAAGCTTTTCTTCCAAACATTCCATATAAGTGATAAAAGGCAATAAAAATAAATTTCCTATTATTTACAAAGAATTAAATATTCAAATACATAAATATAATTTTTTAATGAATAGATATTGACCTGTTTGAATAGTGCTGTGGCCAAACAGAGTAACCAGATCGATTTTTCTCTACAAAGGACATGTACGAGTTTTGAGAGGAATGGCCCTGATTGTCAATAACACGACTGTGTTTTGACATCCGCTAGCATTTTAATTAGAAATGTATTGCTAAGTTTAGCAAAGACTCTTTGTATTCACATTCTATTTTTAAACCTTATATTGTTAATGCTGGAAAGGTTCCAAATATATAACATACAGAAATGTATTCCAATAGAAAACAGTTTACCATTCACTATTCAGTACAGCTATGTTTTGCAAAGACGACTTAATCTAATTTCAAACCTTACCAAAAATAAGCTAGAATAGGTTAAATACATAAAGCTGCTATATAAAGATATTGGTATGCCTTCCTTTCCACTCTAATTTTTAGATACTTGTGGAGATATATTTTCTAGTGTATTATTGTTCATCGTTGAGCTCGAAAATAAAGACGTTCCCTTTTTCCAGAGATTGGGTCAAAACAAGGATTGTGGAAATAGACCTGCCTGTAATTCCAAACGATATATATTGACCTTTAGCTCACAACCCAGAATAAAACCATATTTCACAGTGGTTTCGATAGCTTTATCTATCACATCGTTTTTACCTTGTATATTGAAAAGTTTGGTTTTACTTGGTGGAGATAAATTAAACATAGATAATAACACTGCATATATATTGTGTACCCCCCTACACCTAGTTAATTGAAAATTTAATATAAATCATCATATTACAATAAAAGTACGATAAAATTAATATAACTATCGTCTTGAATACAGTTCATTAAAAAAGTGAAAAAAATGACTGGAAATGGTTTGTGTCGACATTTTCCTAAAAAAAATATTAAATTTATCTCAAGGTTTCCTGATTGAGATATTGCTCCTTGGATTAGATTACCATGCATTTGTGCAAGACTCTGGAAGATAGTATTCTAGAAATCACTCTAGGTAGGTGTTTCCAGTTGACAGGAGATGTATACTCTTCCAAGGTACCTGATGTCACCTGAATTCCCAGGTGTCCATGATTATGCTCTGTTTAACGCATTTATATTGTCTAGTATAGTGTTTAGTCCACTGTTCGTTATCGTGAAGCTTTTTTTTTTCAATGGTAGACAACACCACAGCAAAAAAGGGCACGCTGTTTATATTAAGGACACCTATTCATAAAATTCATTTTTTTCTGTGTGGCTTTAGACTTTGATGAATGCTAACATAAGCTGAAAAAATATAATGCTGATGTAACGTATGTCAAAATAATCAGTTTAACATAATGATAAAATGTATAATTTGAAATAATATATACGAGGAAAGAACATTTATTATGCCTTTGGCTTGGGACGCCGGTGATAGGGCCATCTTAAGAAAAATGTTTGCTTGCCCTCTCCCGAGACTAGGTCTGAAAATATTAGACCGGTAGGTAGGTGAGTTTTTTTTTTCTCAGAAGATTTCAATTTCAATGACATTTTTTAAATAACATTTTCCAGAATACTTATAAAAAATATTTACTTCCTGGAGGTTACAAAGAATTTTGAGTCGGACCATTTTTGGACAGTCTGTCGGGAGAGTGGAACCAGACAATGTTTTAAAGATGGCCTAGCTTAAAACCGCTGTAGTAGTCAAAACAGACTCAGTTAATTGAATATTTCATGTTCATGCTTAATTAATGTGTTTACATCGGTAAGCATGACAAGGATATACCTTTAATTAACGGTTTGGTGACAGTAATTACCTCTTATTCAAGAAATCAAGTTAAGCTGACCTATGGGAAATCGACCAACTCCAAAACTCCTGACAATGATGTTGCCATCAATGTCAGTATGACGTCACAATGCTGATAAAATGATCCGAAAACGGACTGTAGTCATCACAGAAAACATTCAGGAAAAGACCACCAGAAAAAATTTAAGTTAATTTTCTCTTTTTCATAATTGGGAACCCACATGACTTTGACATTGAATGTTGACGATGACTTTCAGCAGAAAAAATATGCATTTGGAATCTTCGCACTTATGAAAATTAAAAAAAAAATCCTGTCCCACTCGTGAAATGAAGTTTAAGCATTGAATATCCTTCATATATTTTTATTAACTGCCAAGATTATAGACTTTGTGAACACTTTGTATTTAATTTATTGTTCGAATTTGAACAAAAAAGATTGCCCCTACCAATAGGTCTTGATATATTTTTACGAAGTTCGTAAAAATAATTGAAGTAATGTGCTGAAGAAAGGTTAAAGAGCATTTGTTTTCCATATCAAATGAAAATGCATTTATTGAGAACCAAACACCATATAGCAAAAATTCACTGTTACAAAGTACTCCTGGTCAATCATTATGTCCTAGTCAATAAGCTTACCATCGACCACATCAAAGGTTTTTTTTCTTACCTCACCTTTATTGTATGGTTAGTTAAACTGGAATAATTATGGTCAAGGAAAACGTTAATAAAATACTCGCTGAAAATACTGTATTATTGACATTTATTGTAATGGCTTGCCTATTTTACTAGTGAATATGACATCAAGAAAGGATAAACGCCCTCTCTCCATTAAATTGAGTAGGCATCAAAACAAGTCAAACCTTGATGTCGTTAGCGGAGTCAGTTCGTGTCTCATCTCTGTCAGAATGTTACAGGTATTTTCATTATTTTGAACTGGATCCGGTATCCCATCGCAGTAGGCACTAAATGGCTGTAAAATCAATCTGACATAAGAGCGCTTGACAAGACAACTCTGTTTTAAAGAAGTATTCCATATCATGTCTATTTCTTGAAGCATGTGTTATTAAACGTTAATTGTCTTGTTAGCAAGGAACAATGTAAGATTTTTTTTTTGATTTGCAAGATTTCTGACAAAATACATTGCTTCTGCATCTAAAGAATTTTGTTATTAGCATGGTTTTTACATTAAGGACATTTAGCGTACAATTTAAATTGTACTTTCTTTCTAAATTTTTACTTGGGTAATCCAATGAAACAAGAGGTATTTGCTGAATATGTCGCAAAAATATTTGGACACCATAAAAATAGAATGGTTCTCCTTCTGATTGCAGGACGTTTGGGGTCATCGTCCTTTGGTCCCTGGTCAGTTCCAAGGTCAACAGGGAAAACATCTCAAACAAATGGACACATCAATAAGTGCATAATTAAATATATGCATTTCATTGGTGTGCACGGACATCTCACACCCTATACATCAATTAAAACACCAACAACCCAGCGATAAAAATATTGGTTTGGTCATCTGGCTTGGTACTGGGCGGTGGGTCTGCATATTAATGTGATCTATCACAGTCTGACAAATTTGCAGTGTCATTTCCCGATTTTTGACGGCCTTTAGTTGATTCGTGTTTGAAATATACATGCTATATACACTGGCAGAAATTCTTAACTTAAATATGTCAATCACAACAATTCATTTGTCATAAAAATATGATAAATTAGGAGAATTTTAATCTTTCTGAGAAAATTCTTAATATTTCTAAATAGAGATTAAAATAATGCATAAACATTTACATGTAAGTTTTTTTCAACATTTCAATTTATAAAGAAATCTATTGCTATCCAATCAACATTGATACCGGTATCATAATCAAAAGAATAAATGATCATTACACAGAAAGTGTATGATATTAGTTGAAACAATTATAATAATCTTTATGAATTGTGTTATTCATCAAAACATTTCTCTAAATGACAGTGGGAGTGGTCATGTATTCATTTTACATTTGAGACCAAGATGGTATGATTTGAAAAAAGGGGTTAAGCAATATTTTCATGGCCTGCCTTAATCTTTACATTTATTTTTGTTAAATCAAAATACAAAACATGCCAAAACACGATAAAGATACGAGTAAAATATCAAATATAAAACATCGAATGATCAAATGTAGGCGATATCAAGATAACAAGAGTGATGATAATATTTACAGAGAGAGAGAGAGAGCTTGATTATTTACATACAGTAACCTAACAAGTGTAAAGAGTTCACTTATCGAGGATAGTAGGGTATACAGATATAAACTGCTGATAACACAGAACACCGACACTTGACCTTGTCAGTCATGGACGCTCTGACGAACGCCCTGTCAGAAATAGGGCTCTGGACATACGGGACCGAAACGTGTCTCCTAGGTCTGCATATGTCTCTTCACATTCACTGCAGCTTCTCTCTCTCTCTCTCTCATCTGTTTGGACAGTTACAAGTCATATACCTATTACTATTATTTGTACTCTTGCAAAATGTAAAATTTATATATTTTGTATTGTATAAAATCTGTTTTAACTACTTTGTTTTTTTTTTTTTCATTTCTTACATTACTATGAAATATCAACAGAAATGAACCCATGCAGTGGAAATATATCACCTGCAAATAGTGTTTACATCTCACAACTTTTTCGATACTTTAAAACAAAATGCTCCGAATACGCACAATCTTTAAATTGAGGCTGGTTATGGACATATAAGTTGATATCAAAGAAATTTCAACAACCTCATTTAAAGCCACCTTTTTGTAAATTTTCTGGTCGTTATAATGATCTTTTTAGCCAATCTAACCTTACATGTTTGTAAAGACACTTTAAAACCTTTGTGATTAACAATTTCTGATTGATTTTTCAAGTAGATACCCCAGTGTTTTACTTTTCATGACAATTATCTGCTACTTTTTTAGATTTTACTTAATGATAGACACAAACATGTATCCTACTGAAAAGAATCACATTTTATACATATGGTTTAATATCTCTTACAGGAAATGATCGAGGGAGTTCCATGGCAGTGTTTGTCAGAGTGACATTAAACACCTGTTTAAGCTTTAAGTCACGACTTGGCACACGTGCTCAAAGAACATTTTAAATTAGTTTTTACTTATTATATGTACTATTTTTCAAATCAAAATTATAATCATGAACTTTTATCAAAACTTTCAGGCAGCTTTGAATTAACTATGGTTCATATCTCCTTTTTTAATTAAATCTAAAATATAAATCCGTAAAAATGTTCATTAGTTTATACTCATATTTATTTACTAGCTAAAAAGTTGTATCGAAATAAATCGAAAAATATAACCAATTAAGGCATCCATTTTTTATATACCAAGCGACCTGAATACACTGTACATGTTTAGAGTTCCATATTCCATTTTTTTAAAAATATGAATTATGGTAAAAACATAAAGACAGAAATCAAACTCAGACGTCTATTGAAACAATTCAATTCGGCAGCAAAGCAAACACGGACCTCAAAAAAAACGTCGGAGCTGGGATCAGATGCAACTATAGTGGAGCAAGGTAACAATACAGCCTTGGCTTGAAAGACTCATTATATCAATTGTAGTTTAGAAGAACTTGGATTTAATTTTAAATATGATAATCCAACTTAGACTCATAGTTCTTTCTAAGGAATAATTTCTTCACAATCATATGTCAGTTTTGAATATTTTTAATATCGCGAAGAACCCAAATGAATTTGAACTACCATATATATATTGGATTCTGAAACTTCATAAGAATCCTTCCAAACAAAGATACATTGCGGGTTCCAATATATGTTCAACCAAGCCTCTTTCTTTACTCCTCACTAAGATATTGACAGTAGTGAAGGAAAAACTACAAGAGTACTGTGCAACAATGTATTCAAGAAGTGGTGTGAATCAGATGTGGATACTCAAAAATTCCAAAGAACTTTTGGACAATTTGAAATCACAAGATTTTACCAAAATCAACAGCTTAAAAACTTACGACTTTTCAACTTTATACACAACCATTCCAAAGGATGAATTAAAGTCCAGGCTTTTTGATATCATTGACAGCTGCTTTTCAATAGAAATGGAACTCGTAAATTTACTTACCTGCTCATTGGTCATTTGCAAAATTATTTTTATATAACACATTCTAATTGCACACACATGTATGCTGAAGTTGACATCAAAAGATGCTTGAGTTTCTGATTGACAATATCTGTGTGGTTTTTGGAGACCAGGTCTTCCAACAATCTATTGGAATTCCCATTGGTATCAATTGCGCTCCGCTATTAGCAGACCTATTTTTGTATTCATTTGAAGCATAATTTGTGCAAAATCTTATGCGTGAAAAGAAGAAATCACTTGATGTGGCCTTCAACTCGACATTTAGATATATCGACGACGTATTGTCAATTAACAATGGGAATTTCCATTCCTATGTCGATACGATATATCCTGGTGAGCTTGAGATAAAAAAATACCATAGAGTCTGACACATCTGTTTCATACTTGGATGTTTTACTTGAAAAGGAGATTACTGGAAATCTAACAACCAAGCTCCATGAAAAACATGATGACTTTAACTTTTCTATCGTCAATTTCCCTTACTTATGCAGCAATATACCTTCATCGCCTGCATATGGAGATTATATCTCTCAGTTGATTCGATACGCAAGAGCATGCTCTACGTATGAACAATTTCTAAAACGAGGCAAATTATTGACAAACAAGTTAATGAAACAAGACTATCAGCAGTATCGTTGAATGTCATCATTTCGTAAGTTCTATGGTAGATACAATGATCTTGTCAGCAAATACAATTAATCATTGAGTCAAATGCTGACTGACTTTTTCATACTAATTGTTAGTCCATTATTTATACATTGAATTGACGACGGATTTTTCCGTTATTTGCCGATCATGACAAGGAGCACACGGCGGGTGTGACCGGTCGGCAAGGGATGCTCACTCCTCCATGGCACCTGATCCCACCTCTGATGTTTTGGAGGTCCGTGTTTGTATTGTTTTATGTACTTTTGATATTGAATACTGTTCGTTATTTCCACATCCTTCATGCTATAGTGGAACAAACTTCCCTTGTCGCCTCTTTACATCAACTGCGTGTACTTTGTCATGACTGGGCAAAAGGAAAAATAAGTACAGACAATTTGGTGTATAAATAATGGCCTAATACTTAAATCAAACCTCTGTCTATTAAAGTCGTTATATCGACCACGAACATTTTGAAGTGTTGACTTTTGTCCTTGTTTCATCAAATTTTTGTCAAAAGCTTGTTTTATTGTAGAAAATGTTCGTTGTTTGAAATTGCTTTTGCGTATCGCATCAACTGGGAGACAAATCACAAATGAGGTGGCAATCCGTGGTATATTGCTACATATATGTAAACGAGGAAAAATGCAAATAAAAAAGCTACGGTCATCACGTTTTTCACTAAGTTTTGTTGTTAAGTTACTTTTGCTCGTACATATAATATATATAATAATTATTTAATACGTCGCCGATAATCTAAATGTCGAGTTTAAGGCCACAGTAAGTTTTTTCTCCCTTAACATGTAAAGTTTTTTAATAAATTCTGCTTCAGATAAATGCACAATTGAACTGCTAAATAACGGGCACAATTTGTACCCATGTGTACAAATATTCAGAGAGACTGAAAAAAAAACTTGAAGCAAACTTAAAAATAGTGCCAATAAGTAACTCAAACATATTTTCTATATCAATTTCGGAGTACTTGTGTGTATAAGCAGAATGTTTCTTAACAAAATCATTTGCAAAAGACCAAATGGATGAAAAGATAAAGTAAATTTACGAGTTCCATTCTTAATGAAAAGTCCGCTGTGCATGATATCAAAAAGCTTGGACTTTGTTTTATAAAGTTGAAAACATGTAGGTTTTGATATTAAAGAGTTTGTAATCTTTTGTGAGCTCAATTTTTTTTAAAGGTTCCTTTAAATATTTCAGAATCTACATTTGACTTGCACTACTTCGGAATATTTTGTTGAACAGTACTCATAAAGTTTCTCCTTCATCGCTGTTAATATTTTTTAAGAGTAAAGGTTGAACATTTACTGATTCCCTATGTATTTTTGTAACTGACATATGATGTTAAGAATGTCCTCCTTAGAAAGAGAACTATAGGAATGAATTTAAATTTTATACTCAAATACAGTTTAAACAAGTTGATAGCTTTAGAATCATATTTAAACAATAATTTTAAACCATGACCCGTCATAATTCGCCTGATATTGCAAAACAAACATTGAACAAGTTAGGTTTCCGAAAATGTTCTTGTTTATTTAAGAACATGAATTCCTATTTTTACCTATAACTTATAAATCTATTAATTCACGCATACTTTGCAACTGATTTTGATTGCAAAAGATATTGATCTGATGATCATATCTTTGGCCATATTTGTCGCCATTGTTTGCTTTTTGTAAGCCGTATATAATTTTTTAAAAAGTTTTTGTTGTATCTAGTCACAACTAAAGTTTTCTTTGTGACCTATTTTCTATGGGGGAAATCAGAACGTATGTGTTCATATCTTGAATATGTATATATTTATATGTGCGTGCAAAATGTTTGTTTTTGTTTTTTGCTGATTTCCCCCCTTGTTTGTAAAACTTCTTTTTTCGTCATTTACTATATTGAATAAATGACATTTTCATTCTCACAGATATTTATCCTGTCGTAGTTGAAATAGAATTCGGAGCAAAACAAAGCTGCGGTGAGCTGATTGTATCTTGGAAATAGTGAGAGACATTAAAGATATTATGGCACTCTAACATGATTGTCAGTGTATATTTTAAGATATTCAGTATCAAGTCACTGGAGTTTTCATTCAAAAGTTTTACCTATTTATTACATGGCTACATTGAAAGGGACCGCCTTTTTATGTAAAATTTTTTAACATACATGTAAAACTGTGTAATAATACCCCGCTCTATTGTTATACAAGATTTTTAAAAGACATTGAAACGCCGCAGGTAATGCAAAATGCTGCAACTTTTAAATGACACCAACAATGAAGCCAAACTGGATTTTTCTGGAAAAATCTGCCTTGCACTTGACCTTGAAAAATTAATCATTTTGATTATTATTGGAATGCGGTAGTCATGTATTACATAATCTTATTTGAACTACACTGTATAGCAGTTTATTTTTGTATGTACATGTAATTGGACATATTTAATCTCTTGTTTATGCATCATTTAATAAATTGATAAATTATAAACCTTATAAACAACATACTTTAATTACATGTATGCCTAGTATGGCTTTAGTGAGATAACGAAAAAGCATTTCCTCCTATTCCCCGTTTCCTGTTATCATATGATGATACTTGATGCATCATGCAGAGGAAGTGAAAAAAAGAACAAATAATTAATAACTGAGGACTTGATATCTCTATGATTGAATATTCGGCCATTTTATCACTAACATATTTGACTGGAAGACGTTGGGTTTTGATGAACTAAAAATATTTTTGTACACAATTTATTAATAAGTAACACGAACATACAAAAACCTTATTAAAAGGCTATGAAACAAAAAAAATAATTAGGTATACTTAAAAGAATGCTTTGTTGCAGTGTATAAATATATTAAGTTTCCATCATAATTACCATACTTTTTCAAATGGTTGCTTTCTTTTACGCATATTTATGCTGTAATGTGCATTTCTATTTCGGTCTCTTCTGATTATGCTTAACAGCTCCTGGCCCTTCTTAACTTTGAGACCCAGATGCTTGAACTACTTCAAAATAAGGTATTCTATTATTCTTTAATATTTTGATATCTTTCATTCAGTCTGGATATTTTATGAGCCATTTACTGCGCTCCAGAGCACATGCACAAAACAAGCTATTTTGGATGCAACCTGAGCGCTTTGTTATTCTGAATCCCAAGGTTCCCGTGGGCAAGTACACGTGAACAGGAAAGGGTTAGCTGCCTCAATTATCCGCACACTCCAATTACTTTTGGGAAAAACATATCAGATGTTTTGGCTTTTATTTAAAAATAATACAGAACGTTAAAATTTTACTTTTGTGAAGTGCGTTTATGCGTTATGATGATAAGTGTATATTATTTGAATTTATTTCAATACGTTAGCTTTGCTGGATTACTCAAAACACACTTCATAGTGAATACATTTTAATGCCATATAACAACTGTAGAATTCGGATTTAGTTACATGTTAATAGCTGGGTTTAGGGGAACAACAGAAGTTGTTGGAAGTACATGTGTATATATTGTGTTTTGAAAATATAATCTAAATATTTAATATAATTAACTTTCAATACCTTATTTGAAAGGTTTTTAGTCTCATATCAGGTCAAGGTATATTGAAAGGTTAAAGGGTTGATAGGTTTCATAATTATACTACCTCAACACTACTAAATAAAAATGCTATCAAAACGTACAACACGACACATTGCTCAATGACTCACTGATGTTCAGATTCACCTAAAGCCAGGATGACCTTTGTTCTGGGGTAATTAAAGGGCGTGTGTTTGTTTTGAAATTGTAGAAGACCAAGAAAATGTAGGGCAATGCATCTGAACTTGTTAACGTTTATGCGTCGTTGTTTTAATTCAATAAGTGGATACTAAATCTGAAAGATTATATCGGAAACACATCATAGGTTTTACATCAACCGTACGAATATTTGCGATCATTTGTCACGAGTCTTGATACAGAATGGCAAAGTTTCCTTGTTCAGATAATCATTGACTTTGTACTGCTTTACCCTCGAAAAATCGTTCAGTATTTTGTTATTCTACGCATACTAGTATTTTTAATTTTTTTATGTTTGTATAAGTATACAAAAATAATACTTATTTGCAAAATTAATTTGCTTGCATTGGAAGAGAGATCACATCCCATCAGCAACTATAAAATGAAAATACATCTTTCACCTTTTTTTTTTTTAAAAATATCTTATTTACAAAATAATAAATAACAAGGAAACTCTTAATTTTGTAGGCAAATTTATAAATGATAACATGTAAAAATAGACATACACTTTCATAAATTGATATGGGTTTTTAATTAAGCAATTTGCTATCAGAGACCTCCAATTTAAACTTTGAAAAATAGTTGAATATTTGAACATTAAATTAATATGATTATTCAATACCCAAGATATCGTTTACTTTTGATTTTAAACATATTAGATATGATAAAAAGGAGGCACCCATTCTCTATCCACCTTGAAGAAAGTTCTCTCCCGAGACAGAAGTTTTGTGTTTTAATGATCGCCATGCTTATATTTGGAAAGGATAGTCCTATCCACCCATTCCGTTGCCGAGATTTGTTGAAATGAGCATAAAAATTAACTGACATGGCAAAAATCTTTCACTTAATGTAATAATATTTATTAACATATATTTTCCTTGTTATTTTGATAATTTCATAAAAGTAGACATACACTTTCATAAATTGTATTTCTTTTAACTGAAATAGTATGCATGTAGATTATTGTTGAAATGAGCAATGGCATCTACTTAATGTAATAATATTTATTAACATATATTTTCCTTGTTAATTATCCTGTTGATAATTTCATATACTCGCCGGTTCTGTGCTCTAAAGTAGAACTAAATTCTATCAGGTGCATTGGTTTTACATTTACTACACTATTAGACCTACTACACAATTAGAAATAAAAGTAATGGACATGGTTAAAAGAGAAGGAAAAATCAAAAATTCTAGATTTTGTTTTAAAGGACATTTTTTTTTCTCAACTTTTTATTTTTTTCAGAAAATCTAGAAATATACCAGTTTATAATATACAAGATTTGTTTATATATGTATAAGCAAGATAACTTATCGAACACACATCAACATGTAATTGCGTTCGGTTCATAATGCTTAAAGTTTGAAAGTAACATATTATAGGAGCATTGAAGTTTGTGTGAAAAAAGTCTATTATCGAATAAACTGTAGAAGAAACAAGAATAATATATTTTTTTGCAATAATCTACAATTTTCTTGAAATGTGTTTTCCATTTGCAAGTATTTGACACTAAAAACATTGCTGTGACGTCATGCCTTTGTTCTTGCAGTCTAAAGATTTACCTGTAGCCGTCCGATAATAGTAATTACCAGTCTGATAATATATTATCGGACGGCTATGATAACAAAATCGGACGGTATTTAAAAAAACAAAAAGAAGAGTGAAATAAAGGTTAAATATGTCCTAAACCAAAAAAAAAATGTTAGGAAAAAAATTCAGGGAAAGCAATCGCAAAGAAATCAAGTTGCTATGCAAAATAGCAAATCCATGAACAAGTCGAGTTTAAGTCTTCCTCAAAATAAATACATCCCACCTTTTAAAAGTGTTTTTGATACAGCACTTTGAATAAGCGAATTTAATCCATTTCTGAGAAAAAATCGGCAAATCTTTTAATTTTACAAGGATTTTTTCCAGGTGGCTGCATTTTTAAAAACCTGAAAATCCCCATTTTTTACTTTCCATGGTGATGGTAATAATATCTGTATCTATTTCAAATTATGCACAAAATAAAAAAAAATGTTCCAAATTAAAAAGAAAATCATTCACCACTGGACCCCTGTCCTGCTTAGCTAAACGACTGTCATTGAATGAATGAAATGAAACAAGAGTTCAATCACTGCTATATAACCTATGTGGTGTTATTAGTTCTTTTTGGACATTAAAATGGCAGTTTGTTTATATGCCTCATACTATTCTATATGTAAAATTCGCAAGCATTTAACACATATAGAACAGTGGCCTACTATAACGGTTTGACAAAATAAAGATTGCAAAAGAAAGCGGAAATTGTCGATTAATAAACCTATAACCTATATGGAAATTTGTTTTCACAACATTTAACACAGTATGATAAGTAGATGCAAATTCCAAACAAGGAATAAAATGGATTGCAATGCGCATGCACCTTTGCGCAGACCAAGGCCCATAGAGATATCTCAATGACAGTCAATGTGAAGGTCATTTAAATGTCACCAGCTGTAGAAAAACCGTCGTCTCCCACACAAATTAGGTTATCGCCTCCCCGACAGAAGAGTATTTACATTGCAATACACATTTCTCTGTTTGTTTGGTATCAGTTGAGAGATTAGGGAACACTGCAGATAGTGGTCGCTATCTCTTTGAACTGCTACCTGTGATACCAGATTTCCTGCAGGGCCAAAAGAGTGGGTTGAAATTCAAAAATAAAAATATAAATAAAATCGATTATTACTTTTATGATGAATTTTATTACACTAGAAGAGTCATTAACTGATTAATTTTATTTAATAGACGGGAAAATTAGGTTAAATGCAACCTGAAGTCCCAAATTTGATCATTTTAATATCCTGAATGACCAAAGAAGACTCAGATTTCGACATTCATTTTCAATTAATTTTCGGTCATACCGTTGCAAATTGAAGAGAAGTGCATAAATGGACAAACTCGTATTCTGTATAAATAGGTATTAGAAAGCACAAATAGACAGATCGTGCTTTGTACAGAAATATATTTCAGTTTTATTACAGTATCAAGGAATATCATCAGTGAAGACTTTTTTTCATATACTGCATTCGATTTACCAATTCTCACATAAAATAAATATAAAGACAAAGCACAATTAATTGAAAGAAATAAAAGAATTATTATTAGCATGTCGTATATGTAACAACTGTTTCCATAGAAACCTTTAAAAGGAATATGACTTCTTTCTCATTCTGCATGTCTCGTTCACTTTCATTTCCTTTGTTCATCTCATTGGTTGACATACTCTTTTAAGAATTAACGACATATAACCATATGACGTCATGTCTATCAAATAAAGGTCATGTGCAGACTAAAGTTCAAATGTTTTATAAAATCCAATATCTGCATATGTTATTATGATAATGTCATAATTTTCAAACTGAAAATGTATATCTAACTCCATGATAAAGGGTGTTAAGCATTAAACAGCACCATACTGTTATTCATTCAAGCCTGAATTACAAGTATGTCTATAACCAACAACCGATGCGGGAGTCTTGAACAGAATTCTATTGAAAATCTAGGTCAGTCTTGAAATACATGAATATTATTGTCCGAGAAACATTTCCACTCGTTCACAACAGCCCAAACTATGTCACCAGTATCATATGTTTAGACACGGGCGTGTTTTATCAACTCTTTAACCTAGCTAGACAACACTGAATATTGAAAGTCCCTCGTTATACATACAATTAGTTTACAATTTAATGCAAAGACAAACTTGACCTTTATCCAACAAATACTAATCCCCCTTGTAGAGCTATCAGTTTTGAATGTTAGGATATCTGGAAATTGTGTTTTAATTTCAATCCCCCGGACTTTTCATATCTTATAGAACGACCTCCTTAGACCAATTTCAATATCCCTGTGTAAATTGTTGATATAGAAATTTTGAACAATCGAGTTCCTTGAATTGGGACAATTGCAGAACATAAGTATATTATATAGCATTACCTCTTGCAGCGCTGTATTGCAATACCCTTTTTGTTAGGATATTAACCATGCACTTTTGTAGCAGAAAAAAGTCTTTTATGCTCCTTGTAACATTCTTTTGAAGAAAGAAATTCAATTTTTGAACTATGAACTACTTAGAAAATGCACAACAGTCACTTTAATACTAGTAATCTAGAAGAAACCTTTTGGAGAAGATTCCAATAAAAATCATATTTTGGGCAGATAAGGCATTTCGCTTGTGGATGTTACCGGATTCTTGTCATTTTACAAGCTATTGGCAAAAATACTGAGAATTTGTGCAAAAATATGATGGAAGTAGAAGTTTTCAAAATATAACAGCGCTATCTGTTGTGCTTATAAATATTTGACAGGCAATTCCTTGAGAATTTTTTTTTCAAATTTAGAACTATGGTGGTTTACCTAGTACATGTAGTTATTATGTTCCCCAAACGAAGTTGGGGAACATATTGTTTTTACTCTGTTTCTTATTATTATTTTTCTTCTTCTTCCTGCATTTTTTGTCCGCGAGTGATCTTGTAAACTGTTCACCCGAAGTAGGTAAAACCTTTTTAGGGTTGGTAGACATGTTATGTAGATTTGCGGAATCAAGGTCATTTTGCGCGCACGTGCTTGCAAACGTGCAACACGTGAAATGACCAATATAATGTACACTGCCGTAACTTTTCTATTTTCTTTTGAAATGTTTTGAAACTCATAATGTAAGCATATATTAGTAGTATAAACAAGATGATATGGTTTTTATAGCAAGATCTCACGCGCATGCACGTACGCTTCGCTCTGATTGGCTGAATCTTAAGTTTCAATATCTTTCTTGTTTTACGTCATAATCATTTGAAATTTTGAACTTAGTCACACATTATGAAGATCTACAGCATGATATATAAGAATTTTCATTAAAGCACGTACATGCACGTGTACTGGCAAGAGCGCGCACGTGCAACATGTGAAATTACCAATATAATGGATGAAGCGTTAACTTTTCTATTTCTTGATGGAATTTTTTGAAACTCACAATGCATGAATATATTAGTAGTATCAACAAGAAGACATGGTCAAAAAAGCAAGATCTTACGCGCATGCACGAGCGCTTCGCTCTGATTGGCTAAAACTAAAGTCTGAATATCTTTCTTGTTTTACGTCATAATCCTTTGAAATTTTGAACATAGTCATACATTATGAAGATCTACAGCATGATATACAAGAATTATCATAAAAGCACGTAAATTTACATGTGCTTCAATCTGATTGGTTGAAACTTTAAATGCCTATAACTTTCTTGTTTCTCAACAGAACAGGATGAAATTTAGAATGTGAATAGGTATAATGGACTCCTACATGATACTACTATCAGAATTGAATGCAAAGACGTGCTTGCATGTATTTGCGCATGCGCAATGCGAAAAATGTACAATGTATTTGAAAAACGGTTACATTAATATTTTTATGACTTTTTATTGATTCTTGGAATATAGATATGTTAATCGTTTAGACAACATGCCATGATCACCTTGCATGTGCATGCACGTGCGTTTGCTTGCAATGCGTTAAATGAAAAAAAGTTGATATCATTGTAGCTTTTAAAATTCTTTTATGAAATCCTGCGATAACTGATCATAATAAAACGTTTTAAAGGAAATTGGCACAAAAAGGGACTTGGGGAGCGTTTGGGGAACATCTGTAACGGTCCCCGTTACAATTAGAACTAGTTTCATATAAGATGTGATGCCATTTGCATAGCTGAGAAATTGAACAACTAAAACATAATCCTCCAAAGTGTTCTTGTTCTTTTTCACCCTTCAAATATATTCCTGCTGGGCACGTCATTACTGGTGACGTAAATATAGGTAATAATGAGGACATTGAATCACCCAGTTTAAAGGGAACCCCGATCTTTCAACTGGCGTCAGAATTTCATAAATATTATGAACTTTGTGGAAGATTATCCCAGCCGATGGGACAAAACAAGACCTTGACGCTTTGTGAGAATGGATTAAAAGTATCAGATGTATTTTAAAAGTAAGTAATTGAGGGACAATATATGAAAACTATCTATCCTTCTGTGTTGAATAATTTAGAAGTGACTTAGATAGATTAAACGATCAGTGTGTACCTATACCAGTTGACAAAGAAGATATATAACAACTGCACTTTCTTTGTTTGTAAGGCTCATTATTAAATTGTATTTCAAATCCTTCAAGTAGTAAATTGAATCTAGTTTATACCAATAACTTGCTATCTAAGGAGTAAATTCTTCAAAATCATATATGTTTGTTACTTTCTTGTATTTGTAATATCTCTAACAAACAAAATGTATTTGAATTGTCATCCTACACTGAATTCCTAATTTTATAAAAATCATTGCAAACAAAGATAAAAAGCAGATTCTAGAAAACGTTCTACCGAGCCTCTTTCTTTACTCCTCAAAAATATTAACAGCAGTAAAGGAGAAAATTCAGGAGTACTTTGCAACACAATATTCGAAATGTCGTCTAAATCGGATGATGCATGACAATTTCAAGAAACATTTGGTAAATTTGAAATTAAATTAACTGTTGTGCTTTTTAAATAAAGAATGGATCTTCTCAATTCATTGACCGCGTCATTAGTCATTTGCAAAACTATCTTGTTAAAAACACTGATTGTACTCCAAAAAAACTCAGAAGTTTTGACAATATCTTTGTGATAGTACAAACAAAAAACTCTGAAGTTTTGACAATATCTATGTAGACTTTGGAGACAAGGTCTTTTACCAATCTGCTGTAGATCTAATATGTAGCAATCGCGCCCCGTTATAAGCAGACCTACGTTTGTATTCATTTGAATCAGAATTTTTCTCAAAATCTCATAGAGAAGTCAGTTGGAAGAAGAAAACACTTGCTGCGATCTTAACCACGTCATTTTATATATCGGCGATGTATTATCAATTAATAATAGTTCCAAAACATATGAGCTTGAAATAAAAGAAATCACAAAATCCGACTCATCCGTTTAGATATTTTAAAAAAAGATAGATAATGGTGACCTAACAACAAAGCTTTATGATAAAAGTGATGACTGTAGCAATACCCCCTTAGTACCTGCATATGGAGTTTATATCTCTAAGTTGATTCGATACGCAAGAACAAGCTCTATGTGAGAACAATTATTAAACGAGATTAGTTATTGACAAATAAGTTGATAAAACAAGATTATCAACAATCTCCTTTGAAGTCATCATTTCGCAAGTTCTGTGGTCGAACAAAATATAATATATCGTTAAGACAAATGCTGACTGACTTTTTCATTTTTTGTTAAGCCATTAATTACACACTGAATTGTCTACGGATTTTCTCGTTTTTTTCCAGTCATGTCAAGGAGCACTCGGAGGGTGTAAGAGGGGATGCTTCGTGACACCTCATCCCATCTCTGATGTTTTGGAGGTCCGTGTTTCTCTGTTCCTTTTTTGTGCTGTTTAAATAGACTTTAAGGTTTAAATACTGTTCGTTATCTCCATATATCAAAATATCCTTTCGTTAATAGGCCTCATTGTTCCAATTTATATGGGATATGTGCACATTATTTGAGGGATGTACAAAGCTAGCTGAGGTAATTGTTAACGCTTTACCGTGCACAATACGTTTAAGTTTGATGTCAACTTTGAAAACATCGACGTAAAATTTGTATTTCGAAAAATCATTTTTTAAGTCAGGTATTCATTTGAACTGAAAAATGAAATTAATTATCAGACTCAAATAGAGCCTCAAACCAATCGTCGGATACCACCGGTGATTTAGTTTTTCCGGATCATGATAAGAAGCACACGGCGGGTGTGACCGGTCAGCAGGGGATGTTCACTCCTCCATGGCACCTGATCCCACCTCTAATGTTTTAGAGGTCCGTGTTTGCTCTGCTCCTATTTTGTCTTGTTTTATGGACTTTGATATTGAATACTGTTATTTCCATATCCTTCATTACTCAACCGTAAAAGCTAAGATCACCAGTGGGTAACCGATGATGCCTTCAAACATTTAAGCATATAAGTCAAAAAAGAATAACGTATTAAAACGTTGCAATAAAACGTAATAACTCCGCTAAAAAGAAAAGACTTTTTTTCAATTATACAAGGAGAAAATAATAACTGCATACCTTTCGCATACTCAATCAGTCAGAATACAGATGCTAATATGATCATTATGTGTGCATTCCATTTTTCACTTTGTGATAGATTGATTGCATTAAAGTAATTAATTGTATTGTGTGGTTATTTTTAAAACAGATAGTGCATTATATTTTAATTCATTTGACAGCAATTAATCACCCGATTTCGAATGCAAGTAAAACGATTTTTCATTTTTTAAAATATCTTCAAAAGATATAGTGCATAACATCAATCGATTAGAACGTTTTCCTAACTAAACAACCAATATCATACAGCATTCAATTGTTTTGTTGTGCCCATTATGACGTGTTTGAATTAAATAAGAGAGAACCGTGTCCCAATAGACTTATTTTGCCTCTTCAATGAATGACGTATGATCGGTCAGTTCGCCAATAAACAAGTCCGCGCCTCGGATTTATTTCTATTAGGAAATCAATGGATTTATTCTGTGTTTGGGAATGGATACTTTTGGGTTGGACTGTATTATTGTTTTTTGTTAAACAAACGTTAAATGCATGTCTTACACAATATTATTGGAAACAAGTCAAGCTCATTATTCATTAAAAATAACTGATCAACAATTACAGATGTAAGTACTCAAATAATCATCAATGGCCATTCTTTAATTATAGAAATGGGATTTCACTGTGCATACTGTAACATGCTTTTTCTTCAGGTCGTGTTACTGGGAATTACATAACTAAGCATTTGTTAACTTTTTAAGAAGGGACTTATGCTATAACGTCTACATCGGTATTGAGTCCGTGATTTAAAAATCGTTTTATAACCTCATAGCCTTAATTCTATACTGTAGGTAATCAGAGCTTCAATGGAATATCTTACCATACATTAAGAAAAACGATGGAGGCTTTTATTAAAATTCAAAAGACGTACAATATCAGTTTTAAATAAACTGAGGAGTTGGCATGCTCATAAAAAACCGCCATGTGCTCTGTTGCTAATAGTCAAATTACAGTCCCATATAAAATATATACTTGAAACAGCACTTCTATAAAGTACATATTAAAGGTTTGTTTATTTTTGTCTTTTATTCCTTACGAAAGAAATTCATTTCCAGATTTACTTACTAGTATATGCAAAAGCCCTAGTCCATTTCAAACGATACAATGTTAATTATAAATATATGGACAATTATGTAACTTCAAAACCTCTGATTGATTGTTTTGGTGTAAATTTTAAAAAATAAAGTTGCACAGATTTATTTTATTCGATGCGCTTTATATTTAAGTAACGGTGTTTTTATGTAACTTCATTTTGTAACATGGAACGTTTCATAACCTACTTGTGTCGTCTTGGATACGCTAACTGTTTGACAGATTGAGCTTTTCTATCTCAAATAGTCCGAGATAAGGTCAAATTTAATGAACTCGAATGTTGAAAGCTGTCGTGTCTTACCTAATTTGCATCTCTTTTTTGTAATTAGTTATATATTTGATTAATTAAAGTTATGCAGTCTTTATCTGGCAGTCACGGTAGGCCGTATCATACGAAAATATACCGCTTCTTATTACGGTACCATCCATCTGTTTTGGTATACTATAATACTCCAGACATGATGGACTAAAATAGATTGCTTTATATTATCTAATCATGGCTCTGCTTTTTGGTATTCTTTAATGCTTCAGACATGATCATGGCATGGAATTTGTTTTGAAATAAAACCAGAAGTCAATTTTTATCATTATATGAAAATTATTGATACATGTGGAGCACGTTTACAAGTTTTATAATTTATTTAACTACTTTATGTAACAAATGTTACTTTTTAACTATTTTAATGTGTGTAATTCTAGATTAAAGCACGACGCCTACTATTCTTTAATATGATATGCAATATAGAGTATTAACAATCTTTTTTTAAAAGAATGTCAAGAATCCAAGAAACTGTATCAGAAAGATAATGCTATTATAAAAATTCTTACAATTCTTTATGCTCTAGATATATTAGTAGGTATGACTTTCAGGAGTCTTTTTACCCTTTCTGATGATAAAGTACCCCTGTATTTAGAATTAATTTTGCTTAAGATGAGTCATTTTGAGTCTTAGGAATATACAATTAAGTTATTAATAATTCATGCAGGACTTAATATACAAACCAAAAACTAGTTTTGCATAATTCAGATGTTTTCATATCTGAGTAGAGATAAAAACTTCAGATTCTGGTTAATCGAGGCAATTACTATTTTATTGAGCCGTGGTGTGTGCTATTCGGGACTGCATTAACATAAATCTTTCATACAAATGCATCATTTGCGTGTGCAACAGTGACAACTCCTCAACTAGTCGTGTTACGTTTACTTATGGAAATGAGAGCAAGACAGTTAATTTGTCCTTGACATATGCAGTCATTATCTCCAAAAAGCATAGAAACCTCGGTATTTTGAACTAGCAAGGCTAGAGTACATGATGACATGATTACCAGATAATATTAACTTCATGCGCTTATCCTTTAACCAAAGTAGTTTTAGCAGGCAAGAAAATATTTACACTAGAAAAATCAAATATTCCAGTTTTGAATGAGACCTTTAAATATTTTTCGACCGTTGAAAGGTCAAATAATATTTTTGCTTAGACGTAGCATTTAAAATCCTGTATTGCCATTCAAAACAAATACTTTGATATTTGTTAAGTTTAACTTAACTTCTCTCCGTTAAAATAATTCTTTTTTCTATTACTTCCTTTGTTAATAATTATGTGAATTTCCCTCGCGTTCCCTGTGAATATGATAAAATACAGACATATATATATGTTTACTTCGTTTTTATTTCATGTAAACAAGAAATTGTTGAACATTGTTGTTTTGACATAATAAAGCAGTACCAAGATTTGTTGGACTACTGAATACAGCTTGTGGTATCACCAGAAGCAAAGAACATTTCTGGTATCAAGTATATACAGTTACTGTGACGGTCTGATATAAATACTAGTACTTGACTGAAATCAATCTTTAACAGTCTGAAACTTTCGATTCCTTCAATGTCACAGTAATGCTCTGTTCTTTTGCACGTTCTGGCTACTCGAATAATGTCACTCTGCTGCTTTGGAGCGGAGCGCGCCGAAGCCCGATTTGTTCAAGCAGTAGGTTTTCAAAAGTTTTCACCAATTTGGGCTTAATTGGGTATTAAGTCCATCTTCGATCGAGACAGTTCACGTGTCACTTATTGGGGACAGATCGCGGTAGTATATTACAGACCCGATCAATTGTCCACTCTTTAGCTTGCCCCCCAGTGGGAGGAATCCAACTTGCTGAAAGTCTCCAATCTTTTCAATGATTCGCCGGACGGCAATATTGTTGGAGAAAGTGTCCACGTACATGCCCATGTAACCGATCTTTTCGGAGAAGGCGATGGCCTTTCTCATGCAGAATTCGCCAAGTTTCTGGTTTCTCTCGGAGCGTTTGACGATGATGAAAGGATCTACCACTCCATTAGCTCCACGATAGAATTTGCTGACGGCTAAGATGAAACCAGCTAACAGTTCGCCACTTTCTTTGCAAATCACAGCAAAGCAGTCACTTCCCTCGATTTCTCGTCGGAAGTCTTTCTCGGAGTCGAATTCGTCGATTCCGTAGCCGTCTCCATGCTGGGCGGCTTCCTGGATCATACAGTAAGTCTCCGTTAGCTGCTGTTCTGTCATGAAGTCGATGATGACATGGCGGCCGTTTATCAGAGTGGCTACCATTGGCAGTGAGTTGATCCAAGTCATTCTTTCGATAAATTTTGGGCTTTCCTGGTTTAGAAGCATTTCTGGCTGCAAAGATAAAAGATAAGATCTATTAGTCATCAAGTTTTAAACCTTAGTTACTTTCATATCATCTCAATGTCAATTCTAAAAGTTTTTTTCCTATGATGTGCAAGTATTCTAAACATCGGTCTGGCATTTGTCCAGGTAATAAAATTTCTTAAGACACGATATTGTATTTCTTTTTTCTTGAGACTCGACATATTACATCATCGTTGATTCATAATTAGTACTTATTTGTTTTATGCATTGTCCTCAAGTAATAATTTGAAGAGGTGACGAATATCATTTATTGCTGTAGGCAAACATTACAACATGTCTAACGCAATACTTTAATATTATTACACCATTACATAATTATTAAAAAATATGATGAAACAGCAATTGTGCAAATTAACAGTATACATACCTTAATAAGACAATTATGTCAAACAGCTAAATCCAAATCTAGAAAATAGAAAGTTGCAACAAAACTGATGAATTGAAATATTTTATGATCTCTCTCCAAGTAATAGAATGGTTATAGACTATCTGTTTTCATTATCCCTATTTATACCACTCTCGATGTCAACTGACTGCAATGGGGGCGGAGTCAACGCTTTTGTTGACAATCCGGTTCTTTCTGGAACGTGGCCAAGTCGGTCTATCGCTGTATGTTGATTTGAGGCTGTTTCGCTCTGTAGTGATTGGTCAATGAAATCTTGTGGTTTTGTGGACTCGGTAGACAGTGAATTATGTGTTAATTATTACAGCTTTATTATTTCTGATTATTTACATAATTTCTTCTGAAGACCATTACTATATCCTTGGTAGTTTTTATTTTAAAAAAATCATTTATCCAATGATATGCATAATTTGTGCAGTCGAAAAGGTATTGGAACTTTGTTAATATTGTTATTATATACTACATTGTAATTGAAATATCAAGTATGCATAATTAATTTATTGCGCACAGAAATGCCCATTTAATATTTGATATCTGAAGTATCCCATGGCTAGAGTACAATGTATGTCCTATTATATTATACTACACATATAAAAAGTGTAACAGGATTTTGTGGCTTTCCTTAAGTGTGCGATTGACCGACATATCTGGCCATTGCAAGTGTCCGAGAAGGCAATGCTTGTACAAGTTATATACCTTTACTTATGAGTAGCTATATTTGTGCATATGTTTATAAATATGAAATAACGGTGATGTAATGCACTAAATAAATAAGACACTAGATATTTCAATGGATCAGCCGTTATTATCGGAGATTAACCACGCGACTCAACCTGTATCCTTAGCTGATCTTAGGAAATAAGTCACTGTCCGGAAAAAGCAATTTAAATGAGATAGATAAGTGTTAAATCTAAAGTTATATTGTCATATACTTCTCAATTAAATGATTCTAATCTGTGTAAAATCCTTGACAGAGTTTAAGGCTTTATTGACATATTACCATTAAAGGTAAACATGTGTGACCTAGACAGCGGTGAAGGGAACTCTTTCGCGCGATAAATCAAGGAATTATCTACCGTCAAAAACATCGTCTTAAGTAAAATCAATGAAAAACAATCAGCTGAGAGATGAGTCACAAGTTCTGGTAGAGCAGTTTCACGATCGATTTCTTTAAAGTATCTTCCCATCTGCATGGTTTTTTTTAAATGCATTACTTATATATTGTTGAAGGTTAGGGTAATGACCGGAGTATTGTCAACCTGACACCATAGGGTTTTCCAATATGTTTATATTTTTAAATACAGTATTTAACTTAGATGTCCAGGCGGACAGTATACTCGAGATTTTGCGGCATAATCACTGAGGACGTTACATCGATATATGCACTCTTTACACTGCAATCAATTAGGGCATGTATCCTGATCGGCCGAATTAATTATAAACAAAGACCGACCAGGCGACTATGAAAAATAAGTCTGATTAATTTATAGATATTCTTTTTTTGCGAAACATTTTTATCTGTGATTATCTGATTATATTGAACACACCTTTTAAATGTATCGACAGTTTTTTAATAATGTATATGTTCAAAGAGGCTGTATTCACTATTCCAACAGTATTATCAATTAAATAAAATAACATCCGGGTCCGGGGTCAATAGAATATTGTGGGTATCAGATCTCGGGCACCTATCTAAAGATAATATGGTGTTTAAACCATGAGATCATCTACCCGTTTAAATCACACCTCAAGAAATGCATGTACAGACCGAAGTAAAACTTTAAAATGAACATGACTCATGTTCATGTATCAAAATACGGGTATTTACAACGGGTACCTGTTTTTACTATACAGTATACTTATACAATGTATTTAGCTGTTTACCATTAAAATGGAACCTTACATCTAAAATGTAGACAAATATGGAAACAAAACAAGAATATTGGCCTTCCAAGGAATTGGAAATCTAAATATAGTAACAAAGCTTTCTTCTCTCCAAATAAGGTTAATCTATGAAAAGTCCATCAGCGCCCGTGACTCACGCGAAGTGATCAGTTTTTGCATAGTATTTTGGTAAACAATTGTATCAGAGTTTTGGTTCAGGTGTAATTTCTTATACCTTTCTTTGAGTCACACTACCGTGCTGTCATTCATCTGAGAATTACAGGTCAACTGTTCGAAACTTTTTACTGCACACTCTCGATGCAATGTTGTTCATTTCACAGCTTCCATAAACTAACTAGATTATCACAGGGGCTTTGCACTGGATTGTGTTATTATAAACTCGGTCGATTATGTCAGTAATTGTATCATAAATTGAAATAAACATTGAGATTATTAGACAGTGAAATAAAATTCATGCTCCAAGTGAAGTAACTAATCCCCATAAAGATTGTATAACTATACGATCCAGCGAGAGATGGTTCCAAGCCCACCCATCCTCTTCTCCCAATCCTTTGATTTTCAAACTATTATGATTTTAAAAAAAAAGATACCTTGTGACAAAGCACCACTTAAACTTGAGCCTTCGTAAATTGGAAAATTAGGAATATTAAAAAAGTAAAGGTTTGTCTGTAAGAACTGTTGTCGAAACAAACACCCCCACCCACCCACCCCATCCTCTTCCTTCTTTTGAAATTTTCTCGAGTTTAAGCATATCTTAGCTTTTCATTAGTTACTTGGTTTCCGTGCGTATGCCCTCTCCCGCAAAAAATCTTGATCCGCTCTTGATAAACAAAAGAAACTGTTTTTTAGTGACCAATATATTGATCAGTATTTATAATGATCTCATGTTACTGGTTTGTCTAAATGACTCACTTCCCTCATTTCTAGTTCTGACAAAATAGGCTGGGCTTTATACTGATGATATGTGACACTTACTCACAGTATACACTTATATCATGGAAATTTTTATTTCAAAGTCTTGATTTATTTGTACCCTAAGAGCACCATCTTTGAATGAAGAGTACTTGATGTAGCTAAATTTGATTTACACACCTCTGTACATTACCTGTTCTATATAGATTTGACGTGTGTGAAAGGAATCAGTGACGTATTTCAATCACTCATTTATAAGACTATTCAAATTCCAGCAATTTTTAAAATATTTCGTATTTACCATCCTTGTTTTTCATGTGCTTTGAAAATGTCTTTGAAATTCTAAAATTTAAAGAATTTGTATTTTCTCCTTCTAATGTCTGTTGACATTTCTGTACAGGTGCATTGTAAAATCTAAACCATTAATGTAAGACTACTGTCTTTGCAGACTTGTAATTGGAATTACGATGAGGTTGCAGCCTGTGAGCCTTCCTATGGATTAAATTATAATTAAGTTGTGGATTAGAGTCAAATGAATGCAATTAATTTTGATGCATTTTAAGTCTATAACATTACGTGACATTTAGCCATGATAACATTACTTCGCAGTACAAATTTTCATATTTTTTGTTTACAAACAAAGTGACTCATATATCCTTCGAAGTTTAATATATTTAAAAGTAAATGAAGGCTTTAAGTACATACCTAACTACGAACAAAGTATGCTTGCATATTATTATTAGTTATATTGTTTTCAGCATTTACATCGGTAAATAGCCGATACGGTGTACATATATCTATAAGTCAATTAAAAATTATATGAATCGATAAAGAGAAAAGTTAAAGTTTTTATCAAAACATGTCCATCCCTAGTGCATTAGAGGAAGCAGGGTTCGACATTCGCGCTCGTCACCTCGTCATTTCCACCCAGATATGATTTTGGGCAACCTGATTTTTAGTCTGGCTCGCCCAAATGACGACTTGGGACGAGTTGGAAATATTTAAAAATGATATTTAATATTTCAAAATAAACTTCATAAGGCTTTGAAAACATTTTCCTGTAACAAAACCAACCCTTTCAACACGTTCAGATTGCAGCCTCGTAGATTTTTCTACCTGCCAAATATGTGTTCGATCAATCAGCTGATGCAATATTTAATAAAAGTCTTTATTAAAGTTTTATTTGAGATATAAAATATGTCAACTTTGTCAACAATCACCTTAAATATAAAGAGTAATAATCGTCATTGTAACATCTTGCATTTCCCCCTACAACTTTCTGATCATTTGATGATCGTTTTCTGCTGCTAGACAGCCATGTTGGGTCTCCACTGTAATATCACACCTGGTTAACTCAGTCCAGGGTTATTTGAACCCATTTATGTAAGGCTTCATGGTAAGTGAAAATGAATGTTTTAAACTACAAACTTAAGCATTCTGTATGTCTGATTCAATCATCATTCTGCTTAAATATTTTTGTTTCTGTTAATTATTGTAACAAATTTTTAACAATTGCACACTGAGTTTTGTTTCATTTGATATTTGATTTGGACGACCTGAAATTCATTCGGGCAACCTGTGATCACACCATGGTTGCCCAAATGGCGAGACCAAATTTTGACGAGTGTCGGACCCTGAGGAAGTATATTCCTTATTATTGCATCATACGCACACCAAGAAAAGAAGCCTATTCTCTTAGCATACAAATTTATAATGCCTTTAATTTACCTCTAACAACAGAAATACAAAAAATCTGTATCTTTGAAAACTGGGCATGCAATTTCCTATATTTTTTTTTAACGATAATGAGGCGTGTTGAGGCAATTCTTATTGTAGAAACCAATGCTTTGTAAGCGATCCTGAAGAAACTTTTAATTTTGCAATGCAAGCTAGAAAGGGGAACGGGGGACAGTCAACCGTTTTTGGAGACAACAAACAAAAACATTGCCAGGCAAAAAAGGATCATCAAACCTCATTATCGAGGGATGCCACATCATAAATCAGCTTTAGTTTTTAATTGTATAGTTAACATATACTATATTTTTTGACACTATGAGCCTGCAATGGCAGTTACATGTACAACTGTAATGTATCAAATCTATAGTGAAAATCAACCTTTGAACTAACTTTTAATTTTTGATAAACAAAATGGTTAACTAGTATATAACTTTTAAATGTCTATTTGCGCATAGAAAAACACTTGCTCTTCTCGTTGTCCTGCAGACCATCATGCGGTATCAGTTATACGTAATATATTTTTTGATCGTGCTCAGGATAACAAAAAATATTTATTATCTATGTACTTTATACAGTTGTATCTAACTTTAAAAATAAATTTTTCAGATCGGTATTTACGATAGGAAAGTGTTGATCTGACTTAAACATTTCACTACATAGTACAGCAATAACAAAATACCATACCGGTAAGTAGTCCAAATTGGACATTCCATTCCTGCTTTTGAATTTTTTCTAGCTCGTTGAAAGCAGTAAGACTAACAGTCAACATTCCCACCCCCACCCCCAAGTTAAAATTGATACTCTAGTATTGATGATATGCCAAAGAAAGTTCTCTTTGTAGACGGCCTATCGTTGATACCTCCAGATTCAAATTTACATTTTTTAGATGTCATACTTTTTCATATTTTTTGTTTACAAACAAAGTGACTCATAAATCCCTCGAAGTTTAATATATTTAAAAGTAAATGAAGGCTTTAAGTACATACCTAACCACGAACAAAGTATGCTTGCATATTATTATTAGTTATATTGTTTTTAGCATTTACATCGGTAAATAGCCGATACGGTGTACATATATCTATAAGTCAATTAAAAATTATATGAATCGATAAAGAGAAAAGTTAAAGTTTTTATCAAAACATGTCCATCCCTAGTGCATTAGAGGAAGTATATTCCTTATTATTGCATCATACGCACACCAAGAAAAGAAGCCTATTTTCTTAGCATACAAATTTATAATGCCTTTAATTTACCTCTAGCAACAGAAATACAAAAAATCTGTATCTTTGAAAACTGGACATGGAATTTCCTATATTTTTTTTAACGATATTGTTTTTTCCTAATGAGGCGTGTTGAGGCAATTCTTATTGTTGAAACCAATGCTTTGTAAGCGATCCTGAAGAAACTTTTAATTTTGCAATGCAAGCTAGAAAGGGGAACGGGGGACAGTCAACCGTTTTTGGAGACATCAAACAAAAACATTGCCAGGCAAAAAAGGATCATCAAACCTCATTATCGAGGGATGCCACATCATAAATCAGCTTTAGTTTTTAATTGTATAGTTAACTTATACTATATTTTTTGACACTATGAGCCTGCAATGGCAGTTACATGTACAACTGTAATGTATCAAATCTATAGTGAAAATCAACCTTTGAACTAACATTTAATTTTTGATAAACAAAATGGTTAACTAGTATATAACTTTTAAATGTCTATTTGCGCTTAGAAAAACACTTGCTCTTCTCGTTGTCCTGCAGACCATCATGCGGTATCAGTTATACGTAATATATTTTTTGATCGTGCTCAGGATAACAAAAAATATTTATTATCTATGTACTTTATACAGTTGTATCTAACTTTAAAAATAAATTTTTCAGATCGGTATTTACGATAGGAGAGTGTTGATCTGACTTAAACATTTCACTACATAGTACAGCAATAACAAAATACCATACCGGTAAGTAGTCCAAATTGGACATTCCATTCCTGCTTTTGAATTTTTTCTAGCTCGTTGAAAGCAGTAAGACTAACAGTCAACATCCCCACCCCCACCCCCAGGTTAAAATTGATACTCTAGTATTGATGATATGCCAAAGAAAGTACTCTTTGTAGACGGCCTATCGTTGATACCTCCAGATTCAAATTTACATTTTTTAGATGTCATACTTCGATGTATATTTTTTTGTATATTCAACACTACTAATTGCATTTTTATACTTTTAAAAAGTTTGCAGTCGCACGCGTGGGGCAGTGGTTAGAGCGTGTGCTCGAGTCGCGGATCTTACCTCGCGTGTTCGAATCCTACTGCGTTTTGGATACCGTTCATTCGAACGAGACTGTATAAACGAGGTCTCGTGTCGATTTGTGTTCTGGCAGAAAAAAAAGATCCCTCAATGCTTAAAGATCGTAAGTGCCGAGAACATGCAGGTCTAAATTGCAGCTCTCCGCAAGTTGTGGCGTCTCGCGCCTCTATATGAGTGAGTGGTTGTTGTATATTGTTTTTAAGAATTTTTCACTCATATTGAGACGCCACCATTTGCCGGTGGAGGGCTGCAAATTTTTTTCCTATACTCGGCACTCAGGGCAATTGAACAGTGAGGGATCTTTTTTGTGCCAGTACTTACTGCGACACGGGAGCACGGTTTTTTAAACGGTCTCATCCTAACGACCGGTCTCCACGTCCCATAGTGGGATTCGAACCCGTGACGTAAGGATCAACTCCTTACTTCGCGACTCTGGAGTAGATGCTCTAACCACTGCGCCACGCGGGAGATCTCTATATGACTGACAAATTCTTAAAGTGACGCTAAACATCAAACAAACAGATGAAATTTAAACATGCAGTGATATTTGCATCCTAGAAAAAAAAACTCGCTCAAGAAATGTAATGTAGCTTTAATGATGTTAATTATGACGAATGGTAGAATCGCATAAAATCCTGCACATTTTCCTAGAAACTTCCAAATATTCTTGCCTTTTCATTGGGCACTGGAAAAAGAATTTTCCTCGTTTGTTTCACGAAGTACTTGTGTCCAATTAGATTTACAGACTGAATTACAAGTGTAGGAGGAGGAATTTCCCAGTAGTGGAGGAACTGACATTACTGTTGTTACAGATCAAAGCTTTAAAAAATGTTTTACAGGAAAGGATAAAAGAATCAGAAGAATTCATTAACATTTGTCGATTCAGGACCTTATCAACGACATCTTTGTTAACAAATGTGTAATGCGTCTGATTCTGATGTTAAAATGTAGTTTGGAAACCTGTTGAAATATGTCCTTAAAGCACCTTGAAATCTCTGAAAAAAATGTATTTGTCTGTGACACTGTATTTTGTTGGTTGTTCTTGAAATATTCGAAACACGACAATCGTGTTCTGGTGATGTTTCTTAATGCCATGCACTTAATAACTTAAATCAATTTAAAGAGCAAGTTGAAAAGTTCATATTTGAAAATTTTATGCTTACTGTGCAACTTAATTGTTAAGCATATTTCAGTTAAAATGAAGTTTTCTCTGTTTTCATGTAATTTGATGCATATTAGTTCTCCCCCATTAAAACTTTTTAAAGTTTTCTTTTGTTGGAAAGGGATAATATTGTGCGATCTGTCATAAGTCGAATGTTTCATTAAAATCTTTTCAATACAAATGAAAATCGACCTTAGTACTAGTATATCATTTAATTTTATTCCTCCCGTTTGAAAAAAAGGCTGCAAATTTGATTGGTCGATGAACTAATTTGCGACTGCAGCGTTAAATCCTCTAATATGTATGATGTCCCCGCAGGTGTTGTTTTAGCTGCATGGAAACATCGTGGAAGCTAAATCCCTCTTTTCTTTCAAGGGTAAAGTAACTATCAAGAACACGATCACATCTGGAGAATCACTTCAACTTCAAGGGAAAATGTTGCTTCCATGTCATTTTACTTCTAAACCCCCGGCCCCTTTAATAATTCAAAACTCATTACAAAGCTTAACGGTTAAAATTTGGATTACATAAATGTTCAGTACATAAGTTCTAAGTATAACTATATTTTTAGCCTGTCAGATTGTAGCTCTACTGGTTCGTAACAAAAATGTTTGACAAAATGCTAGGTAATTGACCGCTTGATTTTGACCTTTTCGATTAAAAAAAAATCTCCATTGTTTTTTTTTTTCTTTATTAAAAATCCATATTGATAATTTAGGATCTCTTTTTCGAAAAAAAGTACTAAAAGAACTTTTAACATTTTACCGTTCAGGCCATTTCCCTCTGTCACTAGCCTCATCGTCTTAGAAACTAGCCTACCGCGCTAGCAGTGGCTGACCATGCTAAAACCGAATAAGACCTTATAAGCATCAATTCCTTGATGTTAAAAATGCAACAATCGGAAGGGCAACTTCAGATTAGGTATTATCAATATGTTCAGTAGATCATTGACTGCTCAATGAAATATATGGAGATAACGAACCGTATCCAAGCCCAAAAGTCCAGAGCAAACACGGATCTCCAAAACATCAGAGGTGGAATCAGATGCCATGGAAAAGTGAACATCCCCTGCCAACTGGTCACACCCGCCATGTGCTCTCTGTCATATAATCGGGAAATAACGGAAAATCCGTCGTCAATTCAGTTTGTAAATAATAATTTGATGTTCAATTTCATACATCCATTGACATTTGACAAAATACTGTAACGTAAATGTTTTAACAAAAGGAAATGATAGTTTCTAATATAGAAAGCAATTTCTAAACTTACATAGCAATACATAAATACTGAAATTTCAAATTCACTATATTATTGAAGTTGACAATTTAACGAGTAGTTTAAAAATTTTAAAAATTAACACATCTCATTTTTATTACGTAAACTACATATATAGTAAGAATGAGACTCCTGACTTCAATGGAAAACTACTGGGTGGGTTACATGTTTGTTAAATGATAGCAAGTCAGACATTATTTGCATAACAATATCATACGATACAGTTACGACGCTTTTAAATATAGTTTAAAGAGATGGGGTAATCTAAAAGAAGTTCGGCAAAATTCAAACACACCTAGTGGTATAGTTCATCAACTTTGAAAAAAAGTTAATAGGTACTCTTCTTGAAAAGTCAATAGATACTGTGATCCAACAACACAACACCAAGAACAAACCTCAGCACTTCTACATATGCGGGTGGGGATGGGTTTTAGAAAGACAGGCCAAAGTCTTCATTAAATATTATAAATATCATCGTTTTATGTACTGTATGCTTAATTTTATAAAATAAATATATTTCAACCACCGCCGAAAAGTATGTTGATATGTTTGTAATATTCAATACTTTTGTTTGCTTATTGTACGTTGTTCTGTAGTTATCTTTTCTTAACGTTAAAATTTTGGTGATTGGATTATTATTGTTTAACACCGAGTCGGCAGTATTTCAGCCACATAACGGCGATTTTAATCAGGCATTTTAAAAACCATGACACGTATAATCAAAAATAGAGAGAGAGAAAATTAAAGTTACAATAGGAATGACTGATGCACCTAAAAAAATGTCCTTGGCATTTGGAATCAATGTCCCTTTCCTAATCGATTCTTATGTAACAGAGTTAAGAAAGAGCCATTCTATAGACTAATCATTGAGCATCAAATTCTCTAAAAAGCCTGATTAGTTAATATTCAACAAAATTTCATTTGTTTTCAGATTTCGCCTTGTATATGTAATAATCTGCCTGCCATAAATATGGAAGGTCCAACAGGTAATTTCTCTCGTTATAACTGGTAGATAGAAGGCTATTTCAGGAAGATCTCATCGACCACTCATCTAAAGTCTCGATTAAATATTATAAATATCATGGTTTATGTACTGTATGTTTAATTTTATTCTTTTGAAACAAATATTATACATGTTTTTCCTGTTAATATATTTCAATATCCACATGATATTTTTTTCAGAGACACTTACCTATAACCCGTTCACATTACCATAAATAATAAAGTTATTCCTCTTTAACTGCTATAACTATTAGACATTTAACTTTTAAAACTTTAAGTTATTTTTCTGCCGATTTACAAGTATTTTGTTATCACAATATCTTTACCAGACCCTCTGGCTGGTCGGAGATTTACGGAGACAGCCGAGTGTCTGGTTGAACGAGACTATGTTCTGTAATATTCTAATAATTGGCGTATCTTTGTTGTCAAAAACTGCTTTCATATGAATTCCTTTGTTTACAGGAAGCCAAGGTATGAGTTGGGAACCATAGGCTGTCATCACTAAAAGATTTATTGTTTCCATCGTCAATTCGTTGTTATTACAGAGAATTATCTTTTCTATGCTCTTTAACGTTAAAATTAGCATTCATTGGTTTTTTTGGATTATTATGCTGTTTAACACCGAAAGCTCAGGACAGTATTTCAGCCACATAATCGGCGATTTTAATCATTTTCTTTAATCGATCTCTGGCATTTCAAAATCCATTACACGTATAATCAAAAATAGAGAGAGAGAAAATTAAAGTTACAATAGGAATGACTGATGTACCTAATGTTCTTGGCATTTGGAATCAATGCCCCTTTCCTAATCGATTCTTATGTAACACAGTTAAGAAAGAGCCATTCTATAGACTAATCATTGAGCATCAAATTCTCTAAAAAGCCTGATTAGTTAATATTCAACAAAATTTCATTTGTTTTCAGATTTTGCCTTGTACATGTTATAGTTTTTTGACTGACGTGACTCATACTAACTGTTAAACATATCAAATTCTTAAATAAAGTTGACAGCAGAATTATTCTACCTGATTAAATACACACAGGGCTCACGACGGGGTAGACCGGTGAACAAGAGCTGCTTACTGCTCCTAGGCAACTAATCCCACCTCTGGAATTTTCTTAGCATTTGAGTTCACGTTTTTTTCGGATATTGTTTTGTTTGTAATTGCTTTTTCATTGATTACTGTTTGTTATCGTCGCCCTCTTTATTGCTTTTGGATATTTAAATATACATGTAAATATGATACATACGTGCACCGCTACTATTCCCAAGGTACAGCGTGATCAGTAGGTCGAGGGTTCAAACCGCGAAAACCTTTAGTTAAAAATAGGTAGCATCGGTTTTTTGACAAGCTCTCTGTTCTTTGAAGTTAGAGGTATCCCTATGGTATTTCAGACGTGACCTTAAATAAATGCCAATATTTACCTTAAGTCGAATGATACAAATGTTAATAGATTGCAACTGGGTTTTTTTTTTTGCCAAACATGCAGTAGTCTGAAGTAAAAGGTATCACTGTTCCTTTTCAGATGAGACCTTTGAACAGATACTTATGTCTCGGATATTTACATGTACATGTACCTCCTACCGATAAGTCAAATGTTGCAGCATGATGCAACTGCATTTCAGTACAGCATCATGTTCGAATTTTTGGAGTTGGTAGCATAAACGTAGTATCCTATTAAAGAATTGTCCATCCAATGATATTTCAATGCCATAGAAATGAAAACTGCGCATTGCGCCTTTGCAATTCAAACAATAAAAATGAAAGGAAGACTAAAATTTCTAGTCTGTATGTAGCATGTTAAATAGGCTATAAGTGCGTCTTAAATTTTCATTATTGATCTCCATAATGAGGTGAATGTCGTGAATGTGTTTGGCACAGCTGTTGTTATATGACCATTACTTCCGGAAGTGATGTGCACTATTGTAGTGCGCAGCTGCAGATCTGCCATTTTCACTTTTTGAGCACCTTATTTTGCATCAATGATGTAATAGATCTTTCTATGCAGAATTTTAACTGACATTATAAGTCTTTCGACAAAGCGGAGATTTTTCAATTTCTTACAAAACAGCTGCTTTCTTTATCACTTAACAAAAGCTCCTTTATTTGTCAAATTTTGGACTTTCAGTAAGATCACGTTCCCTAAAACATGTTACTAACACAATGATTTATTTCTGACACTTATTTATTGGTACATTTTAAGTCACAATTCTGTTTGCTGTTGTCCTATAAGTGGTAAAATTACTCTCTGGATTTTTTTTCTCTTTACCCAGAAGAAAGATTTGACACAAGTTTCAAACGTAAAACATTAAAGCCCTACTAACGACTTTTCAAAAGTTATGGTCAAGGTAAACGTTTTTTCGGACAAACAGATTAGCAAATAAACAAACTAAAAAACAAACAGATCAGGGACAAACAGATTAACAGACAAATATATAACCTAAATAGTGCAGCATGTAGAATATTTTTTTTAACAATCTGTTTGATTGTATTATGGAATAGTCTCTGCATGCAATAGGAGCACGTTTGATGTATATGTTGTGCAACATACATATGAAAGATTATACAGTCATTTAATATATGGTCAGTTAAAAGACCAATCTATATATATCTCAAGGTGCTTGGAACAGCTCAAATTGTTCTATTACCCGATGCTAACGGCAAAAGAGCAAACTGGGCGCAGTAAAACACATAACACAATAAGCTGTTCTCAGCACAATGTGAAAATGTTGGGGTCTTTTCACTGATCATACATTAAATAGCTCTTTTATTACTTTATATTCTGAGTATATAGGTATTGGCGGTCAAAAATTTACAAATTATTCTACATATTTAATACAAAAGCAGAATCATTTATATTAGATAATAGATAGGTATATCTCACGATTTCTATGACAGAAAAAGCCCCCGATCTATTGAAATCAGGAAATCACGACTGTCTAGGGCTTAGTTAAGTTGTATTTTATTCTTTGAAGAAAACCAGAAAAAAACCGCCTTAGACTGCTCAAAACCAGCTTGCATTGAATCTGTAAAGATTAGAAAGAATAAAACATTCATATTAAATAAGATTGTAGGAAAGAAGGAGGCAGGAAACGATAGACTCCTTTTGCCAAAGCTCTAATCAAATTCCTTTTTCAGAATTATTGTCATTTGTATGCTTCTGTTATTACAGATCCCTTGGAATGTAGCATTTGGTTTGTCCGTTTGTTTGTCTGCAGCAACTTTAAACATACACGGTTGGTGAGAGGAATTTAAAATTTCTATTCTGAGAACTATTCTTTGCGTCCGATGCCAACACTTTCGCCCTCATGGCCTTGTCCTATGAGTTCTGCTTTTTCTGCACACCTTATATCTCAATTCAAGCTGCCATATGGGGGACGATCACATCTTTTTATCTGCTACTATCATCATTTTCCAACAACGCACTGTGTATGAGAGTTGCAATTATGTTGCAAAAGAAATTCAGAATTGCAGACAGACCAATTTTCTATTCGACTCAGTCCAATTTATAAATGCATATGTTGATATTGATACAGTCTAATTAAGAAATCAAATGACATGCAATAGAAAAAAGTATACAGGATTAAGTTAATTTATACCAGGGTTATAGCAAGGCAATTAAAAATCTCGTCTGAGTTCTTACGGTTTATACTTATATGAAAGGAAGAGAAAATCAGGATCAGAACTTTAAATACTTTTAATTTTATGTTTGATAAATAAATATAAATTAAAATTGAACCCGGTTGTTTTCATTTCAACAAACAATATAAATCTGTAAACAGGACAAACACATGAAATCCCAAAAACTTCAGAAGTGGGATCATCTGCCAAGGAGAAATAAGCTCACCTGATGCTCGTCAGAAGTATTTTGTCATTTTTTAATAGTGCATCATTTTGGAAAGTTTTTTTATAACCTTGTCCTTACGACTCTTTTATAAATGTTACAGAAACTGTTTTGTAACATAAAATCGATTTTAAAAAAGCTAGCATTTCACAATCTGATTTAACTCGTACTTTTATTTTATATACTAGTAGGTTATCTAAGTAAGCTATCAGAATTCTTTTGACATTGTAGCTTTTTTCTGGGTTTTATTTGTTTAAAAACACTTGCATTAAGTCTTGAAACACATTAAGTACATGTACAAAGCTCCGTTGCAATCCAATGAAATGTATAGGAGGAACAGAACTCTAAAGGTTTTCATATTTTATTCTAAAAAGCCAGGAAATGATGTTTATGTATACTAATATTATTGTAAAACTTTGTAAAGGTTGTATGGCTATTCAGATTTTATGTATGGGAGAGGAATATCTAAGTTTTGGAACTTGTGTCAAATCCCTTTGACATATTGACAATATACAGCTGTAATTTGTTAAAAACAAACACAAAAAACGAAACCATGATAGAAGTACTAGTAATCACTTTTAAAAACTCTAACCCTGATAACTTTTGTGAAGAACATACCTCTATTTTATTCTTGTGACAAGACCTTAGTCTTTGATTATATATCTTTTTAAAAACTTTAACCCTGGTTTTATTGAAATAGGACTAAAATTTTAGGGACTTTCATTTGATATCAAGTATGGCTTTGGATTTAACCTTGGCCTTAACTTTTGAAATTCCACATAAGCTGTTAGAAGACCTTTCAAATGTTTGTACTTTTAAAAATTTGATTACATTTATTTAATTTACATTTTAAAAAAGTTTAATCTTTGCTTTGTTGCCATACGAGGTCATAACTGTTTCACAAACTCATTTTGTTCCTTTTAACTTTTGATTAAGAAGAGATAGGGCTTTCATATTTGTCGTGTGTATTACCTATGACAAGATATTTCCAAGCATGCTATGATTTCTGACTCCTTGACCTTGGCTTTCATTAAATTAATTTGATAATTTCTTAATGTTTAAGTTCACATTTGACATCTCCCTTCTTTGAATTTGCTTGTTAAGTCTAATTGTACATCGGGTTTTATTGAAATGGGACCAAAAAAAAAAGGGGACGAGTATGGCTTTGGAAAAGAACTTCTGTTTGTGTTTTGTTTTGAAAATTAAATTAATGATCACTGTTTGAGGAATTTGTTCTTTTTGCTGTTTTGAAAACATTTTTTTGTTTTCCAATATTCGATCTTGTTTTGAATGAATTCAAAAATAAGGACCACCAAACTGAAGTTTTTTTGAAAAATTCAACTACCTTTAACAGTAAAACACGATCTTACGAAGTACTAGGGGCGCACGATTTTGCTAAGTTATAGGCAGAATTCTTGATATCCGTCAAGTTTACAATACACAATAAAGTCACGGAAATGAAAATCACTTCTCTACAAGCGTCAATTTATTATAAGCGTGTTTGCTATAACCGTGTCTTACTATACACATTTTCCCTTATATCGATACAATGACCTTGTCAGCAAATACAATTTACCAGTAAGTCAAATGCTGACTTATATTTTTCATACTGTTAGGCCATTATATATAAACTGATTTGTCGACGGATTTTCCATTATTTCCCGATCATGACTAGGAGCATACGGCAGGTGTGACCGGTCGGCAGAGGGTCCTCACTCCTCCATGGCACCTGATTCCTGAGACATAGAAATCTATTTTATCTATATTTTTAGTGTGGTTGATAAATATGTATTCGGGCATTTGTTTTAAATTCGCCCTTTTCAGAGAATGAAACTTAATTTCCAATTTGAAAATACATGGAGCAAATTGGAAAATTACTCCTCATCTATTTTCAGCTAAGACAAAGCAAACGAAATAAGTATTAAAATGTATTCGATGTAACTTGAATGGTCTAATTAGTATATAAATTAGATTTTTCTTTATGGTAAATTATTACTTATGTTTTACATGACATAAAATGATTGATTTGTACCTTTATCGTATTTTTATTAAGTATTAAAAAGGTAGAACTGTCTTATAGTACTTATACCCCGCGGGGTTCAATTTAAATTAGGTTAAACTTAACTCTCTCCTCTTGATTTTAAATGATACTGCAAATCTTGATGGCCTGAAAGCTTGCTGAAATATAATATATATTTGTAGATATTAACACCAGGAGCAATCTTTTTGTTGAACACACACACACAAATGATTATGGACCACTTTTCAGTAAGGTGACCAAAGAAAACAACTATGGCAAATCACCATAGTCTCCGCAATTCCCAACAATCTCCGATTTTCATCTTATCTAAATAAACAAGTAATGTTACCAGAGCATTTTCAGAATTTTTTTTTTACCAGTAAATTTAGTGCAAATAAGTTTTCTGATATTTTAATGATGCTGGAGTTCTTCGTGGAAACATTTGCATGTATCTAGTAAGTAGTCTTTAGAGATTATGTCTCAAAAAATTGTTAGAATTCTGATGAGTGCTTATTATGCTCCTTTTAAGCTGACATGTCTTTTTAATCCGCATTATTCAAATACATCTGTATGATATGAAATATATGGAGATATGAAACAGAATTCAAGCTCTAAGGTCCATGAAGCAATACAAAATTTTAGCAGAGCAAACACGGTACTCAAAAACATCAGAGGTGGGATCAGGTGACGTGGAGGAGTGAACATCTCCTGCCGACCGGTCACACCCGTCATGTGCTCCTTGTCATAGTCGGGAAATAACGGGAAAATCTGTCGTCAATTCAGTTTGTAAATAACGGTCATATGATAAGTATGAAAGACCTCAGTCAACATTTGACTGAATGATAAATTGTATTTGCAGACGATGTCATTGAAGCGACCATAGAACTTACGAAATAATGATTTAAAATGAGACTGTTGCTATCCTTGTTTCATTGATTTGTTTTTCAATAATTTCCTGTTTTTAAATTGTACATACCTAAAGCATGCTCTTGCGCAGCGAATCAGCTGAGATATATATAAATCCCTTAGGCAGGTGATAAAGGTACATGTATATTGCTGCATATAAACACGGGAAGTTGACGATTGAAAAGGTAGTCGTCACGTTTATCATAAAGCTTGGTTGTTAGATTACCAAGTAAAATAAATTTTCAAGTAAAATATTTAGATATGTATATCTGATGTGTTAGACTCTGTGGTATCTTGTATTTCCAACTCACCGGGATACTAGTATATCGTATCGGCATATGAATGGAAATAACCATGACTGTTAATTAAGAATACGTCGATATATCTCAATGTCGAATTGAAGGCCGCAGCAAGTGTCGTAGACATAAAGAAAGAATGTTGTTATTAATGAGGATAATAATTATAATAATCAATCGATGACCATTTTGAATATTATCATTAAGTAATTTAACTTATGGTATGTTTACATTTTTTCTGCGGTCCAAAGTACGTCGTTCTTTGACTGAAGATTAAGAAATATTTTTTGTGTTCATCGTATCAGCAAGAGAAGAATGAATACTTTTCCTGCCTAGATACTTACTTTTTTGGTATACTTTACTTACATGTTTTAATAAGTTAAACCTATCATTTATAAAACATAAACATCTGTATTACATAAGATTTTGATACACTATAGTGAATGAATAGACAAGAAGTGACAACATAGCCCTACATTTCAAAATGATTTTTTTTTCTCTCTTTGTAAATTTTTAGGACGTAGGAACTTCGACTGGCAATCCATGATTAGGTGCTCTTTACTCATTTTTAATCAGGTCACTAATTTTGTATGCAGCTAGTGTAACACAAGGACTCACGACGACATCCCCGCGAAAAAAAATTACTAATTTTATCTCATTATATTTTATATGTCAATTTAAGTATTAAAAACGATGACAAAAAACTGACTTTTCCAGGGAAGAAAAACGCATATTAATTTCAGTTTTGAATTTTAAACTAAGTCACGCCTTGTAAGAGTTGAAAGCATTTATTAAATAAAAAAAATATTACTTCACATTTGTCGTACACAGATTTGTTAAGCTAATTAATTAATACCTTGTTTTTTAATTACCAGATTACTCGGCATTTGTCATATTTTATCTCGCTAAGCCGGTTTCTTATAGGGTCGCAGAGTACCGCACACGAAACATTAACATTTATATTATTTACATTTCTTACATTATTACAGCTTTTATAAGTTACATATTCTTATAGGACAAAGGCAACCCCAAAACTGTGATACTTTTTGCCAAAATCCAGAAAGGTTTTTGCTTGTAGGTTCATTGCAGGTGAAATCGAACCATTAACATTTTTTTTTATTATAAACGATATTATACAATTATTGTTGTTTTTGAGGTCAGTACGGTGATTTAGACACCATCGTACTGACCTCAAAAAACAGCAATAACTGTTTTATTATATGATTAAATTTCAGCAAACTCCTACAAGACTGTTTTTGCTGTAATTGAAAGTTTTAACAAGAAATTTCAACAAAACACATTGTAATAGGAAATATGGAACAGGAATAATTCCTTATATTGACCTGCAATAATTCCTTGTATTGACCTGGAAGGTCACGTGATTTAGTATATTGACCTGCAATAATTTCTTATACTGACCTGGAAGGTCACGTGCAGGTCAATATAACGTAGTATTTTTCTAACATTGTTTGATCTCAACCAATCAGAGAGAGGGAAATTATTCAATCATATGATAAAATATAATATAATCCATTAAACCATCTTTGTTAAAATTCTATTAAGAGCTTTGTTATTGAGAGGAGGTGAGAATCACAGGGAAACTAAGAACACTTTTATTAAAATTAATATTAAAAGAAACCGTACACCAACGGAATAATGTAGCGCACTGCAGTATTAAGTTGTTTTAGGTTTTTAAATGGAACTGTGTTTATTTATTGTGACGATATTTATGTCATCCTCACCTCACAACATCTTCCCCAATACCAAGGTTTCCCCCCATTATTTAAGCATTTAGTCCTATTTCATGCAGGTCTCGCTTTGATCTTGATTCACTGTTTCGCGCTGTTTTCTCTTATGTTGCAAATTTTGCCCTGACATTGATGCACTGTTCTGCTCTATAAATGATACAGTGTTTTGCCCGCACATGCCCTGACCTTGATGCAATGCTTTGCCATGCCCAGGCAATGATGCTGTAGTTGCCTTGATGCAATGTTTCTCCCTTACCTTGATGCAATCTATCGCCCTGACAATGATGCAATATTTCCCCTTGAGGTAATGTTTCGCCCTAACCTTGATGCAATCCTTTGCCTTACCCGTGATGCATTACACTGCCCTGGCAATGATGCTATGTTTTGCCTTGATGCAATGTTTCTCCCTGACCTTGATGCAATCTATCGCCCTGACAATGATGCAATATTTCCCCTTGAGGCAATGTTTCGCCCTGACCTTGATGCAATGCTTTGCCTTACCCTTGATGCATTGCATTGCCTTGGCAATGATGCTATGTTTCGCCTTGATGCAATGTTTCTCCCTGACCTTGATGCAATCTAATGTTTCCCCTTGAGGCAATGTTTGGTCCTGACCTTGATAAGATGTTATATTATATAAGAAGATTATTTTCGTAATTTTCATTGGCTGAAAGGACGTCACGTGATATTCCTCCTTTTGTGATAACGACGCGAAAGCGCGTCGGCGGAAAATGATAACGCACGACACAGCGTTCGGTTGCACTGAAGTTACGTAAAACGTGACGTCATAGTATGAGAAGCGTGTTTTTAACCATTGTGACGTAATGACAGCCAAGTCTGTTTAGTTAGGACTGTGTTAGTGCATTCACTTTGAGTGATTATATAATATAACTAATATGTTTTACGGTGTGACCGTTGGGGCGAGCGCAGTTGTACCATCGAAGACACTCTAAAAAATTGATCAGCCACTTCAAACATCAAGCCGCACGAGACATCTCGACTACCTGTGACGTCACACGACGTCACGGAGTTCGTCGGAGCTTACGGAGACAGCCGAGCGTCTGTTTGAAACTATAGACCTAGTGCAATTTGGGTCGAAAAAAATTGCAGAGTTATTTTTTGTTTCTTTGAAAGATTTCTACAAACTGAAAGCTTTTTATGCTTTACGTTATTGTTTATTTATTTATCTATTTCACGGAAGCAGCCGACATGACTTAATTAGCATATCGTCAAAATTCGTAAGTTTCCGGTGACGTCATTTGTATCATTTCCGAAGGGCAAGGTGAAGGCCGGTGTTGTGGCATGGAGGTATTTTTTTGAATAAGGTAAGGCAAAATCATTTCGTTAAGATTTCAGTAAGAAACAATGTTCCTTTATTTTTTTTTACTATTTTTGATTTATTCGCGCAAAGGACATTGGGTAGTGCAGGAATTCTGGGAATGTTGCACAGAGAAATTTGGCTGACGTATGTACAGATTTCAATCCGAATTTCCTCTGTTCTTACACGTTAGTCTATTGAGCTCGCTTCGCGACGCTCGCTGCGCTCGCTATTATGGACTTCAGTGAACGGTCAATATGTGGTTATAAGGACTCATGGCAATTGATATTGATCTCAGACACAGAAAATGATAGCGACCTCGCAGGCTCGGTCGCTATCATTTTTTGTGTCTTCGGTCAATATCAATTGCCATGAGTCCTTATAACCACATATCGACCTACACTGAAGTCCATAATTGTATAATAACCTGACGTGGATGAAATATTAAGTCGTGGATCATCACAGAATGTTACTTTTACATGTATGTAATAAATAAAACAATTTTATAGCAAGGGAAAAGCAAGTGCAATTCTTCCCCATCTTTGATTGTACGTACATGTATGATCACACCGACGTCGTACTTTCTATCTTCATTATTTCAACAACTGTAAAGCTTGAAAATGTTATCGTAATTTTTGTAGGTTAATAATAATTGTCTTTGTATTTATGAGGTGACATGGAAAACATTTTAATGATATGTATGTAAATCTAATTTCGGTTTTACGCAAAAGTTCAGATTTTGTCTTTGAAGTTACATGTACAATGTAATAAAAGTCCCGCATGCCGCCCGCGCGACATGACATTTGAGTTATTTAAGCTTTCTTAATTAATATTAATTGATAGAGTATAACAAAATGCTGTCAGTGATAATTAACTCACTTAAGGCAAGTCAGACTTTTTAAAAATAGTGTGACGTACTAGTAATTTATAAGAAAAAATTGCATTGATTCATTGCATGATTAATATTTAATCACCTTGTATGTAAGGCCAGCATTTTTTTATTTTTAGGTTTACGAACATCAGAATGAAAAAGTCCCATAGGAGGAGGAAATAAAAAAAAAAAATTATATTTTGGATACATTATCGACTTTTCTACATTAATTTTTGCTTCTTTTTTAATGCTCTCCTAACAGGCTTCTTGCCACTGGACACATAAGGGTTACAAAGGGGAAAAACCTTTAATTGTTTATTTCATCATCTACCAGTTGGGGGCAGTGATATAAATCTTTTGATATTGGACAAAATACAGATTTTTTTAAAAAAATCAATTTTTTAAATCTCTTTTAATATATCTTCATTTTTGTTTATAATGTGTGTTAGGTAGAAATTATTCTAAAATATTAATATACTTGAGACCTATAAAAGTAATAATCCCTTTCATAAAACAGACAGGTACGTACTATTCCCAAGGAGTATTGAGAAGTAGGGTGGAATTTTTTTCAATTAAGTGTAAAATAATTTTTCTGGCTGCCATAAACGATACTACATGCCTGTATATATTTGTATATTCTTGTTTTTAAATAGTTGAAATATTTTATTTCTTTAGGCTATTGTTTATTTCTTCCTCAAATGGAATATAGTTTTATTCATTACATCTGATGCATAAGCATTTTCTGAAGAATGATGCTAATGTAAGTTATTACAGAAACCTAAACAATGTCTCTGACAATAGCTACCATGGGCAGTTTTAAACCTGTGGGAGGAAAATAATTTACAATTAAAGACAGTTACTTTTGAATACGGATACATAATTATCTCACCAACATGTTACTTTGCAACAAAGTTTTTATTGTTCTTCTAAACGTTTTGAATGGCACTCCTATCGATAAATATTTACATTAAACCAAGCTTTTATAAAAAATCTCCCTTCTTTACCCGCCATGTTCAATTTAAAACCGGAAGTACGAGAAATTTGAAATCTCACTCAAATTTGACATCGGAAAGAAAAAAAAATCTGTTTTTCTCAATTTTATTTTTTTTCTGAAAATTCAAAAACCTGAGCGGCGGGTTTGTAAACCTAAAAATAAAAAAATGCTGGCCTAACGATGTCCTGTTTGAAAATAATTCTTTAATAATTATAACAGACGTAAACATTGCAGTTTTCTAAGTGAATGGAAAAAAAGCATATTTTATAAAATCTGAAAGAGGCGAGATCACCAAAGACTGCAGGCTTGGTCAAGGCTTCGGGTCTCCATAATCATTTCCAGTAACCGTTTGAAAATAGATACTTTCTAATCCTTTGCTACACGAAACACTATATTCAAGATCAGTCTGTGAGAGGTTCCTACAAAAATGAAATTCATATGATTTTAGTATTTTACTTAAAAAAAAGTATAGGCAATGGCATATTTTCCGATATCTTTAAAATAATGCACAAACTCATCATTGAATTTCGAGGACATTGGGGCACACTGTTCAAGATAAATATGAACTTTTCTAAATATACAAAAAAATGAATAATACATATATAAGATGGTTAACTAATTTCCTGCCGTCTATTATGATCATTAATCAAGAGAAGTTGACCAATGTGCGAAGCGTCAATGAGCCATTGGGCGGACTTAATGTGACTAAAATAGCTCATACGTACAATAAGAATTCATTTAACCAGAATTTTCTTCTACTGATATAGCTTGGTGAACTAATTGGAAGATGTGTTAACTTTTCAATGGACCGCTTTAAAGGTGAATGTGGAACACTAGCACCCAAAAAAATATATAAGTAGGTAACTAACTGTGCTTCGATTCTAATCTGGTTCCTCGGAAGCACCATTATTGCCTCACATGTGATTGAGTCCTGAAAACAATGCCTTTAGTCATAACAAATTACAATTTTTAAAATATGTAAAATTGTGACAAATGGTTACCCTACTTTTTCGCCTTCTTGACGATTATAAAAGGACAAGGTATGGTAACGGACAAATTTGCTTTGTCTGTCCGAATTTTCTCAAGCAGAGAGCAACAGTTATGCAACTAAATTCTCATAAAATTCAAAATCAAGGTATATTTTTGCTATAAGTGTAAATTCTAGCGAACCTTAACAGCTTGGCCTGTTTTCCCCGGGACTGACCTGGATTTGATAAACTTGACATCTTTTTTTTTACGGTCGTTAACCTTGTAATCGTTGTCAAACAAACACTCACTTGACGTGTATTACCTCTTTGACGGCATTGGATTACTTATCAATGATTGGAGCAAAGTATATTAATGCTTTTTTTTCTTCTACTATAAGTTTCGAAAGAAAGATGAAGCGCGAAGTATAAAAATCCGTTCATGATGAGAATTTACTGAACACGCTTTGTATGAAGTAGCATGATGGTTGTTTGATCGAATGACATCACTATCCAGAAAAGAAGATTTCCATACTCCAATCTCTTGCTTATTCTCAATGTTTTGAAATAAAAGTTCATGTGTTTCCATTGTATGTTTTGATGATAATTTCTCGAATTCTTCTAAAGTGACTTGCATGTGCAATGTTCATGTATATAATTCAGAATGAAACCTGCCATTTATATGTACCTTATGCCAAAAATGTATAAAAAAAAAAAAAAATGTTTAATTTCCTTGATAAGGAAATATTTGGAATAAGAAGGTCTGCAATTAAAAGGGTATCAACACTTGACTGCAAAACAAGCATAATTTTCCAGTGTAAAAAAGTTACTTGAGAGTACATTGCAATTTAAAAGAAACATTATTGATTTCAAGTATGTTTAAATACATTAGTTCTCTATGCGCAAGAAAAGAGACTATCTCAAAACCTCTGATTACTTTATTTATTTGAGATCCCGTTCAAAATATTACGTCAAATATAATGAAAAGCAAATATTATTCTCAGATTATCAAAAAAGAGTTCACTCTCAAGACATAAAGCATTACGCACTATTCCAAACTTCATCATATATGTACTTACCCACCAGTAATTCAATATTATGTTAACAGAGATTGGAATATGTTCTATTAATCAAATACAACTCGCACACTTTTGTAAACAGATAATTAGCCGCTAACATATAAAATATTTTTTTGAACTTGAGCACGGAATAGAAGCATACATTTATTCCTGTATTATACAAGTTGAAGTAAAGTATTGGAGAGAGGCATCTTAATATTGTTTACCTGAAAGAAGAAACTGACGGCAACATACGCCCTTTTAAAACCATAAAGAATTTTATATTTAAATTAATGTCAAATATACGATAGTTATAGATAATCATGTACTTAACGCCCATAAACTGAAGTTATTAAGACAAATGTAAATAATTTTAATTGCAATAAAATGTAGTATATAATGAGGTCATGGTGTCCTTTAATTAGTTTACTCGCGTACAAAAAAAAATCCATTTAGAATTATAAAAGAAATTCCACTATTTTTGTCAACTCCTGAATGCCGTGTGCAATATTTGTCTTCGTAACTCTTCAAGCCGTAGATTGCTCCTCGATCTTTCCAAAATTGCATTTCATCGAACATTGTCCATCTCGTCTATCTGTTACTCAACCAAAAACATACACAGTAGTGCAGTATGCGGACTTCTATCTAAATAATATCAAGTTGTTAATATGACAGTATTTCTTTTTGTAATTTCCCACTATGTTTGCATTTCGTAATTGAGTAACGATCTTCATTACTCAGACTTAACCAGTTACCCAACATTGAAGCCCGCTTTAATTTTAATTATTTAAATTTTACGTCATAAATGTATCTCTTATTCCTTGTTTTCCACGATCTGTGACGTCTTTGGTATTCTTGTTACTCAAATACAAACAGCACCAAAGGACAGAATATGACAGTGAAACATACACCAAAACAAATTTTAGCCTTCAACTTTTAAATACCGAACTAACGGAATTTAAGTCACAATGAACGACTTCTCCCCATGCGAAAATATCTATTGAAATTCGAGCATAATCAATAGAGAAAGACGTAATATTATCGAGGATTTCCTTGTGAAAACAAATATTCATAAACAATATGCATATCTGAAAGCCACAGCAAAAGACTGAATAGGTAAACTAAACGAAAAGTAGATCTAAACCTATCACTTGCAAGTACTGCGATGCAATCAATTTTCGTATTATTGGCATTTAAATATGATTTTTTTAAAACAATGATCTTCCGTGAAAATATTCCATTTGTAAAACGATTTCATAAATCACTACATTTGTTTATTTCTGGAAAAAGGTTAAAACGTTACCTTGAGGTACAAATTTTCTTACTTTTGGAACTACTTATTTAAGAATATTATATCATTTCTTTTGAATATTTACAGCTGAAAGTAAAAATTCTTCATTATTATTTTAATAAACAACACCAAACAAGTTGGACCAGTAAATTGAGTTATTGGCCCTCAGACCAATGAGCGATTGATTGTATATTGTTTTTTATTCGAGAATTTTTCACTCATGTGGAGACGTCACTATATACATGTACCGGTGAAGGGCTTCAGATTTTGACCTTTACTTACTGGCACTCAGGGCCACTGAGCAGTGAGGGATCTTTATCGTGACACGGGGCCTCGGTTTTTAAGGTCTTTTCCGAAATTCCGCAACTTTCACTTGAAATTGCTGAGCGCATGGTGAAGGAATAGTTAATTGCTACCCATTTTTTTTTTTATCGTTTCAGAACAGTTGTGACCTCCCAACTACGTAGCGAGCGCTCTACCGACTGAGCTACAGTGAACGGCAACCAAATGAGCGAAAATGCTAAGCTGAGTAAGCATTACTGCTGATAAGGTTCATTATAATGCTAAACTGAGTAAGCATTACTGCTGATAAGGTTCATTATAATGCTAAGCTGAGTAAGCATTACTGCTGATAAGGTTCATTATTAAAGTTGTTTTTAAAAGAACTTAATTTGATTCTCTATCTCGAAATCCTATTCATACTCAATGTTCACTTGATAAAGATGATTTTTTTCAAAATTAAAAAAATAACCTTAAATATTAATACATTCAAGTCAACATAGATAATTCAGTGTACACTAACTATACTAGATTTTTTTTAACCTCATAAAAATCATAACAAAAGATACAGTGTAGGGTTGATACATTAATTATTTGTAATTGTAAATCTTATACAGCATGTCTATTACATATGGAATGTATTCTATTGAATGTGTTTTACTCTGATTATTATAATTATATTATGTTTTTCTGTGATATTTCATTTTAAGCTGAAACCCATGTATGTAAATATGTTTGGTATAATATATATGTAGGGAGAGGGCGTAATAAGTTTTTAGAACTTTTGCCCAATCCCAATTGTAAAGTATATACAATAAAATATGTTCTAATCAAGTGTAGGGTCTAGTAAGTACTTTACCAAGCCCCTGTCTTTATTCCTTACAAAATATGCATTGTTACAAGGCAGAAAATTCAGATGGACTGTGCTACAGCATAATCAGATTGGGTAAATTTGATTGTTTTACGTCACGATCGAGAAATCTTCACTAATATTGAGACGTCATCATATATGGTGAAGGGCTTCGAACATATTCCTGTACTCGGCACTCATGCCCATTGAACAGTGGGGAATCACAATTGTGACAATGCATGCTGTGACGTTTTATGGATCTCAGTTTGCAAGGTCTCATCTGAAAATCTTAAAAAGCCACAACTTTCACTAACGTGTCGAGGCTTATCGTTTATCGACTTATGTCAGCCGCGGCCGGGGATTAAACCCAGGACATTCTCAAAATCTAAAAAAACTTAAAAAAAAGATAAATTAAAAAAATAAAATCATTTTTTTTCAAAAGACAGAAGCATTAAAACTCATGTCTTTCGATACATTACACAATCATTCTTCATGATAAATTAAAGACCACGTTGCCATGTTAATAAATATAACATTTTTTTGATAGATTCCTTCAAAAATAGTACTAATGCTCGGTTTTAGCCCCGTGTACACGTAGTTGAACCTAGTACAATTAGACTGCAGTACCTAAAAGAATTTTTTGGATTAGTTTTTTATATACGATGCAATTGTTACTTGATTGCTAAATAACGTATCTATTTATAAATCTTTGTATGATTCAAATATTACTAAGAAAACAGTAATCATACAATTTACACAATGCAATAATTACAAAATAGAAAAATCTGCCAATTATTGATCTCTGTTGGTACTGATCTTAAATTTTAGGCCCGTTTTTTTTTAAACTTAGCAGGCAAGTTATAGAAGTCAAACACTATCGATATTGCCATGGCTATTAAGTTTCAGAAGTGCTGACGCTTCCTTCTTTCATTGTCACAACAAAAAAAATAAAGTCTTGTCAAAATCTTCCAGTTGTAAATATACTCCAAAGCAGGAATTTTAAAAGCAATCCAATAAACTTTGTAAATTAAGTCTTCTCAGGGGATAAAGCAAACTGTCGTTTGAATTCTTAACATTAAGCATCTGTCTAAATAGCTCAGCTGTATGGTTTCATCGGTAATAATTGTTCATCAGTGACATAACAACACGTGTACAAACACGGGATTAAATTCAAACCTATAAATCTTTAACATTGCAAAGAATTTTTTACAAAACATTGGGGGTAAATCGTAAGTAAAAGTTCATTAAACAATATACATTTAAGCATCTTTAACGCTTGTTTCGTGTTAAATGAAGCGCATTGAAGTGGTAAAATTTTCTGTTCGGATGAAAAGTTTTGAGCTATCTTTAGACACGCCCATTTCTTTAGAAAGGAAAACTCGGTCAAATGATTCAATCGAATACCTGTAGAACAGGTATTTCATAAATATAACATCCAATGAAATTGACGGTTTATATAAACACCGAGTAAGCACGTGTTCGACTGATACATGTGCCATGCTAGCTCCAGTAAACATGATAAAATCATAAAGTATGGACAAAATCGTTGCGATGTGTGTTTTCCATAAGCGGGGACTCTATACATGTCTCTTTCTTATCTAAAACTAATTTCATTGTAACTCATGTTAAGCCTTTTTAAAATATAGGTGACCTTCAAAACATGACTCATTTTTCGTGCGCTTATTGTAAATTTGTCAGTTCTTTACATACCTTTCACCGCCTACGTCTGCATACTTCTGAAATTAAGCCTTTTTAAAATATTCCTTTTGCATGTCCATTAGTCTTTTCTTGTTAAACTAAGAACTAACATGTATACACTATTGGCGTTCGACTTAATGATACATTGTATATGATGAAATGGTCATTGTATTGCAAATAAAATTTACGAAAAGTAGATTTTAAACGAGACCACTGATATCCTTGTTGCTTTGACTTATTTACAATAGCTTGCCTCGTTTTAAAAATTATTCGTACGTAGAGCGTGTCTTGCATTTTGAATCAGTTCCTAGGATGTTAGCAATGTTTAACGTTAAATGATATAATATAATATAATCCATTAAAAAACCATCTGTGTTAAAAATTTATTAATAGGTTGCTATTGACAGGAGGTGAGAATCACATGGACACTATGAACACTAATATTAATATTAAACTGACAATTTTGGGTGCGTTAACTAATGTTTACTATTTGCGCATCCACAAACAAAAACAATAAGGTCGGTCAAGACTTCTCGTTCGAGAATTTTCGCTCGTATAGAGAAGCGGTGAAGCTTCTTTATTTAATGTGCAAATGATTACTGTGACACAGGGCCTCAGTTCTTTTAAAGGCCTTTTCCGAAAGACCAACAACCTTCACTTCAACGCATAGCGAAAAAAGGGTTGCTACCTATTTCTATGTAGCAATAAACCTGTATATGGGATTGATTCAACACACAAGAACATGGTCTACGTACTGAAATTTTTTTAAAACGAGGCAACCTATTAACAAACAAGTTGATGAAACAGGGATTACAATCAACTCGTTTAAAGTCACCATATTGCAAATTCTATTGGCAAGACAGATCATCATTTTGCAAGTTTTTTTCCGATCGACACAGTAACCTTGTCTACAAATACAATGTATCTTTGAGTCAAATGCTGATCGATTGACGTGTTTTATATCTGTTGTTAGGCCATTATTTACACATTAAATTTTTCTGTTTATTTCCCGATCATGACAAGGATCACACATCGGGTGTGACCGGTCAGCAGGGGATGCTCACTCCTCCGTGGCACCTGATCCTACCTCTGATGTTTTTGGAGGAACGTGTTAGCTCTGCTTCCAATTTGTATTGTTGAAATGGACTTCGAGCTTGACTACTATTCGTTGTTTCCATATCTCATCTGCTTTAAGAGAATTAAATCTTTTAATAAAGTGCATGCCATATGGAATTAAATACATGTAATATGACAAATGCTTTGGGTTTTTTTTTTTAAAATTAAAATACATTATTCAGATTTCTTCTGTCAACTTAGCCATTCTTCAAGTAAACATTTAACTGTTAGGTATTTGAAATGGAAATTATATTAATCTCTTTTTTATGTTCCCCGCTCCGTATATGGAAGTATGACGCTAGACCTACTCCGGATATTTCACATTAAATGAATTACACATACCATCATAATAAAGTGTCTCTGGATGTAATTATTTTCTGACTTTCCTTTTGCCGCAAGATATATATTTTAAAAAGGCATAAGCAATGCAATTAATGAATAATACAAGCCAAGACACATGATGATAGTAATCCTTAAACTCTGTTCTGTTCAAAAGTTCGAATAACTTCTTTGAGAGTAAAATCGATCAAGGAGATTTAGGACTTGACATACAGTACGCCTTTTGTGTTGCCTACAGATCAGGGTTAAACTTTGACGGGCGTTTGCTAGACTAAGTATCTTTCTTTCTGTCCGACATCTATCTAGCTGTCTGTCTGTCTCTCTGTTTGCCTGTCACACCCTATATCTTGAAACCTGTAAGGCGTATGGATTTGATAATTAGTATATATATTTTGGTTGACACGTAAGCTTTTGTGAAATGCCTTGACTTTGACAAACTTTCAAAAATAGTTCATTGTGTCGATTAATTGGCATGTTCATTTCTTAATTTTTTATGGAAAGATGGACGAAAGATACCGAAACTTCAACATGTTGTAGGATGCATATCTATTTTCTGATTTGTACAAGATTGAGGATTAAAAGGCAAGGATATCTAAAATTAATGTTTCTCAAATGCATTTAACTCCAAGGCTCCAAGATGAGAAATGTTGTTACCCAAAGAAATGACTTGTCACAATGAATACACCTGTGAAATATGAAAGCCCAAGCACAAATCATTCAAGTGGTATGCCGAAGGTTAAATGGTTTTTTTTTCCAAATATGTGTCACACTCCAAGGTTAAGGTCAACGGATCAAATAAAAGGTTCCAGGGGAAGGCTACGGCATAAGAGATATATACAAGTGAAATAATAAAGCACAATCACTAAATATTCAGAAGTCATGGCCAAGATTTATTTTTTTCAAAAGTGGGTCAAGGTTAAGAGGTCAAACATATTAATTTTAATGCTTAATTATCATTACTTAATTAATAATAATCCATTGGAAGGTCTTGTCAAAATAAAAATACATGTACATTTCAATTATAACAGCCCAAGTACCAACTGCAATATATAGCCAAGGATAAAATTTTGTAAATTCTTACAAAAATGGGTCAAACTATATGCCCAGAAGATAAAATTTGTTGATATTGTGAGGTATGAAAACCACAGCTTTAATCAATTTAAAGTCGTAGACAAACAGATAACCAGAAAAACAGACGGGCGGAAAGGGCTAAAAATATATATATAAACCCTGAATCTTCAAGGGGCATAACTAGTACTCTTCTGCAGACATGGATTAGATTTTAGGAAAACTGATGGATTTATATAGTGGTAAACATATGTACCTTTAAAATGTCTTACAATAAATAAATTGAATTGATTGGTGCTAATATCAGATTTTGTATAATGTCGATGAAATTAAAGCAGTTGAAGGAAGTTGAGATATTTCTTTTTGTCATTTGGTATCAAAAAAGATAGGTATTTAGAATAGTTTCAGCATGTTTAAAAGAGTGGAGCCAAAACTTCTTCAGAATTCCAGAATTAGCATAATCTACCTGAATTTTTTCTGGCTATAAATCATTCCCAAATAAATCAAATTGATTTATAGATTTTAAAATAGAAAGAAACGTTTGTAATTAGAATCATTTGTTTATTAATTTATTACTGCTAATAATAATAATAATAACACTATATTAACCTAGAGTAACAAATCATGCTTCATTAAAGTAAACAAATTTAATTAATCTTACAAGAAAACAATGACTTTTGTTATGAAATGTACAGATGATTTAATTGCTAGGTTCATATTAAGTTCACACTAATGATTTATTGCATAATGAAACTCTGATGCTTCTGAAATAACATGATAAACAATATCAAATCTGTTAGCAGATTTAATTATTTATTAGATATAAAATCGTCATTTGACTTGCACTATCTTCAAACTATTTTTTGCAAAAGTGCAAAACCTCGTCTCAAGTTAATAGACATTGTCATAAACCACGTGTTTGACACGCTAGGTACAGAATCTAGAGCAAAGAGAACAGAGATCAACTGAAAAAAAAGAAAAATAGAATCCAACGGTAATTTCCTAACATTTGTCTTTATTTCCATTACTTTATTTCAACTCACAGGATAGGTATTTTATAAAAGCAAAAAAAAAATATCAACAAGCTTGCATTGGATTTTATCCTCACTTTTAACGTTTTCTTGGTCAAAACTTTCCTTCCTCTGATGCAACGCATTGTAGTTGGACTGAGATACAATTATAAACTCCGTTATGCAGGTGATGAAGGTATACTGCTGCATAAGTAGGGGAATTTGACGATAGTAAAGTTAAAGTCATCACGTTAAATATGAAGCTTGGTGGTTAGATTACCATTAAAGTCTTTTTCAAGTACAATATCCAAATATGAAACAGATTTGTCAGACTCTGTAGTATCTTTTATCTCAAGTTCACATGGATATATCATATCGATATATGAATGGAAATAACCATTGTTAATTGACAATACATCGTCGATATATCTAAATGACGAGTTGAAGGCCACAGCAAGTGTTTTCTTCTTTTCACGAATAAGATTTCGCACAAATTCTTTTTCATATGAATACAAAAATAGGTCTGCTAATGGGCGCAATTGGTACTCATGGCAATTCCAATAGATTGTTGGAATACCTGGTCTCCAAAAACCACATAGATACGTTGTATTATCAATCATAACTCAATCATCTTTTTGATGTCAACTTCAGAGTACCTGTCTCACCGGTACATTACACTCAGACGCTTGTAACGTATTAATTAAGAAACGTGGAAAGAAACTGACGTGTTGCCCATACCAAAAAAACATTAACTTACAAATTCTGACTTGCATCTAGAACTGTATCATAATTCCACAGCGAAGGCAAGCATTCGATTGAATTAAATATTTTTTTTACAACTTTTATTTTATCTTATTCTAATTATTTATTCGTTTTTTAAAAGACAATTATTTTTATTGATAACTTACTTTCACTCATATCCATATTTTACTTGCACAATTTTTTTGTGGCTGTAACAAAGCTTTGTCGTTCAATTTGAAGGGATAATCTAAAAGATAAAACAGATTGATGAAAATTCTTGTTCAATGTCTTCAAGAAGAAAATTAAAGAGAGAAAGAATGCTCATCTTATTTTAATGTTAAGTTGCTTTTTTCCAGTTTTTTTTTTTTTGGTGTGTTTGAATGGGTTTTTTTAAATTAGAGATAATACTTCTTTCTCACAAAGTTTAGCAATTTCACTGAAAAATATTAAGTAAGGTTTATTATATTTCGAAATGGAATATTGCTACCACCTTTTTTTATATTACAAATATTTCACATTGAAGTAGAGTAATTCCTTCTTTTTTTATTGTGTGACTTCCTAAAACTGTCATATAAGAGAACAAAATCGCATAGATTTACCACCTCCATCATTCCTGTGGAAAGTTTGGGGAAAGTTGTTTTGCTCTCAACCAGAATTGACATGCATTGCACGTTTGTGTTCAATGATGCAGGGCGCAGACAACTGGGAATCATGAAGGATACAGATGGGACGTCACACAAATAATCAATCAAAATAAATGTATTCAAATTTAAGGCATTATTTCACATTTTCTGTATGCAATATGGTTTACTTTGGTTGAAGTGTTGAATGATTTATGAAAAATGCTGTTTAAAAAATATCGTTGTTTAATGTTCAAATTAAAGTGTTTAACTGAAATCAGAAGTATGCTTCTACATGATGTACCAAAAGACCCATAAATTTATTTACGGTCTTCTACCGACCTTATGTGCTCTTTATTGATTAAAAAACTCATTTAAATGCAACTAAATATCAAATTTGATTGTTTTAATCAATGTGAAATGTCATTAGAGAATATAATTAAATTACTCCATGTCTTTAAAAAAAATGAATACGCATTAGTGGATCGACGGGGAGCAAGTTCAAATGGAATTTTTCTCTTCTATTTCGCTATTTTGCATTCACATGGTTTTTTGTTTGTTTTTTTCAGAAAAAAAGGTTTAGCAGACAGAAAAATAGATATGTCCTTTAAATCTTAATTGTACGATCTATTGAAGAATATATTATTTTTTACCTATTTATAAAAAAACTATTTGTATCGAAAATTTCAATTTTAATTTTAACTTATATAGAACTAACGCAGATATTGAAAGACAAGTTTAAAATGAAGATTTTTTGTTAATGTAACAAAAATAAATTGACGTCCATTGTAACATCAGTAATCAACCTTAAAAGTTCATCGAAACAATTCAAATCGGGAGAAGAGCTAACACGGCCCTTAAAAAATAGAGGTGGGATCAGGGCTCATGGAAGAGTAGGTTGCAACATGTTGCAACAAGCAGATTACAATCGTCTTTGCTTTCTTCAATTGCATATCGCCTTAAGTTTGCGAATTCAGATTTTCTATGTTGAATTTTTCAATAGGGCAATTCTTATAATCTTACGAAGTTGATAAGTTCAGGATGATAATATGAAAAGGGACATTACATTTAGAATATCAGCAGTGTCGTTTTAAGTCATCATTTCGTAAGTTCTATGGTCGATACAATGACCTTGTCAGCAAATACAGTTTATTATTTAGTCAAATGCTGACTGACTTTGTTAGGCCATTATATACACACTAAGTTGTTCACGGATTTTCCGTTATTTCCAAATCATGACAAGGAACACACGGGCGGTTTTGGAGGTCCGTGTTTGTTCCGCTTCAATTTTGTAATTTTAATGGATTTTGAGCTCGAATACCGTTCGTTATCTCTACATCAATTTATTCTGATTCACTGCTCTGTCTGTACAGTAATACAGGCTAATTGGTAATCATTTTTTAATTCCCGTTATCAACTGTATACATAGAGCTAAATGTCACTGCAAAGTGTGAGGCATCTGTTTCATGTTTGGATATTTTACTAGAAAAGACGTTCTTGGCAACCTTACAACAAAACTTTATGATAAATCCGATGACTTCAAAGTTTTTACCTTCAACATCCCCTAGAAATATGTAGCAATTTACGATTATCACCGATATATGGCGTTTATGTCTTGATTCGATACGCAAAAGCATTCTTTATGCACGAACATTTTCTAAAACTAGTCAAGTTATGGCTTTGAATTGTCTACAAATGGTTTCTTTTTCCAGATCATGACATGGAGCATACGAAAGGTGGGAGTTGTCAAGGGATGCTCACTCCTCCAAGGCATATGATTCCACATCTGTCTTTGGAGTCCGTGTTTGATATGCCCTTGATCTGTATTGTGTCAGTGGTCTTTTGACCTTTATAGCTGATCTTAATTCATGTACATGTAGTAGTTCTTTTTTAAAATATTTTTTGCCTGTTTGATATTTTAATTTTGACAAACTCTCTCCACGTTACATGTATCAAGTAATTGTAATTTAGAAAAAATTTGCCTTCGTTGCATAGCATTATTTCATCTGGACTATATGGTATTTAAAAAGTTTTTTTTTTAAGTTTTGCAAAATACAGTAACAGGGAACATTTTTCTATCCTTACAAAGTCAAGCTTTGATGGAGGTAGCAATAAGCAAAGTTAATCACGTATGGTATAAATTTCATTGCCGTTTACTTACAAAAAGAGCTCGGTAGCAATAGACGACCATTATTAAACATTGCCTGATGTAGAGCATGGCAGTACGTAAAAAAAACCCTTATGTTTATATCGTATCATATTTCTTAACAATTTTTTTGTACTTGTCCTGTAATCGTCACTTGACTTCAAAGGAAGGTTTTTTGCCTTATTGTTCGTTTCATGATTTATTGATCTTGGTTGGCAATGAAAAAACATCTCTTACGTCAACGTATAAGAGACTTGGTCATGTGACTTTACGTTGTAAAGGTAATTTCACCAAAGTTAATTCTGAATAAAAAGTAATCATTATTGCTTTTCGTTTATCAGAGGAATAAATGTCTTCTTTAAAAATTAGCTTGTTAATTAGATTAAGTATGGGTTTTTTGATATTTTTTGCTCAGATCTAGGTCACGTTTTTCTGGAACCATATCTTGACCTGATCGTGCTTTTATTTTGTGTTTCATAAATCAAAAGTTGACAAGTTACTTCTGGAACTTCCCTGTTACATTTCATTTTTTCAATAAAAAGGAGACCATTATCGTCATAATGTGTTCTCTTTTAGAAATCATTGTTATCTTTTTTATTTATGTCAATTCATAAATAATCATCATTAAAGTGGCAATAAAACGCATTTCAGTTAATATGCTCCCTGAAATGTAATAAATTGTGATACATCACAAATATTATAAGGTTGGAATGGAATTGTCTATAAAGGAAAACTTTGAGATTCTTTCAAAACACTTTTAGCCATATTTCATTTTAACCTGGTACCTTATTAAACTTCATTAAGAAAAATAATTTTGCATATTGTGTGTGAATTTACCCCATCATCTATAAAAATTTTGAATTTTTAGCTCACCTGAGCCGAAGGCTCAAGTGAGCTTTTCTGATCAAAATTTGTCCGTTGTCTGTCGTTGTCGTAGTCGTTGTCGTCGTCGTCGTCGTAAACTTTTCACATTTTCATCTTCTTCTCAAGAACCACTGGGCCAATTTTAACCAAACTTGGCACAAAGTATCCTTGGGTAAAGGGGAATCAAGTAAAAATTTTTCCAAGGGGAGATAATTTTTTTTAAAAAATCTTCTCAAGAATCACTGGGCCATGAAACTTATGTGGAATCATCCTCTGGTAGTGTAGATTCTTTGTTTAACCCCCGGGGCAAAGGTGGGGCCATTGGCTTTTACATAGGAATATATAGGGAAAAAAACTAATAAAGAAATCTTCTCAAGAAGCACTGCCAAGGAAAGATGAAACTCGTGTGGAATTATCCTCAGGTAGTGTAGATTCAAGTTTGTTCAAATCATTACCCCCGGGGCAAGGGTGGGGCCAAAATGGCCGACCCAAGTTTTACATAGGAATATATAGGAAAAATCTTTAAACATCTTCTTCTCAAGAACCACTGGAACAGGAAAGGTGAAACTCAAGTGGAATTATCCTCAGGTAGTGTAGATTCAAGTTTGTTCAAATCATTACCTCCGGGGCAAGGGTGGGGCCAAAATGGCCGACCCAAGTTTTACATAGGAATATATAGGAAAAATCTTTAAAAATCTTCTTCTCCAGAACAACTGGGCCAGGAAAGATGAAACTCATGTGGAATCATCCTCAGGTAGTGTAGATTCAAATTTGTTCAAATGATAACCCCGGGGTAAGGGTGGGGCCAAAATGGCCGACCCAAGTTTTACATAGGAATATATAGGAAAAATCTTTAAAAATCTTCTTCTCCAGAACCACTGGGCCAGGAAAGACGAAAATCATGTGGAATCATCCTCAGGTAATGAATTCAAGTTTGTTCAAATGATGAAACTGGCCGACCCAAGTTTTACATAGGAATATATAGGAAAAATCTTTAAAAATCTTCTTCTCAAGATGGGCCAGGAAAGATGAAACTCATGTGGAATCAAAGTGTATTCAAGTTTGTTCAAATGATGACCCCTGGGGCTAGCGTGGGGCCAAAATGGCCGACCCAAGTTTAACATAGGAATATATAGGAAAAAATCTTGAAAAATCTTCTTCTCCAGAACCACTGGTCCAGGAAAGATGAAAATAATGTGGAATCATCCTCAGGTAGTGTAGATTTAAGTTTGTTCAAAACATGACCCCTGGGGCTAAGGTGGGGCCAAAATGGCCGACCCAAGTTTTACATAAGGATATATAGGGAAACCTTTTAAAATCTTCTTTTCAAGTACTTCAAACTATGATTAGTGTTATTTATATGGAATCATCCTCACTAGTTTGTTCAAATCGCCTGGGGGGGGGGGGGGTTAAATTCAAGCCCAATGTGCTCAGGTGAGCGCCGTGGCCCCTGGGCCTCTTGTTTCAAATGCTATGTCAACAACTATTTTGATTCTACTTCACGAAAATTCGTAAATAATTAAGGATTTACTTCGTAGATACATATTTCTGTATCAAGATGTGTGATTTTTAGAATTAGTTTTGCCATGGTTCCTTGAAATGGAAAATTTCCTGATATTCTTCAAAATGCTACTTCTCAAACAGTTTTAGTCTGAATTTATGAAGACTTAAATCATAAACATATGATGAGTATAATAAGATAAGTGATACTATTTTCCGAGTTATTTCCACGGACATCGCTATAAATGACAGTTTCAGTCCAATATCAATGTAACTTTGAGCTCTACAAACACCTTTGCATTTATTACTTTACATGTAATAAAATATTATACATACAAGATTGATTGATTCTTATTGTTAAAGGCCGAGTCGGCAATATTTTAGCCATATTTCGGCGATCAGATTAAGTGAGTGATCACTTTTGAAATTTTTGGTTTCTCTGGCGACCCTCAGTAAGCCTACTTACTTAAGCCCTTAAAACTAATGACTTCAACTTTTATATCGTCAGCTTTCCTTATTTATGCATCAATATACCTGTATCACCTGCATATCGGGTTTATGTCTCCCAGTTGATTCGAACACTTTCTAAACCGAGGCAAGCTATTGACTAACAAAGCAATGAAACAATGATATTAACAGTCTCATTTAAAGTCAACATTTTACAAATTCCATAATAGATACGATAATCTTGTTAGCGACTCAATATATTAGCAAGTCAAATTTACACACAGAATTGCTTAGGCAGTATTTCCGTTTTTCCAAGCATGACAAGGAACACAGGGCGATTGTAAATGTAACCGGTCAACAGAGAGGCTTACTCCTCCATGGCACCTGATCCATTCTCAGATGTATATAGCTAAGTTTTTGTCAGGTATTTTTCTTCTCTCTTCGTAATAAAATTACACATTTCATGATCAGTAGAGCTACAGTCTCGTCAGAGACTTTTAGTTTAGTTCTGTTACCTTGACTTTAGTTTTTTAAATAAACACTACGTTCACGTAAGATGACACATTTTTAAGATTCCACTTACTTCACCTAACAAGCTCAGGTGAAGATGGAAAATGTGAATAATGTGCAAAGGAAATTTATGGAATGATGCATTAGTTGAAAACATGGAAGACATTTTGGGAAAATGTGTTTCATATTAAGTCCCCTGACATTATATGCAAACAAAAAAATTTAAAGGAATTCTTGGGAGCTGAAAAAATTACTGAATTTCGCACTGTTTTGGATTTTCTTTCCTTTTTGTAATACATTTCCGTTCACAACACTACAAAACTGCTTTTGTACTTTGGTAGCAGATATGCTCGTGTTTCATCATAGTTTTCTCAAAGGAAAAAACCAAATTAAAGTACTAACCACTTGAAAAAAACTTTAAAATGTTGTATGATAGAATTATTTGATAGCATATGCATATGCTTAATAGAAACGCTAAGCCCATAGCTCACTTTCTTCAATAGACATTGATTGGGACAGTTACTAAATTATGATAACACAATTTGAAAAGATTTCATTAATTAAAAAAGAACTATGGTACTTTATCGCACTATTAATTAATATGCATGTAACAGCAAAAATCTATGTATAAATTTCATATACATAATATTATACACAAAGTCTTTATGACAAAGAATTATTTGCAGAGTTACTGACAATTATTATCTTGTTAATTACCGATTGATGAATGTAAAATGTAATTTAAAAAACACAAACAAGGGGGTCCTGACCTGGTCAAGGTCTTTGTTGAGGTTTTTCCGGGTCGTCCCGATAGTATGTTGACATTACTGTACCTTACCAAAGACAATGAGGCTCACTGTTGCTTTCTGAGGAACATCAATACGGGATAAGAGCGGTCACCAACCCTCTCCTGATACAATTTACTGTTTACATTTAAAGGTGTAATCAGTTCATTGAATGTAAGACTAAAATCTCACGTCGGTTGGGGTATATAAGGTAAATATATTTGAAACGCTCGTGCGGACATGTCCATGTGCTCGGAGATATGTAGTAAACAAGAGCCTAACAAGTTATGTTGTAAACACATTTATGTACATTCCATGACCAGTGCCACTGAGCTTTTCAAACGTGAGAGAATTTAATTAAGAATAAAGAGAATTCGTGGACCTTTTTTACATTATATATAATGTTTCAAGATTTGATACACAAGAAACAATATTTGCTCATCTTGGTTTTGGAATTTTAATTGCTTTATTGCCACAGTACCAAAACATGTAAATTCTTGAAATTACTCTTAATTGATATGGTTAATAAACGTTTGTATTTCTATGAAATTAAACCCTATTCCTTTTCCAAGTTTTATAAGATAAATGAATAATTAAATCTATATATTTTGACAAGAAGAACCAAGTGTTCCGCAATAGAATAAATGAGCAAATAATAAATATGCTTTTTTAAATTCAATTCATTATTCCGATTCCAATAAGACTTAGTGCATAAGTAGACTTAATTTGCAAAATTTTGTTCGTTGGGTTGTGATTTAAATTAATAGTTATTACTGGAATTATTTTAAAACTCTATTTCTTCAGTAACTTGTACAAATGTTAACTCACGAAGGGATTACAATCCTACTCACTGTTGCTACCATAGCCTCTAAAGAGCAATATATGATAAATGTCAACGTCTTAAATGGCCCTTTGAAATGAACATCTTAATTTTACTTTAAATATAGTTTTAATTGCACGGCTATACATGTGACCTTAATTGGTAATTTTCAATTTGATCAAATTGCCATTGATTCAGAAATATGACACCATAAAGTTCATTTTTTCCCGCCATTTTAGCATATTTTGTATAAAACTGCTTATTTTCAAGCAGTTTTTCTTCCAGAAAATATTGAGCGCAAACTAGATCATACTTAATATTTTTACCAAAGATGTATCTATACAAGAGTTATTACTGACAGAAAAATTTTGAATGGTCCAAGCTGCGCTCTATGTTTCCCATAAGAAATTTTTTTTTTAAAAAAAACCCATGTTTGTCTTGTTTTGGTTGGATTGCAAAAATAGCATTTTTTTCGGACATCATTTTTAGTCTGTGTGTGCATATAAATGTAAAAAAGGCATTGGAAATATTTTCAATGTAATCTCTTATACAAAATGAAAATCAATTATACATATATGAATATCATTCTAAAATGTTGATTTTAAGGGGGCGAAAAATTACTCTTATCATATATAGTCCTTTCAAGGCCAGAAGCTGTTTTTTTTTCTATTCTCTTGTTTTACTTATTATAAATTAGAGCTAGAGCCTCACCAGAAGTGTTAAAAGGTGATTTTAAGTCAATATTTGTTTACAACTTAAATTTTTATTGATCAATATCAATAGAACACAATTTTATTCTACAATTTTAGAACAAAGTGTCATTGATTTCGGATGGAAACCAATATAGGCTAATTATTCAAAAGCTAGTAAACATTGAGTCATTACATATTTATATTAATATCTTTTGATAAAAAAACAGATTACAAAGGTTTAGGGTTATGTTTATACAATAAGCATTTAAAGAGGTTTAAAATCTTATTTTTATCTTGTATTCTCATAAAGTTTAATTGTATTAAAAAGAATTTAGTACATTGATATTGATGCCGGGGAGGTTTATGTTATGTAATCTTTCTAAGACTGGTGATGAATTTCATATTTTTTTTAATGCACTTTAACATACAGGCCAAATATAGAGAAGTTTAATCGGTTACTTTCAAGAACTGTTTAGCATAAAAAAAATATGCAAACATGTAATCCGAGATTCCGATGACTCGTACCTCTGCTTCTGTGACATGTGCTGGAGAGAGTCAGAGCGGAGGCAGTATTTAAAAGTGGAAATTCAGCGACACCCGCTGGTATCGCGACTCTGTCTACCTTTTACAACTTAATTTCGCGGATCTAAATTCCAAGACGCGAGAAATCAGTAAAAGATGATTCTTCTACAACTTAATCGTCATAAAAAGGATGCTATCGCCAATTAAATGGCCCTATCACCCACAAAGGAAGCATTATATTATCTTTCTATGTGTTGTTATCTTTGCTTCTCTCTACAATGCATGTTAGAATAAAGTCGTTGTCATTGTCCTGTGTCAGCAAGTTTGTACTTATGATTCTAATGATGATAATGTTAATATTGAAACTAGAAAATTTCCATTAAAACTTCTTTATTTTCTTCAGATATAGTTGTTGACGTGATTAAGAGAACAATTTGACTCGTTATAATTGTATTCTTTCTAAAAATTTTGGTTTGATAGCATAAAAATCACGTATATCAAGAAATTAGCAGGGACCTAAAATGAACAAGGAGTACGTATGCAGTCCAAAAAAAAATCCACGCTCATTATTCTTGCATGTATGCCGTTTGGTTAATTGATGTATTTTAATAATCTAAAGAAAATTCCGGTTTCCTTTAATTTTTTGCATAATTATGAGAAACTATGACATAATGTTGAAATCTGATGAATTTTCTGCTCTTTCCGGGCATCCGTGATCATCTCTCTCTCTCTATCGTCCAACGTTTTCCATTAATCTTACTATCCATGCCCGCCCATCTTCAAGTATATATATTCCTTGCCCTCGACCTATTTATGATTATTTAGTCCTTCAATAATAAGCACTTTGAAAATTCAGGAATTGAAAGAATATTAAGAGATGCTTACAAAATAAACAGATTAAGAAATAGATTCTAAACACAGTCTGTTTGTCTTTTTGTCTGTGCGTCAAAGTGTTTGTTTGTCCGAGAGAAAAAAACATTGCCCATAACTTTTGACTGCAACTTTGGCTTGCATGTTTCACAGGTGTATTTTTTTTGTGTGACAAGACCTTCCTTTATTGACCTTTGGAAACTTTTGACTGCGACTACGGCTTGCATGTTTCACAGGTGTATTTTTTTGTGACAAGACCTTCCTTTATTGACCTTTGGAAACTCAAGAGGTGGGATCAGTTGCCTAGGTGAAGTACACTGTTATGAAACATATGGAGATGACGAACAGTATTCAAGATCATAAGTCCATAAAACAATACAGAATAGGAGCAGAGCAAACACGAACCTCCAAAACATCGGAGGTGGAATCAGGTGCCATGGAGGAGTGAGCATACCCTGCCGACCGGTCATACCCGCCGTGTGCTCCTTGTCATGATCGGGAAATAACGGAACAAATCCGTCGTCAATTCAGTGTATAAATAATGGACTAACAATTAGTATGAAAAACTTCAGTCAGCATTTGACTCAGTGATAAATTGTATTTGCTGAAAAAGGTAATTGTATCGACTTACGAAATGATAACTTTAAACAAGACTACTGATATTCTTGTTTCATCAATTTGTTTGTCAATAATATACCTCGTTTCAGAAATTGTTCATACGCATGCATACTCTCTTGCGTATCGAATCAATTGAGATATATGAACTTTGTATGCAGGTGATGAAGGTATATTGCTGCATAGGTAAGGAAAGTTGACGATATAAAAGTTACAGTCATCACGTTTACTAGTATCATAGAGCTTGGTTGTTAGATTACCATTTTTCAAGTAAAATATAAAAATTATGAAACAGATGTGTCAGACTCTATGGTGTATTTTATCTCACGCTCACTGGGATATATCATGTCGACATAAGAATGGAAATGACTATTGTTAATGCCAATACGTCGTCGATATATCTAAATGTCGAGTTGAAGGCCACAGCAAGTGTTTTCTTCTTTTCATGTTTAAGATTTTGCACAATTCTGCTTCATATGAATACAAAAATAGGTCTGCTAATAACGGGGAATTCCAATAGATTGCTGGAAGACCTGGTCTCCAAAAAAAACGTAGATATCGTCAATCAGAAACTCAAGCATTTTTTCATGCCAACTTCAGAGAACTTGTGTGTACAATGAGAATATTTTCTAACAAAATAATTTTGCAAATGACCAATGACAAGGTAAGTAAATTTACGAGTTCCATTTTATTGAAAAAGCAGCTGTTAATGATATCAAAAAGCCTGGGCTTTAATTTATCGAGAGGAGTGGTTGTGTATAAAGTTGAAAAGTTGTAAGTTTTTAATCTGTTGATTTTGGTGAAATCTTGTGATTTCAAATTGTCTAAAAGTTCCTTGGAATTTCTAACTATCCACATCTGATTTACACCACTTGAATATATTTTTACACAGTAATCTTGAAGTTTCTCCTTCACTACTGTTTATGTCTTAGTGAGGAGCAAAGAAAGAGGCTTGGTTGAACATTTAATGGAACCTGCTTTGTGTCTTTGTAAGGATTCTTATGAAGTTTTGGAATTCAATGTATATATATGGTAGTTCAAATTCATTTAGGCTCTTTTGTGTATAAAAATATTCAAAACTGACATGTGATTTTGAAGAATTTCTTCCTTAGAAAGGGAACTATGAGCATAAATTGGATTGCATTTGTAGAATTAAATCCAAGTTCTTCTAAAACACATTTTATTTAATGAGCCTAACAAACGAAGACAATATTGTTACCTGTTTTGACAGCAGGGATCAGTGCGTACTACAGTATCTATAACAGATGAGTTGAAGGTCATTGCAAGAGTTTGCTATTTTTCATAGTGAAGTTTTTGAACAAATATTCCATTATAATGCATTTATAACATAACATTTAAGAATCCATTGGCTATTAAATGGATGCAATTAGCGTCATTCTGAATTTCAATATAGATTTTTGCAAGACCTGGTCTCCAAAGGCTACATAGTAAGATTCAATAAAGTTTTAAAATTAACTTCTATGTACTTGTATACACTGAATATTTCATCATTCTGAAAGCTTGCACATCCGTAGACATGTTTTATGTCCATCAGAAGCCGATGAAAATAAAACATTTGTTTCTCGATGGTTTTGTCAGATCATCGTTCTTTTGTGCCAGCTCTGCATTCCTGGTGTAATAAGTACAAATCATTAGTGCACGTGCGCAGGAACATGCACAATTTTTGACAACTTTATGCAAAAGCAGGTCTGAGATGACTTTATAATGAAGCATTTAAGGTTTTCAAGGGTTCGTAATAGAATGATGACAAATTGTATTGTACACTTTTTTTCTCATGTTTCTTTTCCATTTCATTTCCATGAGAGGAAAATAAACCGGTGGAATTATTAAAATAGAATTAAGCAAAAATATTTTAGACAATGTGATGATGCTTTCAATACAAAACAGATTTCTATATGTTGGACACCCTTGGTCAAGGATACCCGACTCGACCCTCTTGTCAGCATTATTGACACTTTGAATTAAATCTAACCTCATTTGATTTTCAATCAAATAGTCTCTCATTCATTAATTTTGAGAAAAAACATCAATTCAAGTCGATGATGCATCTAAAGGTCAGGGGCAAACCCCTTATTCTACGAATAAATTCCAATCAAGTACACAAAAGTTAAGGATTTGATTGACGAGCGACCATGTGAAAAGGCATCATACCTCCTTTACAAGGGGTTCACTAATATGAAGCATTCATTATAACATCTTCCATTAAAAAATATATAGAATCCTAAAAACAAGACATTTTTTAAAATCTTCAAATTGCTTTTTTGATGTTTGAAATAAGCTTTGAATTTGCAAAGTTCATATCTAAATTCTATGTTTGTTTTTTTTTTAATTCAAAAACTTTCGTAATAACATAGAACAAGGTATTTAGTGATATAATGAAGCCAAACTAGAGTGTTATTATTAATTAAGCATGACTACGGTCACGACAGGACGTGTTTGTAAACAGCGAATGGTTAGTAAATGGTGCAAAATTAATGGCTTTGGAAGATGACAAGTGTCCGGCGGTTGGTCTCTGACGTCACAAACAGTCCAGGTATGCGACAAGGTGTATTAATGTCCAATAAAATGGCCGAAACAAACCAGTTTCGGCGAAAATATGTCTATACTTGTGATTGATCTAATCAACAACAATTTAATGAATGTAAACAAAAAGAAAGTCATCTGTCAACAATAAAGAGGTAGGTATAAAAGGGTTCACTACAGGTGAAGGCTTCGGTGGCCTTGGGTTGGAGAAATTGCTATGCCTGAAATTCCAATAATCTTCGCTAAAAATACGAAGTGGAACCAGGTTAGATGTATAGATGGCATTTTCTAAAAATGTTTTAAGAATTTGCATCCATAGAGGAGAGAAAATCTCTCAAACAATCATCGTGCATAAGTGTAAATACCTGTAAGATAATTTACAGAGATCGATATTCTACGGTGTATATATCATTTTAAGGCAAGCTTACCTGCACTAACCAATTCAATATTGCGGTACAGGTACATATAATATTAACCTTTTTTAAGAACAGCTGTGCGTATTCCATGAAGTTCTCTTCTCTAAGATAATGCATTCTGTCGTTCCTTAGGAACAGAAAGAGATGGGTCGAGTATTGTTTATAAACTGACATTTCGTTGCACCTCAGTTGGCATGATTAGAGGAAATTCGGTAATGTTTATGTGGTTAATTATCATGTTTCGAAAACAACAACACACATCAACCGATTTCGTTCTGAATAATACAGCACGTTTTATACTGTTTTGAAATACAAAAATTTCATGCCTTTATAACATAGAAAGCAGTTTTTATGCCAACTAACATCTCTATTGTATGACAAACGAGGTGACCTCAGCTTTTCCATCATCAACTTTCCTTATTTAATTTGTAGTATTCAGCTATAACCTGCATATATGATTTTTATGTCTCCCAAGTTATAAGTTATGCCTTTCTCAAAGCTTGCTCTGGGTATGATACAATTTTTAACCAAGGAAGGCTGCTGACAGATATGTAAATGTTAAAGGGTTTATAACTACATCTTAAACATTTCATGAATTCTAAGGTGGTTAAAATGACAATGTAAGCAAATATAACCCATCAAGGGGTCGTAGTTTGGTTGTCTCGTTTCATACCACTTGTTTGGTCTTTTTTATGCTAAACTTGACTACGAAATGGTCTGTCTAATTGATCAATACATAGGACTCACAGTGTGTTCGTTCAACAGGGGATGCATGAGTTTCTCCTCCTTTGCACCTGATCACACCTCTGCAGGTATTCCAGGGGTCCATGTTCATAGATTTGTATTGGGTTTTTTTAATTATTTATTTAGATCGATCACTATTTGCAGTTTTTTTCAATTAATGAGTTTTTACTCTGTTTTGTTGCTTTTAAACTGTGTTATTAATTCTGTATCCTGTGTACAGTATAAAATATTCCAATTTGTTTTATGAAGCAACATATATACTCAATTCTCATTATATCGCGGGTTTCATTGTATTGCGGTATATCGCAAAAATGTGGATACATAGCCTATTTTCTTTTTGTTGATAGACATTATGAATGTTGTTTGAATGTTTATTTTTTTCGATGATTAAGAAGTATGGAACATCCTTTTGAAAAAAAATAAAACGAAATTTTCTGATTTCCTGTCTCCTTTAAATTATATTTAGACCATTAGAATTATAATCTCGTAAAAATCATAATAAAGTTCATCTTTTAAATGTCTTTAGTATATACAATTCTTCACTTTTTCATGTAGAATTACATCGTAAATTTAAAAATAAAAATTGAGGTCTGTATCATTTACAAGTTTCCATGTATTTCCATACCGCGATACAATGAGACTCTCCGATTTAGGAGGTAAATTTTCCTGTTTTAAAAATAGACCACAAATTAAACGATGCAAGCTTGGAAAATAATTGGACACTAAAAAGTTATGCCAAAGTTAGAATTACAATTATCATTTGATGTAAGTTAAAACAAAAATTAGAAATTACACTTTTTATGCAAAAGAATTAAGTACCGCGACATAATGAGACACCTGTATACTAGTATTTACGGCACTATTATAGTATCATGATAACTCGAATTTATTTGTCTTAGTACTTTTCTCCGTTACCAAGTCAGTCAAAAGACACGAAGTGGGCGTTCTTTGGAAGATATATTTCATCATTATTGGTATTCTCATAAAATAACGTCTCTTGGGATGTCAGTTAATGTGTGTGTTGTTGTACTTTTTCCATTTTTCAGTGGCCAAACTGCTCCATTTTTAATATGTTTAAGAGGAGAAGGTTAATATATTTTTCATGCTGCATTTGAAATCAGGCAACATAATGAAATTTTAATTTAAATTTGCACTGACGTTGTAGATAAATTTTGACTATTAAGTAGGCAAGTCTCTGCTAACTTAGCATAAATTAATTATTTTAAGACAACATAATATGATTAGCATACGGACTAGGATCCCGTAAAAGTCACCTCCAAAAAACCAAGGTTCGTTTAGTTAAGTTTACGTAAGCTAGCTTCATTAATAACAGTATTACAAAGAATATTATGCCATAAAACAGTGTTAAAACTGAATATATACACACATCTTTGGCTATTCTTGGAGTCTTCATTCGAAGTAAATTCTTAGGAACAGATATACTTTGTTAAACGTTGGTTGAACATCTCTCTTTCCTTTGTATTGATATTTCATGAATAAAAACCAAAACGGATATGGTGTTAATCTTTTACTGTGATTTGTATAATACAAAGTATTTGTATAAACTTCAACAACTGTCACAGTATGGTCTTAACCTTGTACATTGGTTGTATAATACATAATATTTGTACAAATTTCAACAACTGTCACTATATAGTGTTAAACGTTTTCTATGGTGTATAAACTTCAACAACTTTCACTATATAGTGTTAACATTTTACTATGGTTGTATAATACATAGTATTTGTATTAATGCAACAACTGTTACTGTATATTGTTATCCACTTACATGTACTATGGTTGTTTAATATAGAACATTTGTAAAAACTTCAACAACTGTCACTATAGTTGTGAACTGACTAAAGTAGCATCATGTATGAAAATGTTTTAGGGCGTGATAACCGGTTTCATTTGATGCAAATCACAAATTATGTACATCCATGCAACACTGTTCATTTAAGATCTACAAGCTTGTACATGTATAACTACTCGACAAGGTCGTGGCGGGTCACAGTTTTTTTATGTAGAAATCGTCCGCACGCGACTAACACAGTGAAGCTCATTGCCATGACAGGATCGTCACTTGATATGGCGGTAAAGTTGTCTGATATTTGGGCATCAGACAGATTCGCAATCATCAGTCAAAGTTCACGTATCCTCGGGTTTCTTCGGTGATAGGTCACGGTAATAGATCACGGAGCCTACTAGCTGACCCGTCTGGAGTCTTCCTCCCAGAGGAAGGAAACCCACGCGCTGGAAGCCTCCAATCTTTTCAATGATTCGCTGCATAGCTACATTGTTAGAGAAAGTGTCCACGTACATCCCCATGTACCCAAGCTTCTTAGAGAACTGGATTGCCTTCCTCATACAAAACTCGCCAAGCTTTTGGTTTCTCTCGGTGGGTTTCACGATGATGAACGGGTCACAAACACCACTCATACCCCGGTAAAACTTGCTCACAGCCAGAATCAATCCAGCCAGAAGTTCGCCACTATCTTTGCTGACAATAGCGAAACAGTCGCTGCCCTCGATTTCATGACGGAAGTCTTTCTCGGAGTCGAACTCGTCGATTCCGTAGCCGTCGCCATGTTGGGCGGCATCCTGGATCATACGGTAGGTCTCTGAGAGCTGTTGTTCCGTCATGTAGTCGATGATGACATGACGTCCAGTCACCAGAGAATCAACCACCGGAAGAGAGTCCATCCAGTCCTGCTCTGTTTCATGACATCTAAATTCGTGTTTCAGCAACATGCTTTGTGTCTGTTGAGAAAAAGGGAGGTCAATTAGTTATTAGACTATGAAATAAACTTAACTTAGAGACTCGTTTTCGATAAAAAGTTCCAATGAACACTAAGCATCATTGCATACATATATATATAGTCTAAAAATCGACAAAAAAGAGTTGCTTGTCCTACTGAATACTGACTTCTCCTAATCGATCAGAGAAAATATCATTGTATTCACTTGGCATAACGAACATTGTAACAGTAACTGAAAAAAGCTTGCCAACACGTGGATAAGACATTAAGCCATGATGCAATATAGACGTAGGTGGTAATCGAATAAACACTGCAATGATACAACAGCAGAATAAAAATAACAATTAAACAATGTAATAATTACCTTGAGAATGCTAGGTACAGCAAACCAACAAGATATAAAAACTCAGCGCGGAATCCGTAACTGACAAATATTGTCCTGATGAGAATAAAGCAAGGATATCATTGTCGTCTGTTTTATACTCTGACTGTCGCCATTGAGGGGAGGGGCGTCCCGATCATACGAGCTACAGGTTGGCTAAACGTTATTCAAAACAAAGTACAAGGTCTCTGGAACCTTTTAAATTAGTCAGATTTAGGAGTTTAATGACTGATCATATTCTACTTCATTGGCTGACAGAAAGCGCTTTTCTAATGAATAAATTCATTTTTATAATAAATATATACATTGCTATTAGTGTTCTGTCCGATTTTTTGCGCAAGATTTTGTTTGCGCCTGCATATTAATTGATTGTTTTGTTCCTTATCATGCAATTGGTGAGTGCATATTTCAATAAATAAGACAATCTATCAATGAGCATACAAAAAGAAAACTCACAATTACATTTGTGACTGAACTATGTAAACTTGATGACTAATGTATCTGAAAATTAGTTTCGTAATTTCGTAGTAATAAACATGCAAATGCATTTCAAATAATTATGTTCTCACAGATTTTTACCCATAACTAATACCGTAGATATATGACATTTTTCTTATAATAAGTTTTTTTTTACTACATTTAATTTTAGAGTACATTTAGAACTTAATAGTGTTTATCTGCAAGGAAATTTTTATTGTTCTATTTTTCACTCAAGGAGCGTGATACTGAGTAATTAAATCGGCTTAACCGATTAGCAATATATTCCCTCTACTGAAATATTGATTTCACAAATGCTCCTTTGTGCTATTTTTGTCAGATGCAACAACTGAAGAGGGGAAAACCATTTATGATGCAGTAATCTCGAGAGATTTCCCAAAATATATATTGAAGTCTCGCGAGATCAGGTCAGTTACAAAGTGTGATAATCGCGTTAATAACGGAGATTTGCGATGTTTGTCGAAGTAAACAATTAAAACACAGTTTGTTAGTTATCCTTGACTTACTTATGTGAACTTGTCACAGCTTAAAAGTAAACAGAGTATAACTAGATTTTGACTGATTGTCTTCAAGATAACGATGATAAACTATTCCCGTGAATCTTAAACTCATTATTGCTGATCTATTGAAGTCGTTTCTTTTGATAAAAATTTGTAAAACAATATAAGTGGATAGGTTAATTAATCCATTCATGTGTTTGATTGTGTCAAAAAAAATAATATAAAACATTCTATTTTGAGATAGAACATTTCTTGCAGATGTTATGGTCAGCTTTTATAGAACAAAATTTAGAATCTTTATAAAGTGTTTTAGCTCTAAATACTAGGTATACATGTAGTACAAACCATATAAATGTTTGGAGATGAAATTACATGTATTAACATTGATATACGAATAAGAGAATTTAAACTTACTTTTATATAGTTACATGCAATCTTCGCTGAAGTTCAAAACTTTGAAGTAAAATATACATAAATTATTGCATTTTTCTTTGTGAAACATATGGAGATAACAACAAAGAGTATTCAAGTTCAAAAGTCCATTAAACAATTCAAAATTGGAGCAAAGCAAACTTGAACGTTGAAAACATCAGAGGTGGGATCAGGTGCCATGGAGGAGTGAGCATCCCCTACCGACCGGTCACACCCACCGTGTCCTCCTTGTCATGATCAGAAAATAACCGAAAATCCGTCATCAATTCTATGGAGTAACAATAAATATGAATAAAATGTCAGTCAGCATTTGACTTAAAGAAAAATTGTATTTGCTGACAAGGTCGTTGTATCCACCATAGAACTTACAAAATGATGACTTTTAACGAGACTGCTGATATTCTTGTTTCATCGACTTATTTGTCAATATAATGATTTACCTCGTTTAAAAATTGTTTATACGTATAGCATGCCCTTGCATACCGAATTATAACTGAGATATATACACTCCGTATGCAGGTGATGAAGGTTTATTGCTGCATAAGTAAGGGAAGTTGATGATTGGAAAGTTAAAGTTATCACTATCATTATAGTGGTTTGTTGTTAGATTTCCATTTACGTCTGTTTCAAGTAAAATATCTTAATATAACACAGATACGTCAGACTCTGTGGTATCTTTTATTTCAACTTTACCGGGCTTTATCGTATCGTCATAAGAATGGAAATAACCATTGTTAATTGACAATACGTCGTCGATATATCTAGATGTTGATTTGAAGGCCACAGAATGTGTTTTCTTTTTTCACGTATAAAATTTGGACAAATTCTGCTTCATATGAATACAAAATTAGATCTGCTAATATCTGGACGCAGTTGGTACTCATAAGAATTCTTATAAATTGTTGAAAGACCTGGTCTCCAAAAGCACATTGATATTGTCAATAAGAAACTCAAACTTTTAAATATAAGCTTCCGAGTAGTTGTGTGTACAATTAGAATGTTTTTAGCCAAATAAATTTATGACTGGTCTGAGTAGAAATAGGTGCCCGAATAACTCTTTGGTTGGCCTCCCATTTTTCAGACTAGCGAGGTACATATCTGCAGCTACAGTTGTTTGTACTTAACATTTCAATTCCCTTGTCGAGAGACACGGGGGCAAAATCAATCACACTCATCTCAAAGAATGATAATCGATGGGTATTGTATCAAGAGTGAAAAAATGAAAACAGAATAGAAGATAAGATGCTTATTTAAATCATCTCAAAGTCAAAATTAATATTTTTTATGTACCAAAACTCACAAAATGCTCTTTATTTCAAAAATCGGAATTCTTAAATAAAAGTTGAGATTTATCCAGAAGATCTTAGAAAACTATTGTATAACTTCATCATAAGAAAGATAAGGATCCTTTAATTTAATCATAGAATAGTTTCAAATCACTACCCCTTCCCTCCGGAGTGGGGTTTAGATACACTATATCTGGAGAAGTTATGGAAAAAAAACAACAAGGCTTGTAGGGTACTCAGTCAGCCATTTAAATGAATAAAAACGTGGACACTGTAATCATAAATCCACGTGTTTGTTCTGTTATTCATCTGTATAGTATCCTTTTCCTATTAAAAGCATTTCTTTTAAAAACTGCATTTGAAAGGGGGAAAACCCGATAAGAAGACAGGCAAGTGAAAATGTTTAACCCTGAACCCTGATGTGCTTTGTGAATGGAAATAAGCTTTTCATTTGTGGATCTGCGTACATAAAACACCATTCATAAAATTTTAAATCCTTAACAGATTTAGCTTATGAACTTGTGTGTTTATGTGCACTAATATGTTTGCATATTATATAGCACAACTTTAATATTCTGCTGTATAATTTATTTGTTGATCAGACAAGAAACAGATTAAGTATGGTAATTTTGATCTTTAGAGGTTGAGTTTCTTCAAGGAACAGAAAGTATTGTGTTTGGTGTCATATAATGCAATATCAATAATCTCATAACTTCAACCGTTAGCACATTATTTATTTATATGATACGTTAAAACATCCAATGACACTTATGTGCTCAATTTAAAAGATAGGAATTCATTTTTGTGTATAATACATGCAGTTTATATAGATTTTTTATAGCAGTACAAATCAGGAGCAGAGTAAAAATGAAACTCTAAAAAAATCAGAGGTTGGATCAGGTGCCATGGAGGAGTGAGCATCCCCTTCTGACCGGTCAAACCCGCCATGGCTTTTTATCATGATCGGGAAATAACGAGAAAATTGCAAATAATGGTCTAACAATAAGTATGAAAAAAGTCAGTCTGCATTTGTTATTGTATCGACCAAAGAATGAAACATATGGAGATAACGAACAGTATTCCAGATCAAAAGACCGCAAAACAATACAAAATAGGAGCAGAGCAAACAAGGACCTCCAAAACACCAGAGGTGGAATCAGGTGCCATGGAAAAGTGAGCATCCCCTGCCGACCAGTCACACCCGCCGTGTGCTCCTTGTCATGATTGGGAAATAGCGGAAAATCCGTCGTCAATTCAGTGCATAAATAATGGACTAACAATTAGTATGAAAAACGTCAGTCAGCATTTGACTCAATCATAAATTGTATTTGCTGACAAGATATAACGAACTTACGAATTGATGACTTTAAACGGGACTTTTGATATTCTTGTTTCATCAAATTGTTTGTCAATAAATTACCTCATTTTAGAAAGTGCACATATGTACCCTGTAAAGTATGATCTTGCGCATCGAATCAGCTGGTAAACATAAATCACATATACAGCGGATAAGGAAATATTATTTCATAAGTAAAGACTCTTTACGATAGAAAATTTGAAGTCATCACATTTATCATAAAGTGTAGTAAGATTGCCATGAATATCTTATTCTAGTAAAAGATCCAAATATGATAAAAGATGTGTCAGACTCTGTGGTGTCTTTTGTTTCAAGCTTAAGAGGGTATATATCTTGTCGACATATGAATGGAAATAAATATAACGATTATTTGTAAGTCATTGATGAAAAACAATGCAGATTTGTGGAGGCTACAAGATTGTAATAATAAACTCTGATCTACAAAACGCTGTAAATGGCGACTCAAAATAAACAAAGTAGATCAAACACGTGAGGGTCTGTGTATCCTCGTGTCTGGGTTACCCAAAGGTCAGCGAGGGCGGAAGTAGGGCTATAAACGGTAATTATATACATATGTTCATTATACTTTTTAGGTTCTTGATTTGAGCTATCATAGATTCAATTACACGCTTAATGTACGTTATATATTCTTTTTTGTTGTTTCTTTCTGTCCATTTTTTTTTGGAGATCTAATACTTGGGTTTTAAATAGCCTGCATGAATAGTATACATGCTGTTAAAGAACACGGGCAACGATCATCGGAATCGCTAAAGGATTGACTGGATGAATGCTAACTAAATTTCCAGGGGATTTTCTCATCAGTCTGATTGTCAACACTTCGATCTGATATTGTGTCTGACGCAAAAAAAGTGAGGGAGCATCGCATTAAGGTTACGGATTCAGACACTCTTGAACTAATTTTCAACATATTTAGATTTTGAATTTAAAAAATATCGGTCGTAACCATTTTATTTTATTCAGCAAGTTTTCAATTAATCATAGGTTAATAATATGGTCCCAGCAGAGGGATCACAACAATATCGTCTTTGCCTTGTGTAACAAATATGTTCAAGAATCTATTAGAAAGTTAAAAGGAATGAAATATGCAAATCAACTGTCCTTCCGTTTTCACTAAATCGAAGGGCGATAAAAGATTTCAAGAAATCAACAGGAATTTCATGTTTTGGTTACAAAAGATAAGACTTGCAACAATATCTTCTTTGTTTGCAATATTTATAATTAAAATGTATTTTAGAACTTGGTTCTCAAAATTACATTTCAGTCTTAAATGGTTTTAACATTTTAGTAATTTAACGTGACTTAAACTAGATTTCTAAACATCATTAAAATCATTACAAAGACACATTGCGGTCACCGATATGCTCTCCCAAGCCCTTATTCCTCACAAAATCACAAATAATTTACTACTGTGAAGGGGAAATATCATTCAAACGGTGCTATGGTAAATTCTTAAAAGTGTATAATCATAAAAATTCTCAAAATTTGAATGAAGTTTAAGAATATTTCAAAATAGCCATTATTTAAAAAAATTAGTAAAATCACATCGCAAAATATTACTTTTTGAAAATTATTCTGATTTTACACTCAAGTACTCTGATGTTGCTATCAAATGAATGCTAGTTTTCCAGAAGGGAAACATCAATGCAGTCTTCAGAAACCTGGCCTCGACACCATAAACTGAGAACAGACAAATTAAAATTATATCTTTCATTAAACATCAGTGCTTTAAAATCTGTAAGCTAAAATAGCTTATACAAATCAAATTTAAACATATGATGAATATTTTTTATTATACAAATTATTTCAACGTTTTATTGATTTGAAATTCTGACTTAAATTTGTTTTCAGTTTATTGTCTTTGGGGCCAGGTCATATTACAAACTGTTAGAATTTTGTTTGGCAATTTATTAGCCGATTCGGTTTTTTTTCATTCCAAAGAAGCAGAATTTATTCCAGAACTTAAACATCAATTTCTATATATCAGTGACGTTCTGTCGTTTAACAGTAACTGCTTTCATTCATTATCCCAGTGAACTTAATATGAAAGGTACATCAGAGTATGCTATATCTGTTTCGTATTGGGATGTTTTACTGACTTAAAACTAGAGACCAACTAATAGCTAAATTATATGACAAATGAGATGACTTCAGCTTTTCCATTGTCAAATTTCATTATTGAAAAAGAAAATTCTTCTAATACCCGCATATTTTGTTTACGTCTCCGAGCTTATTCGATACTAAAGAGCAATTTTAACCTTAGGTAGGCTACTGAATAATAATTTGATATTGCAGGATTGCATATTTCAAAAACCTGGTTTATATTCAAAGTTTGGTTTACTCTATCGTTATTGTGATTTTCTTTTTAGTTTAGCAAATGTACAGCATATTAGGTCATATTTTGCCTAATTTATTTCATACCAATACTCTAGCTTTTATTTTTATATTAATTTTAACTATTCTGTCTACCTGATCAATTGATGAAGTCAAGCCGGTGTGACTGGTCGACTGGGTATGCTTACTATTCATATACAGCTTTATATCCTGCTTCAAAGCTTTGGGCTTAATTCTCATATATTGAAATTTTTTATAAATCTTTTACCCCTACTCTTGGATTTTCAGAAACAGACATATTGTTTGTAAACTTATTAGGAGCATCTTGTCCTCCACCAACATTCATTCCCTGGTGTCTACTGATTAAGCCCCTGGGTAAGGCTAAGATGGTTATTATTTAAATTTATTTTACAGTGTACATACATGTATTTGCCAAGATGCATGAATTTGAGATTGATTATCGAGACTTCACAAAACAAGAGTGACCCAAGTCTGGTCTTTGTTTATTGTGCATTTTAGAATTTATCACTGTTTAAGCTCCATTCTTCAGTTTTAACCTAAGGGTCACTTATTTTGATGAAGAACTTGTCGCATAGTTGAATCATACAATGTAAGAACAGTTTGCCTGACTCTCTATATTTTCTTTATACTCTTTCATTCTTGATGATTTATGAAATTGAAATATTCTTGCACTACGACATAATTATTTTTATGCATGGAATTCACTAAATAGTTTCTAGTTCAATTGCATCTATTAATTGTCGCATAGATTCTCCTCATATTATGCATAACTAGAATAATTCAGAGGCGGAAAAGTTTCAATACTTTGTACATTGGTATTTAGATCGATTACATATGAGCAACATACATTTTTCATGTTTTCTTTTTCCCTTACCAAGACAGTTGAAGAGCGAGGAGAATTCAATAAATATTGCAATAAATCATGTTTTATTTCCTTATTAAGTGTACTTATATATATCTTCGATGATCTGGATTATGATTTATGATATCACTTTAGATATTGATAAATGATCAATCTGTTAGATAGGTACTATTTGAATGTTTAAATAATCCTTGAGAGCAGGATTGACAAAGCTATCGCTGATCTAGTGTGATTTAAAGTGATTTATCAGTCTTCTCTGGTGCTCAGTAACAATGTGACCTTTGAAATTAAGTCCAATTTTATCACTAAGTAATGTTTAAAACTGTAATAAGAGAGTTAAACTAACTTAAAGCTACTCGTATTGCACCCATTCACTGAATGTTTTAAATTAGCTTATAAAAAGACTGACTTCAAGCAAGAAATATTTTTCACTTATTCTTTGTTTGAAATCTGGTCTTTAATTGAAACCTGGTCTTCTTTTCTTGTGGATTTGGCATATAAGTTTCAGGTCCAACATCACTTGGCCCTATCACATTTTATAGGCTTTCGATAATTTGTCGAATAGCTGTAGTGTGTAATAACTATGTCTTATTATTTGCAAGAATGCTGTACCCAGTAGAGAAATCGCAAGCTACAGATGAAGTACCATATATAGAATATCCTTCAACCATTCAATGGAAATGCTCTTTGTTGAAAGTAGAAAAGAAAAGGTCATTCCTATAGTAGATTATGAATGCTTCCTTTTAAAGGATCTGTCATATTCTAATTTTTTGAATATTGGTTACATGTAAGTATGGAAGGAAAAAGCTATGTTCTAATACTAGTATTTGATTTATTATCACCCAGATAAAATAAAATAAATAGATAATGACAGACCCCTGACTTTCATGTTAGAATTTAAAAAGATACATATACCAGTTGTTGTTTTTTTTCATCAGAACAAAAAAGAAATTAAACTTCCATCTTCTTCTGAACCAGTGCTCTCTCTCTCTCTCTCTCTCTCTCTCTCTCTCTCTCTCTCTCTCTCTCTCTCTCTCTGTTTCTTCTTTAATTTTGTATATATATTTATTTAACCATGTATTTATTTTATAACTTGATGAAATATATCACGAAGTTTTATGAATGCAAAAAATAAAAATGTTATGCAAGTAAGACTTACATGCAGGAGTCATTGTATGTATATCTTAATATAAAATATAAACGGTCTAATCAATTTACTTCAAAGCTAATTGTGAATAAATGGAGGTGCTGACCACAAGGAAAATAAATCACCCCACCCTCACTTAATGCATAATTCATCTTCTCTAGGACAATTAAAAATGCTATATAAATTCGTCATTGCGACCTATATTTTTAGCGATATCTTAAAAACAAAATAATTTTTGATTATGTTCAAATGTGTCACTATATACCCTATTTTTTTATTTTAAAAAAGAATAAGAGTCTGAATGAGAACGGTGAACTTAAACCCCTGTAAAATCATTAATGTTTAAGTAGCCTAAGAAGGATAAAAAATTGATCAATCTCAGAGCATATTCTTGAGGTGATAGTGGAATATTATACTTCAGAAACAAGGAAAGTTGACGATGCAAAAGTGGAAATCATCTCACTTGTCATACAATTTAGTTATTTGTTCACCCTTGTCGTCTAAAGTCAGTAAAAATTAAAAAAAAAATCCTATTCCAAAAAGCATATCTGATGTCGATTTGAAGGTCACGGTATTTTTTTCTTTTTCTCATGTAGATGATACTTGAACGAATTCTGCTTCATAGGAATATACAAACAGGTAGGCTTATAAATGAGCACAATTAGTGCCTATTGAGATTCCAACAGTTTGTGTTGGAAACTTTATAAAGGCTGTCAATGAGAAACTCAAGCATCTTTTTAATATTAACTTCAGAGTACTTCTGTGTAGAATCAGATTTATTTCTTACAATGCTATTTTGTAGATGACCAATCACAAGAAGTGAAATTTCCGATTTCCTTTTTATTGAAGAAGCAGATGTTTGTGTTATCAAAAAGCATAGTTTGTAATTTGTTTTGAGGAATGGTTGAATAAAGAGTAGAAAATCGTACATTATGATCTTATAGACTTTTTAAAAAATTAGTTATTTGAAAACCTTTCTATAGTTCTTAAGAGTTTTTGAGGATAATGTTTTGTGAGGAGTAGAGATAGGGACTTCGTAATTAAGTCCCTATCTCTAAGGACTATTCAAATAAAAGCTCATAGAACATTTGCTGGACCTGGCAATGTATCTTTGTAAGGATTTTTATTAAGTTTAGGATTCAGTAAATGTAGACTAGTTCGAACTCACATTAACTCATTTGATTATTAATAGTTTGAAACACTGAAAGGTTATTTTGAAGAATTTCATCCTTGAAAAGTGAACTACAAATGTATATAAGATTTTGAGAGGTAGCATTAAATTTTTTCCCCGAATATATAATTAGAATAATGTACTTTAAAAACAAAGACGACATTGTTACCATATTTGTCTGCTGAAACCATTACATATTGATTGTGTAATCTCTGTTAGAGAGAGTTAAATTAACTGAAGACAATATTGAAAGATGCATTTTATTTTTTTCGAGTAAAGGTTCGCAGCTTTTTGTTTCTATTTCTACAATTTAAAAAAAAAACTTAATGAAAAAGACGTTAATGGTCGTTGATGGTAATCTAACAACCAAGCTCTATGATAAACGTGATGAGTTTACTTTTCTATAGTCAACTTCCCCTTACTTATGCAGCAATATACCTTCATCACCAGCATACTGACTTTATATACTGAAACGCAAAAGAAACGCAACAAGCAGTTATCTACATATGTTTGATTTTTTTATCTAATGATTTACAAAATTGAATACAGTAGGGCAAACTCACTTTTCAGAACATCAGAGATTTGATAAAAATGTTAAATGTTTATCTTTTTACTTTACTAAGTAACATACCCCCTCTCAGCCATTCAAGTAAAACTTGCAGGACTGCCCTAAACAACAATTGCAGCTTAATTTCTATGATACAATAGGTTCATCAATATCGAGATCTAAGCGAAATAATTATTTTTGCCATTTTTAATTGCCCGTTTTTCAGATGATTAGGTCGATTACTTAGAGCAGTGTAACCACCCTTCGACTTCCAGTACAAGGACTGTCCTTAATGCATTATGATACATAAGACCCCGTTGAGGAGTAATGTAGTGAATTTTTGCATCAGCAACTCTCCATCACCTTTACATTGAAATTTTCCAGCTAGGGCAATGGAAATGCGTACTTAAGCCATTTTCAAGAAACCTTAGCATCGTTACGGGAAACGTAAAGAGAGTTTATTTTTTGAAATATTGCGCATTACTTATGATGAAGAGTCAAAGCCCTTAAAACTCCATAATATTGCCAAATATTTTGTTAAACATGCAATTTTTGATTTCTGTTAAGCAGACTCAAACTTGACTTCCGGTTATGGTATGAAAATCGTTCAACCGTTAAATTGCCGATATTTACCAAATTGAAGATATCCATAATTTTAAGATACAAAATTCTTTACTTTACACAATTATTTCCCCCTAAAGTAGGGTGTTGCGTTTCTTTTGCGTGTCGGTATATATCACAGTTGATTCAATACGCAAGAGCATGCTCTACGTATGAACAAATTCTAAAACGAGGTAAATTATTGACATAGAAGTTGATGAAACAAGAATATGAGCAGTGTCGTAAAAGTCATCATTTCGTAAGTTCTATGGTCGATACAATGAACATGTCAGCAAATACAATTTATCATTGAGTCAAATGCTGACTGACGTTTTTCATACTTATTGTTAGTCCATTATTTATACCCTGAAATGACGACGGATTTTCCGTTATTTCCCAATCATGACAAGGGGCACAGGGCGGGTGTGACCGGTCGGCAGGGGATACTCACTCCTCCATGGCACCTCTGATGTTTTGGAGGTCCTTGTTTGCTCTGCTCAAATTTTGTATTGTTTTATGGACTTCAGATCATGAATACTGTTCATTATCTCCATTTGTTTCATGTAAATTACTTTTTTGTCCTTTTCAAACAACATCTTTAGATTTTCAAAAATGAAATAGAATTTAATAAAGTGAGAATCACTAAAGGTGTCTAAAACAGAGTTTTTTTTTCGATCAGGTTTTCGTAAACGCATTTAAATGGTTCTTTAAATTCTAGAAGGAACAAAGGTTGATGTTTATGGTTAATAAATTATTTTTTCAAGAACACCATCTGTTTTATATTCAATGCCACACGTCATGGTTGTTTAAAGTGCTCTGATCGTTTAGACATGTTTTTATGCCTCCATGAATTTTATTGTCAAAAGAAAAGGGCGCCATTATTTCACTTTTTGGCGATCTCTTTAAGGTAATTACTCGGTAAATACGGATTTCTTCTTGAATATACCTCTGTGTTGGACCAATTACTACACTTTATTATAAAATTTTAATGACAGCTGAAAAATCTCGAAAATATTACACAACTACGTACTTGTAACAATAAATATGATAATAAATAGAGCAAAACCTCTCCAGCACCATGACCAAGGATTAAAAATAACGATTTAAATGATGCAAGATTTAAACAAGCTAAAGGTGATTTATTCTAAAAACATATTAAAACATTCTGATTGTACACACAAGTATTCTGAAGTTGTTAAAAGGATGCCCGAGTTTCTGATTGACAAGATCTATATGGATTTTTGGACACAAGGTCTTTCAACATCTATCAGAAATCCCATTGGTTTCTGTTGCGCATCGTTATTATAGGATTTGTCTTAACAAAAAAAGAAAATTTCGCTGTGACCTTCAACTTGACATTTAGATATATATTGACGACGTATTGTCAACTAACAATATTTATTTCCATTCTTATGTCGAAATGATATATTCCAGAGAGCTTGAAATAAAAGATACCACATAGTCTAGCAAATCTGTTTCATATTTAGATATTCTACTTGAGGAAAACTTTTACGGTTTTCTAACAACCAAGCTTTATGTCAAACGAGATGACTTTAATTTTTCAATCGTCACTTCCCTTACTCATGCAGCAATATACCTTCATCACTTGCATACGGGGTCTATATCTCTTAGTTGATACGCAAGAGCATGCTCTATGTATGAACAATTTTTAAAAGGAGGTAAATTATTGAAAACAAGTTGCTAAAACAAAAATATCAACAGTCTCGCTTAAAGTCATTATTTTGTTAAGTTCTATGGTCGATACAATGACCTTGTCAGCAAATACAATTTATAATGAAGTCAATTGTTGACTGACATTTTATATCCACACTGAATTGTCGACGGATTTTCCCTTCTTTTCCAATCATAACAAGGAGCACACAATAGTCGTGACCGGTCGGCAGGGGATCCTCACTCCTCCATGGCACCTAACTCGATATTAAATGTTTTGGAGGTCCATGTTTGCTCTGCTCCTATTTGTATTGTTTAATGAGATTTTGAGCTTGAAAACTGTTCGTTATCTTTATATATTTCATCTATATAAAAATCAGATCAAAGGTAAAAATTATTAGTAATTAAAACAAGAGGCCAAGGGCTTTCACGGTCACCTGAGTTTAATGTAACACTGTAAAGAATCAAAAGATCGAAATATTAATAAAAGAATATTATCAACCATCTTATTCTCTCTAAAACTGGCCTCTCTTTGAAGAACATTTAATGCACAAAAAAGATTTTTAGTCCATATAATTATTTTTAAAAAATCAAGTATCAGAAATGATTTTCAAAGAATTAATATTAAGAATCTGTCGAGGATTATGCCAGACGATGGACGTAATATGAAGGGAAAGACTAAAGCACATTATCAGTTTTGATGAAGTGTTTAACAAATTTAGTAAAAAAAATTGCTTGACTAGGTAAAATTCTAAAAACTATTACCTCTCGTTTACTTACGTGGATGATGAAGGGATAAGGAAGACTGCATTAACATTATTTTGTTCCGGCAGATAAAGGTTATAGCAATATAATCTTTGCAACATCGGGTCCGCGTTAATGCCTTGTTCATGGGTGATTACTTTTTTTTTTTTTTTTTTTTTTTTTTTTGTAGATGGAACATTGTTTGTTGTCTTCACCTGTTCATATTGCAATTCTTTTCATTTAAAAAAACTTTGAGATTCTGCAATTAATCTTACTCTTTGGCAAATACTTTTCGTAAGATAGTAAGATGAGATCCACCGCAAAAAAATAATATCAGAATAATGCATTTATAAGCAGAATATTCCCAGCATATTTTTGTCTTATTATCAATAACTGTTCAAACAGTATTTACATTTCATGAAAGTTTAACAAAATTAAGCTGCATATTGCCGATATCACCTGACCTTTTGTACATAATTCAGCTCTTGTTTCAAACTGACAAAACTACAGGTTTATTATATTTTCAAAATTTATTTTGTCAGCTTTGATGAATTTTCTCTTGACAGATCTTTTGAGGTATACTGTATTTGAAAGTGAATATACAGATTTTTTTTGACAATGAAAACTAATTTGAAATTATTATTTCTTGTAATTTGTCTCGCATAGAGATTTCGAATTAAAATATATCATTTTTTCAGATTTGTAACTATTCATTAAAAACCAAATTGTCTTAATGTTAGAATATTAAGCAGTTCTTAATCTTTTTCATCATCAGATTTACGAAGTTAATACGACAATAAAAAAAGAAGACTGTTTTAATTAACTATATGTACTTGTAAATATCAAAGGAAACCTTCGTTGGGACTAGCACTGGTGTTCAATCAGTGTCACTCAATGAGATTATTTTTCTTTTCTTTTATATGTATATATTTTTTTATTTTATTAAATAGCTATTGACGTTTGTTAATTGACATGAAGTCTGTGTGGTTTTTTTTCGGTTGTTTGAATGATTTGAAGAACAAATTGATTATTTCTTGTTTCCAATTTGAAGAATTGTGTTTTTTTTAAATCTATTTTTCTTTTATTTAAACCTATGTTATACGATATAACGTAACTTGGTGCAGTTTATGCTTTATAAACCGCGAGGGGATTTATATAAAAAAGTGTAAACTGCCCCAAGTTATATCATTTCGTATAACATAGGTTAATAATTTATTGTCAGTGTAGACAAGAAGGCGATTTTCCTCCAAAAATGGCTTCAAATTGAGGATATATTTTAAGAGTAACGTCAAGCGGAATAATACGTTTTTGACGAAACTCATTTTGACGTGGGCAACTTTTGTTATACTATATAAAGTAATTTTTTTATTTAATCAAATACATAATGTGTTACAACTAAAATAACTTATATGCAAATATTTTATACTAATAAAGGGGGCTGAAGTACTTAAAATATTGTTTTATTTGTTTCTACATTACATTGATGGGAGTGCCCATGCACTTCTTCCGATTTTTTTCTGACAGTTGGCTTTTAAAACATATATATTTTACTAGTGATCGTTTAAATAAGAAGTACTTAAGGCGATAATACACTGGATATTTTATATAACAAAATAAATGCAGGAATTGTATTGTGGGACTTTCTAATAGCTTTACTTTTTTAATATAACTTAACTTAACATAACTTAACTCGATGCACTCACATTTTCTTAACTCAAAACAATCTGTTTTGTAAAGATTTTAGTAAGTTCTAGAAGACTAGCTCGTTGAATGCATGTATATTTTCTATTTCATATCGAATGAAATTTTGGATTACTTTCTTTTTTACATAAGTACGTTGAACAAAATAATAAAAGAAAAATTAGGTTGTTTATAGAATTGAAAAATACAAAAAATAAAATCAATAAAAACATTTTTTCTGCTGAATATCAACGAGAAAATCTCAAATTTGAATTTGGCTGCGGGGTGCTGCTCTTTTCGGGGTGGGGGAGGGGTAGGGGTCCTTTATTATGGCACATGTACCTGTATATGTATCATGTAAAAGACCTTCACTGATTCTAAAGGTCTGTCTGGCAGCGTCTATAATTTGAGTTTGAAAAGTATACTAGAAGTGGAAAATATGGAAATAATAACGAACAGTATTCAAGCTCAAATGTCCATAAAACAATACAAAATATGAGCAGAGCAAACACAAAACCAAGCCTCAAATGAGGTGTACATTTGAAATTCAAGAACTATTTAAAATACATGTACACTGTATTAAAATACACGTACTGTTAAAAAAAACACATAAAATGCGGGAAAATAAATCAAAGAAGGCATTTACTGACACGTTTTAAATTTTCACGTTTGTTTGGACACTTGGATGACCTACTCTGCTTTGGAAAGTTGCCACTGTCTTAATCATAAGCATATAGTTTAATAATTAGAATACTTTAATTTTTTGTTTTAAAACTCTTGTTTGAATTAATAGGCATGTTCTTTATGACGTCACTTTATCCAAACAGACCGCAAGAACACGTAAAATACTACTTACTCTCTTTGTAAAGTATTTCAAATGTCCTGATAAACGATGTTTTAAATGAAGTGGATGCTATTATGTCTGTTTCTTATACAATTAATTGTGACATAATTACTTTCTAACACAAGATGTTATCGTGTCCAGAGGAGTTCAGTAAGGTTAAGACTAGATTATTTTGTAGAAAAAGAAAATGGAAAGCATGACATTTTTAACTTTTACAAATCGGTAAAAATATTTCAAGTGTCATTTTTTCATTGTAAATATTGACTTATTAATGCATAAATGTAAAAAGAATACTAATAAAACGGTGCACTTTACGAATTGAGGTCTGTTCCAATTTTAAATAGAATTCGGTCTGACTTTTTGTTTCCAAAGGCCAAAATTTTAATAAATGCGATGTAAACAAGATCATCACAACTTAATTAACACCAAAAAGTCGTGGGAAGAGGGAAAATAACAAAGAGATTTAAAATTTCAACATAGCTACAATTGTTTTTTAATTTTGATGAATGGTAATTTTAACAAATATATTAGTTTATTTAATTTAGTCTTTGATACACTGCAAGGCATAAAAGTACTCGTGAATTTGTACATGTTCGTATGTTCTGTACATTTGTTATTTAAGGATATTTTAATAAAGATTTTCCTATCATAATTAGCTATTAGAGACTCATATTTATGCATCAGGAACGGTAATTAATTATTTTGAAATAAACTACATGCATTGACAATTAATTGAACTTGTCATGATCTTCTATACATTTCATCTGATTTTCATAAAAGTGCTATTCCAAAAGGATAAAAATATCGAAATGATGAATTCATGTCATAATTAAAACAAAAAAACTCTCTAATATAAGATAATATAGGTCACATGTTCTCACGACATGATTAAATTAACCGTATACTATAAAATTATATTATGTGCCAAATAAAAATGTGTCAAAATAATTTGTCTTCTGTTGACCAATACCATCAGTGTTTCTCCTGAAGTTCTAGATTTATATGTAAGTATACCAATAAATGGATACCGCAGAGACTAAGTGATTTCGTTGTTCTTTTATCAAGATAAATCTACTTGAAAAAAAACTGCTCACCCCCACCTACCCCTCATCTTGAATATGTTTTATAAATTCTTTACCAAAATAAAAATGCTAAATTTTTATTTATTACTATTTATTATAGATTAATCCCTTAGACGCATTTTAGCGCATTTACCTTTTACTATAAGAAAAGAGAAAATTAAATTAAAACTAATGAGATGAAAATTTGCAACAGGTAATTTCTATGAAAGCCCATGTGTGCCACTTGGACTATTTTTATTCTCCACACGTTAATCTGAAATTTACTTATTAAACTGTTAATTAAAACTATATTCTGATATTAAAACACTTAAATTTTTAACATTTACAGTTCAATTTATAAAATTTACACTTTGATGTTTGAAGAAGAAGGCATGGTTTGGACTTTATAATGCCCCAAGAATGTAATGTACTTTTAAAAAGTTGTGATATTGGCTTTAACATGAGTTGAGTATATGAATATGATAAAATCATTATAGTATATGGCATGAAGGTGGACCGGTCATTCTTGAAATATGACGTCATAAATTTTGTACATTTCTATGGTTTATGAAGAAAAGCCTTAAAATAACTCATTTTTGTACTTAAATTTCCTTAAGAAAATAATCTCTGCAGCCGTCGCCCACTTCAATTTTTGAATATATTATGTAAATGTTTTGAAAAATCAAATATCTCAAAGTCTTTGTGGGCAATATATGCACTGAATGTTTTCTCAAGGAAAATTTCCACTGAAAATTGATATTTTCTTCAACTTAAATGAAAATACGGGAAATGCCGAAGTTCATGACATCACAATAACCATTAAGGAGGTCATAATGTAAAAACGATTTGTATGTTTTTACTGCACGGAATTTCAAATAATTCAGAAATGAATTTTGATTTCTTACATCACTTTAAAATTTTAGAAAAATACAGGGCCAGATTTGTATTGAAACCGTACCTTTGTTCTTTCAACTTAAGAAACGTGTTCAAGAGGCAGTAATTTAGCTTCTGTTTTGAATGCAAGTGTACTGTTTATGCAAGGCTTATATTATATCTTGGATAAATGCCATATACATGTAGTTACTGTAGAAGTACTTTTTTCCGCGTGGTATTAATTTACGCTATGTACGCGCTCACAATTTTTCCGCGGAAATTTGTCCAAGCGTACTTAATATAAATGTAAGGTATATAGGGACAGTCTAAAAAATCTGTGTAATTTTCTACTTGCGGATTAAACAGAAATTGAGATTCCGCGGAATTATGACCCCGTGGAAAAAAGTACGTCTACAGTATGTATTTTTGGCATTTGTTGGTCTCTGGGATTGTGCCTCCAAGGCCATTCAATACAGCTTCTTTTTTATATTTTTGTATTAGTGTATCTCTAAGTATTGTTGATTGTTTTGAAAATGCTATCGTCAAATATTTCCTGAAAAACATCTTTGGGGAAGAACCTAGATCGTGTCAAATAAAGCCCAAGGACGGAGAAAAAAAGAGAGAGAAGGCAAACAAATAAGTCTGATTCAAACCTAGTCTGAAGAACAAAGTGCAATAATATTTTGTGTTTATCCAGCCAATAAGGAGCTCGAACTAATAAATAGTCCGGATCAGTAACGACTGGCTGGTTGTTTATGACCACCATTACTCCGCGCAACACAAATCCTGTCTGTGCATTGGTTTGTAGAGCTAGTAGGGCGGTCTAGTTGGACAGGAACGTCGCGGACAAGCCCTCGTGTCTTTGGCACGAGTCGTCACGGTTGAGTTCTGATCGTGGTGAAGCATTAACCACTCTGTTAAGTTTGGTCTGCTGACGTCATAATGGGCAGGTTCGGGTCATTATCTGTAACGTACAATGTTCGGCACATTTTTACACACAGATCGTCAGCAGACTTGTATAAATATTTATTAAGATTCTCCTTAATCATTAATTAGTATTATGAGCATATTGTGCTTTTGGCGGAAAGGAGTTATTTGTTTTATACAAACTTCCTACAAAATACTGTATGTTGAGTTGCTGTTCAATTTAAAGAATTGTTGAATTCACTTCTAAGAAATTTTTTGAAAACAATGCGACAAAATGATGTAGATTGATTTTCTTGAGGGAATATCACTCAGTACGAGTTAACTTTGGGATCTATTTTGCAATGGCACATGGATCTTTTCCAAAAGGTTTTCATTTTTTTAAAAAAATATTTATATATGCACGTAATTTTGTGATATCTTTGAAGTGAACTTTCCCCTACTTTTTATTAATGAATTCCAATTCTTTATAATTGCAATAATGGTGAATTTTAATCATGAGAAATAATAGAAATAATAAAAAGTGTAATATAAAAAAGGCAGTTGTTGTTTCGTCTGATGTTTGACATATTCACAGGTGTTTTTGACCAAGTGACTTGAGATGAAGTCCTCTAAAACCAAGTGGCCCCCTGATTCAATATCATTGATAATTTACTATCCTATAACTAGCGTTTTGCAACAATTTTGGAAGAATTGTCCCTGATCAATTCCAGATCAGTGCTAATTTGATAAAATATATTGACTTAAAGGTGTACTTTGTGCCACAATCTCTAGATATTTATAGCTTGACATTGTTTCGTTTATGCTGACAAATTAATGAGAATTCCCAGTGCAAACAGGTCTCATTATAAGAGAGGTCAAAAGTTAAACCAAGGTCACTGGCCGACACGATGTTAATCAAATAAACGACTTGTACACTGACAAATGGCATATGCAAAAGTCATGGAAAAGCATATGAAATGTCTGCACCAACAAGCGAAATAAAATGACATACATTTTTTTTAACTTTTAACTTGTTTAGTAAATCAAAGCTTCTATACGCACTTTATGATATAAATTCATTTCTATATAAATGTGTTTTCTTTCACACGAATTCTAAATTAGGTGAAAATTTTTTATCAACTTCTCTGGATGGGACTACATCTAATTGTTTAGGCCATAATACATGTCTTCAACCATTACATTAAAGTATTGATATAAAATGAAAAAAATGTATTAGACACAAAGATGACACATGGACATACTTTTCTTTACATCTGAAAAAACACTCATTCGAATCATGTCTATTTCATATCCGGTATAACTTAAATCAGAAATACAACTTTCTTATCTATAAGCTAATATAGTTCAACATTTCAACAAAAAAAATGTAAAGATTTTCCACTTTCTGAGGATTTAAGATGTCTGAGTTTCTGATTGACAATATCTGTGTTGTTTTCGGAGACCAGGTATTCCAAAAATCTATTGGAATTCCCATGGGAACCACTTGCGCCCCATTATTAGCAGTCTTATTTTTGTATTCATATGAAGCAGAATTTGTCCAAAATGTTATGCGTAAAAAGAAGAAAACATTTGCTGTGGCCTTCAACTCGACATTTAGATATATCGACGACGCATTGTCAATTAACAATGATAGTTTCCATTCTTATGTCGATACGATATATCCTTGTGAGCATGAGATAAAACATATCACACCGAAGGGTCTGACACAACTGTTTCATATTTGGATATTTTACTTGAAAAAAACGTTAATGGTAATCTAACAAACAAGCTCTATGATAAATGTGATGACTTTTCTATAGTCAACTTCCCTTACTTATGCAGAAATATACCTTTATCAACTGCATACAGAGTTTATATATCTCAGTTGATTCGATACGCAAGAGCATGCTCTACGTATGAACAATTTCTGAAATGAGGTGAATTGACAAATTAAATTGCTGAAACAAGAATATCAACAGCTTCGTTTAAAGTTATTATTTCGTAAGTCCTAAGGTCGATAAAATGACTGTCAGCAAATACAATTTATCATTGAGTAAATTCTGACTGATGTTTTTCATACTAATCGTTAGTCCATTATTTATACACTGAATTGACGACGGATTTTCCCGTTATTTCCAGATCATGACACACGGCAGGTGTGACCAGAGGCCTGTTCAACAGAGCGAGCGTTCGCAAACGTTTCTGTTGGAAGTATAAGGAATTTTGGCGAGCGCGAGCGAACGTTCGCTGTGTTGAACAGACCTCGGTTGTCGGAGGATGTGTACTCCTCCATGGCATCTGATCCCACCTCTGATGTTTCTGAGGTCCGTGTTTGCTCTGCTCCAATTTTGTATTGTTTAAAGAACTTTTGAGATTAAATACTGTTCGTTATCTCCACAAATTTCACTCCAAAAACTACCCAAATATTGTTTGGCATCTTTTAAGTATCAACCTCTGGTTCTTCTCGTCGAATCAGAATTTTTTTAAAGTGTATCGGTAAAATATAATTTTGAACATTATATTGCGAGATTATTATAAAAATGTTTTTTTATAGTGAGGTATTGAAAATAAAAATAAACATGTTAGTTTTATGCATTTATATTAACGGAAAGTAATTATATTTAATCAATAATTTCAACACGACTGTAGTAACCGAACAATACAACCGTAGATGATCCCTTTCAATAGTAATTGGCTGAAAAAGTAATCATACATAGGTTAATGAGTCCTTGACTTTGTTTTATAAAGATACCTCTTCCTTTTTTGCTTGCGTCAGTTTATTTACAACAATGTTCTTAAGGTCTTAAAAATTGTTACAGCTATGTTTCAAGTCACACCTCTGTGTAACAGATTACTTGAACATGTGTAATGGCGTCATTAACCAAACTCTACATCTTCATACAAAACGTCTATGAAAAAGAGCAGTCATCTGATTTCTTTTTTATCGGATCAAACTGTTATTTGTTTGCTTATATCTTATGCTTTATATTTTAAAATTAAAATATTGGCTAGATCAACTCAAATTATACTAAACAGGTTTTTCATAATGTGAAATTGTTAATGTGAATTTAAAAGTTCATATGTTGATATACATGTACACTTTAGTCTGAGAATCGATAAACCTAAATTGTGTAATATACAGCTGTAATCTATAAATCATCCAAATATTAAATGAACCTGGCAGAATCTGAAATGTCCATAATTCTGAGATCATTAGAATACCGGTATAGTCTGGTCGACATAGAAATAAAATGAATATTGCTAATTGACAGTGTACCAAAGGCATATCTTAATGTCCTGTTTGAAGCCAAAGCAAGATAAATTGGAATTTGAATAAATTCTGGCTCGCAGGAAAACAAAAACATGCTATTAGAGGAACAATTAGAAACAATGGGAATTTAAACAAGTTGTTGTATTACTTGTTGTATTCTCCGAACACTACTTCGTACGTAGAGAAACTCAGGTGTCTTTTGTAGATCAACTTCAGATTACTTGTGTGTATTACCATAACAGTTATAATTAAAGATATTTTGTAGATGGCCGTGTAAAAAGGTTTGGAACATTTCAGAGTGTCCCATGTCTGTTTCACGAGGCCTGTTTATGAATCATTATGTGATGTCAAAACAGATTCTGGTCCTGAGGAAAGGTTGTATAAAGTGTAGATAGATTTTTGGTGGGTTTAGAGTTGTGAACTAGAGTTTTGAGCTCTCTTTCATTTTTTTTAAACTTTAAAAATTTGCTGAACTTGTTTACTGACATATTAAGATAAAACTACACATTCCTTCTTTGCGATAAAAGATTGCTAAAGCTTTACCTTTTTTTTAAAGTTAAGATACATGGATACTGTTGTCGACTTTAAGTTCAAGAGTTTAAAATATTGATTTTAGGCTAAAGTGGAGCAATCTGACGTTATTTCAAATAGAGTTTTTTACACTTGATACATAAAACAACAAAAAACTGGTATTATGAAGTACTTTTTTTTCTTTTTCAATGTATGATCCAATTTCTTGATCATTGAAAATGCATATTACTGACTCTTTCAAACACTTAAGTTTAACAAGGTATTCCCTATAAAGAGGGAAACAAATGTGGCCTTAAGCTCTTGCAATATATATTGCACTGTTTGATACTTTTAGTACATTTAACATTGATTTTTGTTAGGCCTATGTTTACCTCATTCAAATAGTGCTTGCAGTTGCACATGTTTTTGTATTTGTTGTAGGATTGTCAACACAACCTCCAGAGACTGCATTCCAGATGGAGGGGAATTAAAATGAATGGGCAGATAATGTGGGTTTTTTTTATTTGATTACTGTTTCTAGGCTTATTTATCCTGAATGTCGAATAAATACACAGTGATCAATAAAAAAATCTCATTTTTTAACTTTAGATAACATTATACTTAACTTTAAGATAATGTCATTGGTCTAAGGATAGGTGTACTTTTAAACATAAATGTAAAACAGTTTACTTTTCTAAATTCTTTATTACAATACCAGGTAGATATAAGACAAACATTGAACCAATATTGAAATAATGATAAAACAATTGTCATTGATTAAAAATAAATAGACGATGTTTCTCAGAATGTCAAATTAGTTTCTTTCTTTTTGTTAAGAGACGTTATCACTAGTTCTTCCTGGTCTTTTGAAAGTCAAACTTTACTGGGCACCATGAATGGAATACGTTATGTTTACAAAGTTCATTAATCAGTCTAGATGCCAGAGAATCTCGGTATGATGACGTTAAAAAAAGTAACCTTGACATCCATATCAAAGGGACATCTGCTTTTCAAGAAACCTTACCACCTAACTGTACTTCTCCTTTTGGGTCTTTAAATCTTTCAGGTTGCAATATTTTGATATCAAAATAAAACAAGTTAATATGAATTTTGTTAATTACATAGAGTTATTCTCTGCTGGAAATGGCACAATCATTGGCATTCGATTTTATACCAAAAATCTGTATAATATTATTATCTTGATATTTTATTTTTGGGGTATCTTGTAAATGCATATCCACACTGTACTTACGCATAATGGAGTATTGACAGTTTTTGAAGCAGTGGACTTTATAGGCATGTGTCGTCCACTAACTTTTTATCTTTAGTTGAGAATAATGGCATGACATGATTTTTCATATTAAGCTTGAAAAGTGGGGGATATTAATTTCATTATTGCTTTAGTATCAAAAATCAGTCCGTATATATTACTGTAAAGATGTCTGTAACGCTTTCAAAATTTCCACACGTTATATCTCGAGAACCCTTTGAGCTTTTGCAATGAAATTTAGCATAGCAACTCCCTATGGAAATGAAAGAAAATATATTTTTCTATATGATTTTGAGGTCAAAAGGTCAAAGGTCAAGGTCATAAATAAGCAAATTCATCAGTTGTTAAAACACTTTCGTTTCCACACGATATAATTTTTTTTTAATTCTCTAGAACCATTTGAGCTATTGCAATGAAATTTTATATAACAACTTTGTTTTCCCTGTGGCCTATATAAGACCCCTATTGATTTTGAGGTCAAAAGGTCAAAGTTGCAAGGTCGTAAATTTATACATTCTGTCTGTGTGTAGTACTATCATTTCCGGCTGTCGATATTATATTGAAGAATTTGAGTTATGCAATGTAATTTTATACCAAAATTTGACTTTTCTCGCTTTCTCTCATAATTGCCTGTGCCCCGTTTGTTTTATTAGTATTTATAGTATTACATGTCGCTATTTTTAGCGCAGGGGCATTTTTAGGAGAGTTATTTCGTATAAAACAGGTTCTCGGCGGACTTTATATATAATTACATCTATATAGAACTGTTATATAAAGGCTAAATATATATAAACAAACACCATGGATATATATAAAATTTTGGAAATGCCGATATATATAAACATGAATATATATATGTATGTGATATATATAAACATATACTTCACATATATAAAAAGCGATTACCTTAAACAAAACGGTATATAAAGAGAAATCGATATATATAAAGAGAAAATTTTCCACTGCGTGACCTGTAGCACTCAGTGCCTTTTTTTTATACAGATTTTTTTTTGGCAAATACTTTTTTTTTTTTTACTAAATGATAGTATTCAGCATGTGAAATGAAAAATTTATGAGGTTATAAAATCATCATTACAGTGTGATAAATATTCCAAGGCATATAAAAAAATCTTCTATACACATAATAAAGAATAAGCAATCAAATCTTTATATGCATATTGACATACATGTATTTTATTTGCTTCAGTATACATGTATACATTTAAAAATTCTACAAATTCAGTCAGGGGGAGCCGATTTTTTCCCTAAGCGGGGGACATGAATTCTCTGAATTAGCTTGTTCATATTAAGAGACCTTGTTTTATATGGCATCATCCAAAGGACCGCATTGAGATTTCAACTTTCATTATTGCTTTAGGGGTATCAAAAATCAGAAATCCAATATATATTACATATAAAGATGGAAGTTGACTTCAAAATACATCAAAATTGTAAACAAGTTATATCTGAAAACAAATGTACGTGCAGATATGCACAAATGTTTACATGGGTATTTCCAATTGATGGAAATGAAAGAAAATATATTTTTCATATATCGCTCATTGAACGCAATTAGTGTCAATTTCTATAAAAACGTATCAAAAACAAATTTCATCAGTTGTTTTTCTTATCACGAGAAACGCGTCAGGTCCTATACTATACTATATAATTTTTTTTTAATTCCTCTCTATGTTTATTTGTTTTATTTGTTATCTGCAATTTTATTCACCAAATTTGTTTTCATCCCAGTCGACGGGAGTGTATATATTATTGTACATAACATGGATATTCAATTTTTCAGAGGATTCTAACAAAGATACAAATTGCAAAGAAATGTTCTTTATTCAAGAAGAAACTAAAGACATCGTTCTATGCTGTCTATAATATATTGAATAATTTGCGTAAATCAAATGGGGATCTAAAATACAAATATTTGACTTTTCAATGCTTTCTATAATAATTGCCTGTATATATATCGGGTTTTTTACATATATATCGAAAGAAACTCGATATATATTTTTCTTTATATATAGAATTAATTGGAAGGCAGTGACATCACATATTTCTTTCTTTAATGCGTCTGGAACAGTGGAATTTTTACGACTTAGGTGATTTCTTCTACACATATTTCATAGATATTATATTGCAAATTATTGAATCTTTTACATGCTAACAATTTGGCCTTCGTCACATAAACTTATAAACCCTACATTCTTCATTTCCTACAGATATTCGCACACTGCTGCTACTAAACTTTATTTTTCAATTATAAACAAGCCTCAATATTAATCGTGCCTAAATATTAAATATCCATCCCAGTTTCTTGTTCTTCTTCTTCTTCTTCTTCTTCTTCAATCCTTCCCTCTGCACATATCTTCACTGGTGATGTCAACATAGTTTAGAATGAAAGACTTAAAAAGAGCCATCTGAAAAGGTCTTAAATACAGAGACCCAGATTTTTCAATATGCAACAAAACAAAAGATCTTAACCTTTCTTTTAAGAAGGATTAAGTATTTTAGAAAAATTATTAAAGAATCAAAAAAAAAAATTAAAAGACAATTATACAAACCATTTATCCCTTCGATATATTTTCACTAAATCAGAGATGATAAAGAGTAGAGGTTATGATTTCAACGGCCAATGCTTGTAACAATATCTCCTCTGTTTAGGTTTTTTGATTTAGAAAAATGCTTCCTCAGTTAGAATGGAAGTAGGAAATTTTTGTATTTTGTGATTGGTTATCAACAAAATTACTCTAATTCTACATACAAGTACATGTACTCTCAATATTAAAGGGATGGTGTAGTTCCTCATTGACAACATCTATGTATTCTTTGGAGACCAGGTATTCCAAACATCTGTTGAAATTTTGATAGGAACCACTAACTGTGCCCCTGCTAAGCCGACTTGTTTTTATATTTCTGTTTAGCACAATTTTTTTCAAAATCATTTTTCTTTAGAAGATGAAAACACAGTAGTCTTGGAAATATCGCCAACATTTTATCAATAGCAATAATATTCCCATTCACATGTCGACTCGATTTATCCCAGTGACACAATAAAGTTTGCCGCATCTTTTGCACAATCGGGTGTTTTACTGACTATGGACAAGGGTCAACTAATGACTAAATATGTGTGACAAACGAGATCACTGGCCTTTCTTTTATCACCTTTCCTTATCTATGTAGCAATATTGAGCTAGCATGAGCGTTTGGTGCTTACATCTCCCTTATTCGTTATTCAAACCTGTGCTCCTACGATCCCTTTTAAACGAGGTGGGCTACTGAAAGAAAGATCAACGCTACATTGATTTCAACAACTTCGATTAAAGTCAGCATTTCGTTTATACTATGATAGTCGCTGTAATGACCTGTCAGCAAATTTCGACTATCATTTGGTCGTATTTGACTGACGTTTTTCATACCAATTGTAAGGCCTTTTTTTAAATTCTGAATTGGACTACGGAATATTTTGCTAACTGATCAATAGATAGGGCTAAAGCAGTGGATGCTTCTTGTCTTAGACATCTTATATTAACTCTAAAAAAATTATAGTTTTGAAACTTTTTTTTTAAATGAGAAATATATACATTTTAGAAGAGAGTTTTTCAGGTTTTAACTTTGTAGATAACAACATTAAATGTTCTGGCACAGTACATGTATGAATATTTTTCTTACTATCAGAGACATTTGCTTTAAATTTTTACTGATTACTGATATTAACTTAAATCGCTGTCAATTAAGATTTAATTTCTACAAAATTCGACATTGTCGTTATACAGAAATATTTGATTAAGCTTTGTAAGAGTTGAAATGATTTCAGTATTTCAAGAATTGTTAGTTATTTTCACACATTCAAGGAATCCGAACTTTGCACATTATTAGACTGTTATAAAGTCACGGACACCTGATCACAGGAAAACCAATTACAGTTACGAATAACTGGGTTTTATTTTCAGTTTACACAGTATTTGAAATATATTAAATATTTCACCTCGACAAACGCATGACTTTACGAATCAGATGCTTTGGAAAGCATTGAAATACAAAGTTCACATGTCATTTGCTTAGCATGCTTAATCATATAATAGTTCAATAAATTCGAACACGTGATCAGGTCATATGAGGACATTCAGACTTTAAACAGTTATAAATAGCCTATCTAGTGTTTTGTTTTGACTTATTTGGGGAACTTTGACATAATGTTAGATAATATTGGTACAGATGGTACAAAATATTTAATTTTAAAACTATTTCTATAAAGGACAAGTTCGTTACATTCCTGGATTACTCTGGAACATTTCGCACTGTGTATATGAAGAACTATTTCATTTTCATTCATTCCTGGATGATTCTGGAAGGTTCGGTTGTCTGTTAGAGTGGACTTCTATTTATAACACTACCTGAACTTAAAACTCAATTGCATGTGGCTTTAGTGTCTCCCGACTTAATCACTACTCAAGAGCAAAAAACCTTCACTTATTTTCTACTCAAGACACATAATTTGGTGTTACAAGAATTTCAGCAACCTCATTTCAAGTCGGCATTGGCATTTCGTAAAGTCTATTGTCGTTATCGCCATCGGTGTGACCGGTCAACAGGGAATGCTGTCTCCTCCTAGCCACCTGATCCCACATCTAGAATTTCTAGGGTCTCCATGTTTATGTCCTGTTCATAGATTTTTATGGGATCGGTCGTAATTATCTTCATTTTTGTCATTACACACACATACACATTTCTCATGCAAAACTGTTCCTTTGTCATACAGTTTAATAAATGTTGCAATGTCCTTAGAGCATGGAGTACAAACAATAAAATCATGTACTTATTTTCACCTAAGCTTTGGGAATTAAGGGCAATTTGATGTTCTTTACTACATGAAAAGTACATGCTAAATGCCTTTAAATGAATCTTCCTTTCTCCTTTGAACTTCGTTGGTATCATGTGATAGGAACCTCCCTGTCTATGAAACAGTTTTGCAAGTGAAAATAAATCATTGCATCTTCAGACATTGTCACCAATTTTATCCGGGACGAAGAAAAAATTTGCTTATACTTTTCATAAATCATCCAATTATGATTATAAACTTTCACGTTTTTAAACCACAAACACCTTAATGAAGGGCATCTCTGGTATTGGCTACTGACCTAAAACCTTTAGCATTTCGTTTCTGATGTAATATAGAACATGTTCTTCTGTTACTTAATGATATATTTGTACTTTTGCACAACTTTTATGCTTAATCTTTGGTACATAAAATTTGCCAATATTTTGTGACTGAACGCATGATCTATTTCATAATTAGTATAGTTTTTGGTTTGAATCTGGGCAATAATACCTTTGCTCTATACAGAAAATTGGTGAAAGAAGCTCTTAAATAAAAAACCAAATTAAATTCTAAAATCTTCAAATGTAAAAAAAAAATTTTCAATTCGAACTAAATGATTTGAAGGGCATTTCATGATGGATTTAATGGAATAGATTAAGGTTTATAGCAGTTTAAACAACGTCAAACAATGCGTCCCTAGTCTTACCAATACATGTTACATGTATTATTAAAAATATGTTAATTGGTATCACTGCATTTACCAATGACCTGTTGTTTTCTTCACTGACATTGATTTGATGGTAGATCTGTGTTGACTTCGTTTATTTGCTGCTTTGGTAGTTGCTTCCACCTTATAAGACACTTCCATAATAAATTATACGGAAATACGTCACTGCATCTCCAAACGGCGCCAACAATGCATTCTCTTTTTCCCAATTTGTTCAGTTGTAATTAACCTTTACCTATTTAAAATATTAATTTTTCTTTTTTAGTCAGAGATCATCTAATAATTTTCAAAATGAGGTCGTTTCTTTAGAGTACTTGGCACACGTAGCATTTTTGCTGATTTTTTTTCAATATAGAATTTATTTATCTATAGTAAATGTCAAGAGTGTCGAAGAATTTCATGAAAATCAATTTAACGTAATTTTCTTCTTAGCGGCTTTGAAAAAATATATGTGCATGCTCCCATGATTGGGTTATAAGAATTAGACGGTGAAATGAGGACAATAACATGCAAAAGGACAATGTGTTTTTTCGACTTTAGCTTCCATTTAGAAAACATATTCGGTCATTGGTTCCAGTAAAGCCACTGAGATATAAGTATTTTACTCATTTGAATGTCTTGATTTTTTTTACCCCCAACTTCTGCATAACAGCTATATCAGATATCACTATATATTATTTAAATGTTCTAAAACCATTAATCATTTGAATCTGAGAAATCAGTACTTTAATCATTCTTATAGTGTTTGGTTTTTTTTTTTTTTTTTTTTTTTTTTTGACATTTGATCTTTTTAAACCATAACTTTGGCTATGTAGCTAAACAGCTATATTAGATATCACAATGTATACCTTAAATCTTTAGAAGTAATCATTTAAGCGCCTTTCGATTTGCTTCTTATTCGCTTCAGATCATCCTGATACATGTATAATATTCAAGAATTTTTTACCCTTAGCTTTTATAGTTCTCTTTTTTTTATAATGTCAACTGTACATGTACTTTGGAAAGATTTCTAATGAGTTAATTATTTCTAGTTTGATGCTTGGTACATTTAAAAGGTCTGTGGTTGTACTGATTATGCGCAGTAGACTTTTCAGCTCACTTCTTCTTGTTGTGTGGGACGAATTCTAATATCAGAGAAACATCGGGTAATTTACACTGTATCTATGGAGCTTAACTAACAGTATTCAAGATCAAAAGTCCATAAAACAATATAAAATAGGAGCAGAGCAAACACGGACCTCCAAGAGATATCAGAGGTGGGATCAGGTGCCATAGAACCTACCAATGTATGATAAGATATGGAAATAAAGAAAAGAATTCAAGCTCAAAAGCAATACATATAAGGAGCAGAGGAAACACATCAGATGGGGGATCAGGTTAGAATTGAGCTCCCCTGCCACCGGTCACATCCGCCGTGTGCTCATTGCTATGATCGAGAAAAACGAAAAATTCCTTCGACAATTCTGTGTTTAATTAATGACCTATTAGTAATGAAAATTTTGAGAGACTGTGTTGTTCCGTTCATTTCTGATGATTGGAATTGAAACCTGCAACAATGCATGCTAAAATGACACTTGCAATATTTCTAAGTAATACATTGTATCCACATTAAATGGACAACGTTTGAGAACTCCTGGTAAATCAACACCACTTAGTGCTAACATGGTAATAAAGTACACCACACTAAAGGTCCATACTGTTAAATGAGCGCTTTTCAAGTCAAAATTTCATGTCATAATATACTATCATTTAACTGGATCTACTGTCCTGATACATATAGAGGTATTAAACAAAAAAAGTGTGCATGATGTTGAAACAGGCTCTTGAAAAGACTCGCACAAGCAAACATTTGAATTTAAGACCCCTCTATTACTAAGTACACATAATGCGATGTGATCTGAAAGGAAATTTTACAGTTTTATCTTATTTTATTTCTGTAAAAGAAAAATTGAATTTTTTATGATTAAAAGCGGTCTGAAGTTCCAAAACATACCTTCTTCTTTTTCAGAACTAGATTTCAAGAGATGGTTTATTTGTAAATATAAATGGTATTTTTTTGGTATTTTTCTCAGACATATAACTGGATCTTCTTAATCCTTTAGAATGGCGTACATGTTATAACTTTCCTATTATACAATCATAAGAAAGGTGCATTGATAAATAAATACCATCTCCATAAGTAAAAACAAAATATATCAATTAGTTTTTTATTCGTTTATTTCAATATCGTTGTAAAATGAAAATAAATATACATGTAAATTTTTCATTGATTAAAGTTATAATTACATCACTGTACTTTATCACAGAATTGTAAAGACAGGAATGTATACAGTTACATGGAATGTTGAGAGTCCTTTAGACCATTGATTCTTATGGTTGCTCGAGGACCTAACACTGCAATGGGAATCGAACTGGAAAGTTCCTTGCTGATTGTCAAGTGTCGCAGCGATTCTTATGACCTCAAAGTCAAATTAGTTCTGACAAATGGTTGACCTAATTGGATATCAGATCGCTCAAACAATGTTTTATAAAATGTTCACGTATCATCTGATGGATTGTTCTGCAAATCCCGGTAGTAGATAACGGACCCCACTAACTCTCCATTATGGAGCCTCCCACCTAGTGGTAGGAAGCCCACTTTCTGAAACTCGCCGATCTTCTCAATGATTCTCAGTACGGCTATATTGTTAGAAAATGTGTCCACGTACATTCCCATATATCCAAGTTTCTTTGAGAAGTTTATGGCTTTTCTCATACAGAATTCTCCCAGTTTCTGATTCCTTTCTGATCGCTTGACAATAATGAATGGATCAACTACCCCATTGACACCGCGATAGAACTTGCTCTCAGCCAAAATAAAACCAGCTAACAGTTCGCCATTTTCCTTACAAGTTACGGCAAAGCAGTCACTTCCTTCAATTTCCCGGCGGAAGTCCTTTTCGGAATCAAACTCGTCTATTCCGTAACCGTCTCCATTTTGTGCAGCTTCTTGAATCATAAAGTAGGTTTCTGTGAGTTGCTGGTCAGTCATGTAGTCGATGATGACATGGCGACCGTTGATTAAGGTGGTCACCATAGGAAGAGAGCTTAATATCCAATCGCAGGATGTTTCTTTCTCGATGAATTTGTCACCCTCCTGGTTAAGCAGCATGTTGGAAACCTCAATTCTAAGAAAAAAAGAAATGTATATAAATATACTTGTGAAAATTCCAAGAACTGTGAATTAAAATAAAATTAGTCTCTAGTGTTTACCGTGGGAGTACGGAAAAATCCAATAAAATCCCATTTTATTACTGTAGCACTACTTACATGCTTTATAAGAAGCCGACACACGGAGAATGAGAATTATTATTTGTTTTGTGGTATGTTTATACTATAACGCGGCGCGAGCGATCGTGCCCGGCTAATTAGTTATGACTGCGTGTGATGCTCGTCAGAAAGGCAAACCATGACGATCATCGAAGAGAGCATGAAAACAATAAGATATTCCGAGAGTGTTTGGCTGAGAGTCCTATATTCGTTCACCGACTTACAGAACATTACTCATATCTGCATGCACAGTCGGTGGTTAATTATTAATTATTATTAATTACTAATGACTATTCGGTAAAAATGCTTAAAGGTACATTCATCAGGGAAACTGCATAAGTTCACGTATTTTAGATATTGTTAATTTATTATTTAGGTGTATTTTTTAAATAAAGATTACATTAAAATATAAGTTTCCAGCATAATGTAATAAAAAAAATATTCTTACCTTGCCAGAGAAGAAATCAAATTAAATCGTGGGTTTCTTTTCTTCAGGTGTTGACTTTGGTAAGCGATGAGAATTTAATCAAGTCGCTAGCCTTGATGCCTGGTCAATTATAATGACAGTTAGTGGTATGCAGTGGATTTTGTCTGTCTTGGTAAAATGGGCGTAGTTTTAGGCTCCTGGAAGGGAGCCAATAATCGCAAATAAATTACATAGATACAGTATTGCATCACTAAGAAAATGTTTTCAAGGGATAGTGACATTCTTTCAATAATGTTGAATTTGTATATAAGTTGACGACGAGTTTTGGAAATCTTTAAAGTTTAAATGCCATTTTCTAGTCATTTTATCGCGTATTAAATTTTAATTTTGAGTTTGAAGTCTCAAAAAATTAAACGAAAATATACTCATAAGAGTATAACTGTGCACTTGAAATTAATATTAGATTAGATCAAGTTAGATAAATGTGAGATAAGAGTCCACATATGTTAATAATGAATTTTATTTTCCTTTTTAAGAAACTGATAAATGAAGGAAATATGAAAGGAAATTGACATACATTAAATTTTAGAGTGTTGTAGAAAAAAAAATACATAGAAAACAAAAGATTAACAAAAAGGAATATTGATATTGGTACTTTTTTTTCACAATTTTCTTTTCTTTTTTAGAAATTTCTTCCTTTTTCTTTTCTTTCCATTTTTGGCACTCGTTCAAAGAGATCAAAGTTAAGTCGGTTGTAATTCATAACAATCGGTGTCCTTGACAGACATTTGATGGAGAATGGGTTATCCGTTTTTCCAGTTATCTTGAACCTCTTAAAGTAAACACGACCTAGACAGCTAGGTGAAGGGGACTTTCAGCGTTATCTGTTATTACTCATTTTGTTTTTAGCTCACCTGAGCCAAAGGCTCATGTAAACTTTTCTGATCAAAATTTGACTGTCGTTACCTATTAAAATTTCATCTTTTCCAGAATCGTCTTGTCAATGTCAACCATATATGGTACAGGTTATCCGTGAGTTGTGGGGTTAAATGTTCGTTCAAATTAAGATACATGCCCTCTTTTAAATAGGGACAAGAGGTACTATGAGCGCTGAGCTCACTTAATATGATACCCCCACCCCCATATGATTTAATGGTAGAGTCCATGTTTTGCTCTGGGAGACGCGAAATACGTGTCAGATCAAAAAGTCAAATAGGAAGTGCACAATGGCATTATGTAATCTGTGAAAATGTCATAAAATTTTATTCAAATGTATAAGAGGAGTTTTGGATAACAAATATAGGTACCCTTTAATATTATAGAAAGAATGACAGTGTCCATGTATTGCTATGGGAAACCCAAAATATGTGTTGGATCAAAAAGTAAAATAAGAGGTGCACAATAGCACTATGTAACAATGATTCTGTGAAAGTCTCAATAAACATTCGGTGGACAAGAGGAGTCGCAGATAAGAGAAACCAAAGGTACCCCCAAAGACATGTCCCGATCAATATATACCCTCCCACTTCTCAAGCATGGGGTATAATGACAGAATGGCTGGGTTGGCCAGAAATATGAAAAAAATATATGAAAGTTTCCAGATACAGTGTAAATTCAAATCAAGACTATGTAGAGAGAGTTTAGTATGGTGGATCAAACTTTTGTACTGGTACCAGATATGTATGTTATGGTGGCATATTTCTGCCCCTTGTGTGCAAGTTATTTTTTCTATCAAATATGTCGACATGCAAGATAGATATGTTGACATGCAAGATAGTTATGTCAACATGCAACATAACTATGTTGACATGCAAGAAAATTGCAATCAAATAAATATTATAAAAAATCTTCAAAAATCTCAGGCCGACATGTGACATCAAACATGCTAGATGCTACTTATTTATGTTAACATGCAAGATAAATATGTTGACATGCACTTTATTTATGTTGACATGCAACTTAGTTATGTTGACATGCAACTTAGTGTTGACATGCCATAAAAATGCAACTTATTGTAAACATGTTAACAGGCAGAGAGTGTCTGTAAACATGCAATCTATCGATGCAAGTTATAAGTTCATGTCAACATATTTATCGCATGCCAACATAACAAGTTGCATGTCGTGACGTTGCATGTTATAAGTTGCATGTTTAAGTTTGCATGAGAATGTTGCATGTCAACATAAATAAGTTGCATGTTAACATATCTAAGTTGCATGTCAACATATTTATCTTGCATATTAACATAAATAAGTAGCATCTAGCATGTTTGATGTCACATGTGGGCAATAATTGAGATTTTTGAAGATTTTTTTATAATTTTTATTTGATTGCAATTTTCCATGTCACATATTTATGTAACCAATCAAAGCTCGTGTTACAAGTTAGATAGGAAATAAGTATGTATATAAGAAACTTTATAAAAATATTATCATTAAAGCAATGGAAAATTTTATTTTGCTGTTAAAATATGTTTTTATGATGAATTTGTATGTAATTTAAATCTTTTTGATAATTTAGATGAAAATAAAGCATTAAATTGTTTCAGAAGAAAGACTTCTATACAATCGAATATACAGTATTATATAAGAAATCATTATTGTACAGGATGACAATAATGTGATTTTGATTCAATCAAAGCTTATAATTAGTTCTTATATCGTAAATATGAACAATAGAAGTTTATAAACATTCTTTTTTCTGCAAATTTGCAGCAAAAAATTCCGACATCAAAGTTGCAGCTCATGTTGCTTTAAGAACATCAAAGACATGAGCGGTTATATTTGTAAAGAAGCATCCATTGTAGATAGTATAAAATAAGGTCTGCTCGAAACATGATCCACGGGGGCAAGATAGGGCGGTCGAAGTTTTACATTAGAACACAACGGGGGACAAAAATTAATTTTTTTTTAAAGAATAACAAAGTCATGATTATTCATATTCATACAAGAATCATAACACAGTATGTATAAAAGTTTTACATAAGTTTTATTTAAAGGGGAAAAACGAGACGAGCCATAGTTACTCAGGTGAGCGTTGTGATCCGTGTGCATCTTGTTTGGAAATTCCCATTGCATAATTTCTGTATCTGATGTTTTTATATTAATTTACTTGCCCATTTAATAAAGTTAACTGTGGGGTTCTGTTTCTTTTCTATTTCAATTAAGATTATGAACAGAATGCAACTAAATTGTCTTTCACACTTATTTTGTAATTGTGTGCAATGTTTTGAACACTGTGTTGATTGAAATAAAAAGACAGCATTAATTAAAAATCATATTTAAGTTCCGCAAAGAGTAGCAATATGTAAATGAAAATTTAAAAATAATGAATAACCTCACATGTATATATAAAGACCCCGAGTAGTGTATTTTTTAGGGATGAGAGAATCTTATCACGATATACATTAGTCATTTCTTTAACATTACACGTGTTTACGTAATATACATTTATAAATAATGCTACAGGAGCGCCACATAAAAAAGCTAATTATTTATTGAAAAAGCATGTAAAGTTTCTTAATTAGTTTTTTAAACAATTATAAATTACATCTACTTTCTCCTTAGTTTTCTGTCCAAAATTCTGATCATTTATTCTTTCCCACGACCGAATGACTTTCTTGGTTCGTAGGGTACATATATATTTTTTAAAATTAATTAAAGCCTTGTTTTACAAACCGTTAACGTATTATCTATTTATAAGTTAAAACAAAATAAATCCACTTTATTCATGGTATAACACATTGAAGAATTGATGAATCTGTCAGTAGTATGAACGGGCATATTGCCAGAGATCTTGTGTCTGTGTATATTTATGGCCAAAATTTGAAAAGAAATCGACCGAATTAATTCTTTTTAATTTACATAGATGTTATATTTACTGAATTGCCCGCAAGTTCAAACATTGTATTAATTGTAAATGGCTATTTTTAGAAATAAGTATTTGATCTACTCAGCATAAATTTAATACGGGTGTAAAAATAGAATCTAGTTTTAAATTTGTTTAACAAGTTTGGGTTCAACCCAATCCACAGGGACAAAAGCTATATGATCGGGTCGGTGTACTTATAGAATGGATGGCAATTGAAAATTTGGTTATAAAAATATAAGGGTCAACAAAGGTTCTCTACTCAAATAATTCGTCTTCATTCTACTTAGTTCTATAATGAAAACAAACATCATTCAAAACTGTGCCTTTGATATATTTTACGAAAGCCTGAAAGGATGAAAATGCAGGGTGGATAAAAAATGTTATATGATAATGCATTAAAACACAAAAAGACAATATAAATTTAACAATTTTAGTTAAGTTTAAAAATATTACGTTAAACAAAATGTTTTATAACGCGATACATTAGGCGTTATTCCGCGAAAAAACTTAGTAATTTAAGGAAGCAGATGTATTACGAAAGGCGTAACGCAGATGAAATGGCAAAATAAGGTACATTAAAAGGTTTTTAAAACGCAAAGAGAAAAAAAAGTTAATATGCCCACTGAAGGTCATAATCAAGCAAATTATAAAGGCTTTATATACGACCTCTTTTTGTAATAACGCTGAGTAAAAACTATTTTTTTCTTCAGTTTTCTTCAGTTTTTACATCCTATTTTATATTAAAAAGAATAAATGCTTAAATATAAAATTATATCTTTTATATAACATGTTTGATTTATTTGGAGTTAGAAGTAAGTTTCATCAAAGTTGCTAGGTTAATTCTGAATTGTGTTAACCAACTTTTGAAAGGTAGCATGTCGTTCATATCTGACCATGCAAACTAATCATTCAGAATTTTGAATGATTAGGTTGTATGAAATATATGGAGATAAAGAACAGTATTCAAGCTCAAAATCCATTGAAAAATTGAACAATACAATATAAGCAAAGCGAACACGGACCTCTAAAACATTAGAGGTGGGAACAGGTGCCATGGGAGAGTGAGCATTCCCTGCCGATCGGTCACACCCACCGTGTGCTCCTTGTCAATTTTGATCAAAACCCAGAGAAACGGATCCTCTCATACTCAAACTTAAAGAGTACTGTACAAAATATATTCGAAAAGTGGTGTAAAGCAGATGTGGATACTTAAAAATTCCAGGGAACTTTTGGACAATTTGAAATCACAAGATTTTACCAAAATCAACAGCTTAAAAACTTACGACTTTTCAATTTTATACACAACCATTTCCCACGATAAATCAAAGTCCAGGCTTTTTGAAATCATCGACGCCTGCTTTTTCATTAAAAATGTAACTCGAAAATTTACCACCTTGCATTGGTCTTTTATTATTATTTTGTTAAAAAACATTCTGATTTGCACACAGGTACTCTGAAGTTGACATAAAAAAAATCTTGAGTTTTTGATTGAAATATCTATGTAATTTTTGGAGACCAGATCTTCAAACAATCTATTGGAATTCCCATTGGTACCAATCGTGCCCCGTTATTAGCAGACTTATTTTTGTATTCATATGAAGCAGAATTTGTCCAAAAAATCTTATGCGTGAAAAGAAGAAAATTCTTGCTTCAAGTAGACATTTAGGTATATCGATGACGTATTGTCAAATAACAAGGATTATTTCCATTCTTATGTCGATACTCGATACGATATATCCTGGTGAGCTTGAGATAAAAGATACCACATATTCTGACACAACTGCTTCATATTTGGATATTTTACTTGAAATAGATGTTAATGGTAATCTAACAACTAAGCTCTGTGATAAACGCGATGACTTTAATTTTCAATCACCAAGCTCCCTTACTTATGCGGCAATATACCTTCATCACCTTCATCACCTGCATACGGAGTTTATATATCTCAGTTGATTCGATTAGCAAGAGCATGCTCTACGTATGTACAATTTCTAACACGAGGTAAATTATTGACAAACAAGTTGATGAAACAAGAATATCAGCAGTCTCGTTTAAAGTCATCCTTTCGTAAGTTCTATGGTCGAATCAATGACCATGCCAGCAAATACAATTTATTATTGAGTCAAATGCTGACTGATGTTTTTCATACTTATGGTTAGTCCATTATTTTTACACTGAATTGACGAGGGGTTTTCCGTTATTTCCCGATCATGACAAGGAGCACACGGCGGGTGTGACCGGTCGAAGGGGATGCTCACTCCTCCAAGGCACCTGATCCCACCTATGATGTTTTGGAGGTCTGTGTTTGCTCTGCTCCTATGTTTTGTATTTTTAATGAACTTTTGAGCTTGAATACTGTTCGTTATCTCCATATATTCCATTCAGAGGCAACGAATGGCGGCAACTTAATTTTCAGTTTATACATTTACATTGAAACACTATTTTAAGTCATAATATTGTAAATATACTATGTATAATGATTTTTAACATTTGAAAAAATGAATATGACGTAAAATTTAATTGACTCTAAAGATGAGAAGAAATAACCCAGGTTTTACGAAGTAGCTCTAACTGCACACATGCTTCTAGCTAAAGTGAGCATAAAAAACATTCCGATCCCGATGACTAACCTATCACCTTAATGACGGACAAACAACTGAATCATTTCAACATGTATCTCTTTGGGCTTTCATACAAGTACTACGCAAAAACGTGTAAATAATAAGTCTGATTTATAATTAGTGTATGGTGAAATAATGGTGACGATGAAAGTTTCGAGACATTTCGACATGTCAAAACCCCCCCGGGCCAAGGCCTTTCCTTAAATTTTTACTGCATAGACATTGTGGTTTGTCCGCTTAGCTTCATCATCAACATGTCCTCTATAATCCAAATTTATTATCAGTATTTCTTTAAATTGTGTAAATTTTTAATATCTTTTAAGCTATGAAATGAGCTAATGATTGATGGTTCATATATGTATAATAAATTATAATATACTAAGTAATGTATAATTATGTATACGACGATTCCTCATTGCCATGGGTAACTTCAAAATGCTCCATATCAAGGAACGGTCAGAAAATCTATATCAAGTATCAAACAGGTGTATAATTATCTTTTTATTAATTCAGCTGTTTTCATAAATTATTTGTTCTTTACTAATTCCTTTAAAAAATGATAATTTGTTTTTACAAATAAATAAAAGATACAGTTGATGCCCTTATACGCTTCGGTATCAATATGTATGAAATGAATTTGATAAAAATAACTTGATTTGTTTATTTTTAACTAAACTAAACACAAATTTGAGAAAAGTGAGATCAAGGTAAAAGAAAATGATATCGTAATGAAATAAAAATAGGGATAACGAACAGTATTCAAGTTCAAAAGTCCATATAACAATACAAAATAGGAGCAGAGCAAACACGGACCTCCAAAAATGTTGAATCTGATCGATATGTATAAGCAAGTGAAGTCTGATAAAATCTCAAGTACTTTCTTGAAAAAAATAAATTGATTACATATAGCTCGAATTTGAAGCCATTGAATAGCTCTCATCAATATGCATAAGCCACAGGCATTTGTTTCGGTAATAATTTTCTTTAACCCAAAGTAAATGTATAATGAAAAACACCCTAGTGTTATTATTATACTGTGGGTTTAAAAAAAAATACCGAAACGAATGCGTGTGGCATAAGCATGTAAAGTTGAATGAACTATCTTGAAAAGTTTCTTACAAATTAAGCTAATTTTAAAACATAAAGAAGATAAGGTCAAAGTCAACGTTAATGTAAAAGAAATTAAAAAGTTAATACAACAATATATCGCCAGATTGTAAATGTTATATCAAACCTCCTTTAATCCTCACTAAAATATTAACAGCAGTGAAGGAGCAGTACTGCCCAACAATTTACTATAGTATTCGAAAAGCATCCAAAGACTTTATAAAAATTTAAAAGCACAAATCTATTGTACCAAGACTTTTTAACATCTTTTGACGCTTTTTTAACACTTGATACACCCAGTCCTCACAGTAAAGGAATGATAAGAATATCTTAAATCATCGACAACTTTTTTTTATTTAAATCCTCTGATTTGTCACCTTTACCCATTCTTAAAATTATTCTGATTCTTCAAGCAAGTACTTACAGTTGGAAAAGATTCTTGAGGGTCTCATTAACAATATCTTCAGTGTACAATATGGTATTTGGAGACCAGGGGCTTGTAACATAAAGCTTGCTAAGTTTTTGACTTAAGTAGGGTCGTAAGTACGTTTTAGGCACAATCTTAGGACCTGTCTAAGTACTACTTAAGTATGTCTTAAACCGTAACATAAAGCAAACTTAGCTATGTCTTAGCTAAGTCAAACTTATGTTAAAGATATTTCATACGAGTCAACCTATAGTTTTTCATTTTATGTAGATATATTGTTAAAAGTGATCCAGTTAGGGTTTAAATTAAATATACATGTATATTAAAGTTGACGTCTTTACATATCGGATTTAGTTATGTTAGATTAGATCTCGTATTAAAATGATGATTCTGTTATAAATCATTCGGAATATTTGAAAACAAATACTAGTATACTGCACGGTCACACCGTTGCTATTCGTGGTTCATCGTGAATGTACGACTATTGTTTTATCGATCACTTGAGATGTTTTCAGTTTACTTTTTGTTACTCTTTTGTTTTGACAAATGTTCACTTGCTTCGTTATGCTCGCAAACATAACAAGATAGTCGACCGTCTATCTACTTGAAATTGAAACTCTAAAAAGGTTCAAAACACCCCCCCCCCCCTTTTATGTATCAGGCATGTCAGTAGCAAAGACTGCATAAGTTTTATGATATACTCATTTGCAATTTAATCAAGGCTGCAAAAACAATTTCGGGGGATATTTTTCGTATGTCTCCACTTATCAACTCTCTCCCTCCCTCTCTCTCTCCCCCCCCCTCTCTGGAACTATAGTGAGCCCTGTCTAAATCCGCTCTTATCATGTTCTACATTTATTCTACTTTACATATACTTTTTATCACTGTTTTGGTCATCATCCTCTTTCTTTTCTCTTTTAAAAAAATTATTTCATCTCATATTTTCAAAGTGAACAGAATGATCCATGATTTATTACTGTGTTCATTTTTTTTCTACAACCTACGCCCCACTACCCCCCCCCCCCCGACGAAAAACTAAAATTCTTAAATCGGCATCAAATATAGATAATTGTTTTCTATAACGCATAATATGAATAGAGGACTGTTTTAACGTCGAAAGTCAACATTAGATAATTCCAAATATATGTAAAACAAAGTTAAGATATACTTAAGTCACCTCTATTGGCCGCCTAAGTTTTGCTAAGATTGTCAAATCTTAGCACGCTTCTAGTTACGGTCTTAAGTTTTAGACTGTACTTAAGTCCTACTTAAGCACGGTATAAGACTTAAGTAGCCTTTATGTTACGACCCCCAGGTCTTCCAGCAGCTGTTTGAATTTCCATGAGTTCCAGTGATTTGGGCTTTTTTTTCTCTTACTGCAAAGCAGAGTTTAGTTAAAAACTTCTATAAAAAAAAAAATAGAAGTCACTTTCTGTAGCCTTCAAAACCTTCGTTTTATATCTTAAAGTAAAGAATTTAATTCACGAAAAGTTTTAGTATTTTTTATTTTGTTTTACTTTCCTGTGTACACTTCTTAATAAATATCATTATTGCTAAGTTAAGTTTAAGTACAACATAATTTAATAAATGTGTTTAATTAAATGATAAATCAAATATTGACAAATTCTATTGGCAAATAATTAAAACTCTCCCAGTCCATTTATCAATTAAGAAAAATTGTGGTCACATTGGTTAAATGTTCAATGCGACAAATATTTATGTTTTGGCGTTTGAGGAAGAGGGAAAGGAAATTAAACAATAAAGCAATTCAGGCGAGGCAAAAAAATTCCATAAGGAAGTTGAATTTAAGGTCAATTTAAGGTTAGGTGTCTGGTTTATTTGTTAGGGTGGAATCTTTTTTTTCTGCAGTGTCATGTCAATTTTTTCAAATGGTTTCTCATTTATCTATTGATTTTAGTTAAGTGCATGTACTTCTAGATATTTTGTAAAATAGAAAAAATTTTTAAGTATAAGAGGTATTAAGGATATCGAAAATTAAGTTTCATATTTTTAATCGGTAAAAGTAAACATTCTACGAGGGTCGTTAGAAAAGTTCGCGGACACATTGAATTACGGAATATCTGTTGTGTACTGTGAAGTATGGCCTTTGTCTGAATAAATTCCTACATTTTGTTTATTGAGATGTAAAAAATCAGGTCCACATTATAAAACCTTGAAAATTTACAACAATTTTTACTATAAGGTCATGGGATTCACGGAACAATCACTTGACGTAAGGCGACGTGACAACTAGATTTCAACCCGTTAAACTTTGTCGCAGTTCTATAAAACTTTCATTTCTTCAGATATTTCTTATCTTTTTTCTACCTTAACATTAAATATCTATATCAAGACATGTTAATTTTCTTCTATAATGTCTTTTGTACTGATTCGGATATTATTGAGACCTTTAAAAAAGTAAATGCAGTTAATCGATCAGGTATGGAAACTATGCAAAACCATATAGGCGCAACACAACGTCCATGCGATACGGGGGTATTGAAGTATCGATGGAGTTAATCATTCAAAATGTTAATCCTTCAATTCTTTTGAAGTACAACCACTTGAAAACTTGTCCTTTGTAGGTGTAGGAAATTCCCGGCAGCATCTTGAACATTTTAATCTCTTTTTAGACATTTTTCAGTCTGCATATACAATTTTTACGTAGTGCAGTTCTCCATGACGCTCAATGACGTTCCGATTTTTGGCTGTGTTTTTACGTGTTGATAATTTATTTAAACGGCTATAAAACAGTCATACACCCTCCAATTTAGTTCAAAATTTCTCCCAGTGACGTTTCATGAATACTTTAGCGGCAGGTAAAATATCATAAATCTCTTTGCTCTACAATTGTACAATTTTTAATTTTAATAAAGAGTCTTTGTGATGTAAACGTGCCAGAATGTAGCATGCTCCGTGAAGCAAGTTTTATCAAAATAAAAAAGCTGTATATTTTTCAATAATCACCGGAGAGCACCAAATTCTTGTATATTTATTGGAAAAAAGATAAAGATTTTATCTGGAAAGTTTGACCGGTTTCGTTGAAATAGCGCGCTCACAGTAGAACTTGTCCGCGAACTTTTCTAACACCCCTCGTACATCTGCTTTTTTTAAAAGTCAAATTTTATTTTTTAAAAATTTTATTCAGAGGAATAATATGAAATGTTATATAATAATTGAAATATCATTACTTTAAGGTACTCCGATCCTCAGGTTAAGAAGATCAGGCATAGACTAATTGAAAATGCTCACAAAAATATCTCTGAATTCACAAAGTAATGTGATGTAATGAAATACCCACGATAATTATTCAAACTTCATCTTTAAAGTAAATCATATTAAAGAAGGAAAATTAGTAAATCAAATAAATTTTCAGGAAATGCTAATTAAAATACCTACTATGCATATTCCGATTCAATTTGGATCAACAAACACATTTTACAAATACAAATCATAGGTATCCAGGCTTTTGAAGAAATTGCACAATTTCTATACTAATCATATAAGGTATTTTAGTTTCTTCTATTTACTTCCATCATTTTACAATGCATAGTGTATAAACATTTTCCTATCATTGCAAAACAGCATAAATCACTTATAATTTCATATCATGTGTAAATAAACATTGGTATCTATAGGTCGATTAAAAAAAAACTCTTAAAATACTTTTATGGGGTAAAAATTTACACTTTTTTATAAGACCTTTAAGAGAACTTAAAGAACCTAGAAGGACATTGAAAGGTATAAAATGAAAACTGTTGCATGAAAAGAATTAATTTTCAAGCTTCATTGGAGACTTTTTGAATGAAATCATAAATTAAGGAGTTATCCTTCCTAAATCAGGATCTGAGTACCTTAATATTAATTTCTAGCAAAACTAATAGAAATAAGAATTATAATTTCGATGCATACATATTTTTCAGTTAATAACATTTAAGGAAAAAATAAAATATCTCATATAACACTTAAATTCATAGGTATTTCATATCATAAATCCCATGATTTAATAATTCAGTTGATATATTTTATGTAAAATTTGTGATGTATTAAAGAATATGTACTCATAATAACAACAATATATGTAAGTGTTTAGTACTCTTACCGGCAAGGTCAATGACTTCGCCAGTATTTGTGTTCTGCTATAGAATGAAAACGTACCTTCCTTCCCTTCTGATGAAGTTAATTATACCCGACATAAATGTAAAAACAAGTTCATCAGGTGAAAACTGCACCTATCCATAGACTCGAAATAACTGCGTTCTAGTATTCACCCAAGAAAAAATACTTCAGATTTTAAAAAAATTCAAGCCCTTCATGTATTGAACATGACGTTCTCTATGATTTTTAAAGAAATGTGTAATATCAAAGTTCATTTATTTGAAAAAAAAGGATACAGTGTCACATGTAAAAGATGAAGTTAACAAACAGTGGCCGATCTTAAAAAGTCTATTTAAATACAGATACGCGAAGGGAGCAAATAAACAGACCACAGGAAAAATCTAGAGGTGGGACCAGGTGCCCAGGAGGGGTAAACATCCCCTGTTGACCGGTCACATTCGTCGTGAGTCCTATGTATTAATCAGGTGGACGAAACCTCTCGTAGTCCAATTCCGTAAAAAAACAAAAACAAAGGCCTAGCCATTGGTATGAAACAAGTCTGTCAAAATTCGACCCAATGATAAGTTATATTTGCTAACAAGCGACCATAGAATTAACGAATTTAATACGGTTATTGAAACCCATGTAACATACACTTATAAGTGAATAGCATATCTCGCTTTAAAAATTTATCGAACTCCGAGCAAGTTCTTGAGTAGCAAATTAAGTTGGGAATCATGAACAACATAAGCAGATGATGATAGAATATTATTGCATAAATAAAGATAATAAACGATGGAAAACCTGAAGTCATTTCGTTCATCATACAATTCGCATGTACATGTAGTTGTTAGTTGGCCTTTATCGTCTCTATTCAGTAAAACATCCAACAAGAAGCAGACTCTGTGGTGTATTTTACTTCAAGTTCATTGGAATTATATCCAGTCGTCATATGAATGAAAATAATCCATGAACTATTATATTATAAATATCTATATTATATCATATTATATTTTATTATATTATATTATAGTATAGTATAGTATAGTATATTATATCATATCATATTATATATTATTATATTATTATATTATATTATGTTATATTATATATTATTATATTATATTATTATATTATATTATATTATATTATATTATATTATATTATATTATATTATATTATATTATATTATATTATATTATATTACATTAATAAATAAAACATCGTAGCTGTAGCTGAATGTCGAATTGATTTCCTCTTCTAATGTAGAAATTTGTGAATCAATTCTGCTTCGTACGAATATAATACTTAAATCATTTAAGTTTGTCTACAACAGACTTTAAATTTTGTATTCTGTATTTTAATTATCATAAATGTGGTTTTAATAACTTTAATTAAAAAAGAAATTCTGCATACAGTATAATAAATGATATCATTAGCTGCAGAACTGCTAGTAGCTCCTTACTTGAGAATGCCACACTTTCGGAGGTAAGATATGAGATATTCTACAGTATCTCTCGTGTGGTTAATGTACAAAACCTGGCCACAATTATCCATAAAAGTATGAAAAAGCAGGTGTATGCAAAATTGTGTATTTAAGGTAAGGTTTGCGTTTACAGGGAGATAACTCTTGCGAATCACCAAAGCGTTTGAAACAGGCGAATTTAAACCAGCGATGCTAAGCATCTCGGTAACGAATTTCCTCTGTCATACTTGATGTTTGTTGTCACTTAGTTATTGTTAGGACTAAAAACAAAGGACGTTTTTAGAAGAAGGTCTTATAAAAAATCAAAGCATAGGAATCTTGGAAGCCTTTGAGATTAGCGTGATGCATGTGGATGAACTAATAAAGGAGGACTTGTTTATTTTCGATACGAAACGTGGCGAGTTGCACGGCAATTCCGATCAGAAGAAAGTCATTGACGCATTGTTGATTGTGCTGTTGTGTGTTTCTCGCTTCACCACTACACTAAAATTTTAAGTGAGAATGGGAAAGAAAAAAAGAAAAGACCTGAGAGTATCCTGTAAAGCAGACCTATTATGCTATGTGCAGTCCGAACAGGGAAGAAAAGTCACGGTGCATTTGGCCATGTCCAATGATGATGTTGACAGTTTGATTGTTGATAGTATTTTCATCAGGTAATTATTTAACTATTCATTTTACTGAAAGTTATGAATGGTTTACTAACTACGGATTTAAAAACGATTAATAAACGGTACAAGAATGTCAGGATGTGACTAATATCCCAACATTGCCAAAAAAAAATAAAAATGCATTCATCATGTTCATTCAAGAAATTATGAAAAATAAAATCCTTGCTTATTAGGCATAATATCTATAACATTACTGGAACAGGTATTCAATTGTTCAAGTTAACTTTTTAAAATGAGGTTTGATTTTAATTAATATCTCATTTTCTAATTAATAAAAAAGAGATACAGATTGTGCATGACAAGAACATTAATTTTCTGGTTCAAGCATTTGCATTTCACTAATTCAATCTGTAAATTTTTTCAATAATTTCATATTGATTCTTCATTGATTATATTGGAAATTTATTCATTTCATTGAGTGAATGAAACTCAGTGCAATTCCTTATGCAATTCCTTAAATGTTATTGTAAAAATGAACACATATATGATTTCAGATCACGGGCCATTAATTGAAATAGATAAGAGCCAAAAAAAAGTTCTTCAGTGTTTCCTTAAAAGATTTGTGCCATCAATCAAAGTAGAGGTCATCCCATATCAGCTCAAGAATATTAAAGAAAGTTGGATGGATCAACCAGACATGGCAAAATCAATGGAGATTTGGGGAAGAACTTCTGACGTGTTATACCAATGCATATTTTTATATGTCTATAGATTATAGATGTTTAAAAACATCCTATCTAGTATATACATGATGTTTTCCATATATTTAGAAAATATGTGTATGTGATGATTGCAGTGCATGCTCTGTTTGTCCATCTTTGAATTTGTTTTCAGTAAAATAAATGTATACATCATAGGTATTAATTGAAGGTTACTTTTTTCTATACCTACCTGTAACAAGTTTCTTAAAAGGGTTTGTAAAATTGCAAAGAAATTAATACATGAACAATTAAGATTAATATTTTTATTCATTAAATTTTGTTCTTACCAGGACCTAATATGCTCAAATAAGTATTTCTGAAAACTGATGAGTTTTGTACATATAAAGCTGCAGTGAACATGCATAATTATATCTACTGTAACAGTTTAAAACATGACACTTGGAAATTGTAAGGTTGTTAATTTAGTAGGAATGATAAGACCAGTTTAGTAATCTACTAAAATTAAAATATTTCACAAATACATGTAGTTTATTTTAAAATTGTTTACATTTATTATCTTTTAATTTTTTCTTGTATTTTGATTTTAAAAAGGAGAAATTTTGATATATTTAAATTATTATTTCATGGATATCAAGGAGATATATCTATCACTGTAGCATCGTTTCTTTTTCCCTGTTCCTGACAAATATTTATGACAGTGTTAAGTCATTTTGCAGAATTTGTCTTTTCTCTGAAATCAGAACTACTCTATAAACTCATTAAAGTATGAATTGATGTCACGTAGAATTCATTTTTATTTTGTTCTGTCTGATATTTCAATTTAGATTCTTAGACTACCTAATCCAATGATTGAACTTATGTCCATGAAGTGTAGAAATATACCATCTTTAAAAAAATGTTTGGTTGTCGGCCTCTCCAGACCGACTGACTAAAATGACCAGACTGAAACTTTTTTTCAATGCAGGGCTGTATTTTTTTTTTCTTTTTATTCCTCTTATCCCCCTTAAAAAAATGTTGAAGATTTTCTCACCTACCGACCCAATAATTTTACCCTGACTCAAGAGAGGGCAAACAAACATTACTTTAAAGATAGCATTTCTACTCTTCGAAGTAAAGAAATCATTTAATTATAAAAACAGCAGCTTCATGGATGCTATGCTTACAACATTTCACTCAAAAAATGGCATACATGTATAATGACAGTCACCAGCCATTACTGAATAAAGGTATTTTGCTACAAAGATGTCTAGAAGTTACATGTTGGAATAACTAAATCAGCATGAGGTCAAATTCATAGGCTTTTAATTGGTTTAGTTGCAACATGTTCCGAAGTATGTTTATATACATATACATGTACTTCTAAAGGTGTTGCAGTATAATGTCATGGACAATTTCATCAGAATATTCAGATGTAAAAATTGCCATAAATACTATAGTTCTTCCATGGAATAAATGTTTAGACCATCATATAGCACAGGAGGAGTTTTATTTTGAATATTTTTGGCCAATTTATGCCTAAAAACAATATCAAAAATAACATTTAGTCTTAAACATTCACCATGACAAGGTGATATCAATGTTGTCTTTAAAAGTGTAGAAAAAACCTGACTTTTATGTTTTGAACCCATTATAGCCCCTGTTTCCATGGAAATAATATTGGGGACATACATATTTTTTTAGTTCAAATTACTGAAAATGATCAAATTAATAACTTCATGGATTTTGATGGAATCGGTAGATATGTAAAACGTTGATTTTTATATTTTTGTTGCCATGGCAACGGTTACACTTTATCCAGGAAAATTGAAAAATCTTCTTTTTACCCAAATTTTCACATTTTTGATAACGGAAAATTAAAAGTTTAAATAATAGAAGCATGAATTATACTTATTCAGGTCATTTTAATTATAAAAGTTTGATAATTTATAAAATAAATCAATTTTTTCAATGAAATTAATATTCGAGGTAAAATATGAAATACGTTAAATTTGGCGTCTTTTACTAAACAAATGGGGCGGGCAATATCTTTGAAAATCATATTAAATGATGAAGCTAATCTCCCTGAATAAATTGATATATAGCATGTGTGCATATTTAAAAAAATATGAGTTGGCGGGAGACGCAAACCTTACCTTAAGAGCCATTCTCTGTAATGATTTGAAATTTTATATAGGAGCTGTGTGTGTGTGGAGCATAGTCTCAGATTTTCTCCAAACTCTCTATGATAAAAGTAATTGATATCCTAAACTGAAATCAGGCAAAAATTGGTTGCTATGTTATATAGTTACCATGGCAACATGTCTTAAAGTTCGAAAAATGGCATTTTTTAACATGTTTAGAGCCCCATAGTTAACATTTGCGGCAAAGCAAACAATTGGCAATGACTGTTTCCAAAAGTTGAAGGTCAGATGTCTCAAATGCATGATAAACATGTTTGGTAAATCAACTATTACATACGTTACTATGGTAACAAAGTATTCAAAAGTAAAAAAAAAAGTATTCACTGAATTTTATAAAGTCATACAGGTAAAAATAAAAAGCAATTATAGGATGAAATTTGACCAAATAATAGAAAAAAGAGCCTTGAAACATATACCAAGAACAAAATATGATATTTCATTTTGGTTGGCAATGGTTGCCAAGGTTTTTATACCACAGAGAGCCTTCAAAGTAACACTCTGTATGTTTAAATCTAATCCTATCTTTTAAAAAAAACACATTCCTTATAACTAAGGCTGTTTAAAATTAAAACTACGTTTAACGTCACCCGCGCGCGTAGGTTTATGAGAAATTCGTCTTTGAAAAAAACAAACAATTCGGAATTCCGTATGTCCGTTCCGGTTTGGTTCTTCAATTAGCGACTGAATTCTGCTTCCCGTAGTGACAGAAAATGTGCTTTGAAAGCCGCAGTTAAGGCAGTTGGTGTCTTATTAAAGAAAACTAGAGAATTAAAGACTTTGGGACCATAAATGTAAGTAAAAATAAATTATTTTATGATTATGTTAATGACAAAGTCTTGTTTGTTGATTTTTTTGTCAGTCTTCGAATCATATGTGCAGACTGACAGTGACAGACTCTCAGTTCGTGATTCTATTGGCTGAACTTTTCATTGTATTTTGGAGAGAATCGAAAAACTTTTCTTACTGAGTGGAAACTGTGTCAAAAACCAAGATTTATATACAGTGAAAAGCATCATTTAAATCTTACTAATATGTTTCATATTAAAAATATTTCTGTAAAAATCGAAAGGAACAGTAATGAGTAAAGTAATTGATTTCTTCATAATTTATGTACCTACAAATAGCTACAATTTTTGGGAAAGATAATATACTTGTCATAACCATTTGAGCAGGGAGAAGCTTACCGAAGATAGGGCCTTTCAAGTGAAGGAGAGTAAGGAAAGTGGTTGGGGTATTCCAAGATGTGAAGAATCCTGTCTTTTGTGTGGAATTCAAGGTATTAATTTTAATAAATATAATTTAACAGCTATCAGTATGGTCAAAATATTAGTATTCACGCTTTCAAAACTTAATGCTAGTAGATCTAGTACTAAGAAAAAATACGACATAATTCAATTTGAGGATATTTCAACATGAACACTTTTAAATATTGTCATCAATAATTTTGACTGTAGATATTGATCAACTTTTCCCACAAGAAGAAGCATTTGCCTCCAGGGTACCATGGACGTGTGGCAATATAAATCCAAAGGACAACTGAGGCCTAGTTAAAAGCCACTTTCCTGCACATTCAGTCTTAGACTACATTGTTTGCTAACAATAGGACTCAAACTGATTTACATACGAAGGAAAAACTCTGCAAGGGAAATTAATCTTAGGTGTCATATCAATTAAATGCTCTTATTACTTAATTGTAATGTTTTTAATGTACTGAATAGGTTAATTTAAATAAATTCACAATTGTTTGAAAATTTTGTTTGTTTATTTTTTTCCTCCCTCCCTCGTAGGTTTTGAACTTTAGATGTGACGTTAAACGTAGAATTAACTTTAAACAGCCTAATGATCATTTTTATAAGATGTTGGTTTGCTCCAAGTTTTCCCATTTGAAAAAATTCAGATTAGATTTTTTAAATAGAGCGTTGCTATGGAAATAAGCAGAAAATATATGCTTAAAATCCTGAAAAATATTTTCTTTCCTTGGATACGTACCCTTAAATGTAGATTCCCAAAACTTTTATGATTGATATTAATTAACAGCTAACTTGACTTTTAATTTTGACTATCATCCAATCTCTAAGTGGATGCAAGAAGTTGGCACACAGGGTTTAATATTGATATAAAGTTCACAAAATCGAACATTTTCCCTTCTTGGTAACCATAGCAACAGTGTTGTTTTATTCATCAAATTTTAGCAATATATGATATTCAACTTCAGTTCTATCAGATAAGTACTATTCAAGCTGAGTCCTTTAATTTGTTTCTTGATTAAATGGCAATTTGATTCTTAATGCAGCGAAAAATAATTCACTTTTAAGCACTAGTACTTTGTTTCCATGGTAACACTGCAAAGTAGCAATTATACCAAATTTTTCTTATGGTTTCGGTGTTGCAAGTTCCTAAGGATGCATATTTGCCAGTCTTGAATTTTTATGTTTTTCCTCAAGACAGTAGCATTAACCCAATCTTAGTTACTGGTTTTGCATGGTTACACTGTGTTACCATGGCAACCATAAAAGTTATTTATAGAATAATATTGCTTATACTTATATACTTAAGGTAAAACATTTTCATTGTTTTTCTTAAGTCGTTGATTGAGTTTGAGCATGTAACACCTACCATTAGTGAATACGGAGTGTTTTTCAGCATATTTCAGCATTTTAAATGTATTCCAAATGTACCCTTGGTTACCACTTACTTAGAGATATATTCTAAACAGTTTCTTTGCAGTATAAGTGACATCAAGGTGTCATGTTTTTGTGAGAATGGTTTGTTTGCTTTTTCTAGTTTTAATTAAGCCACAGTCAAGATTTAAAGAGGCTGAAAATCTCGATTTTTCAAACTTTTCCGGTTGTTGCCATAGCAACCGAGACACATAGCAACGAAATTTTGTTTGATATTTGTTTCTGGTGTCAGTGCTAAGCATGAGTGAAGTTTCATCAAAATCGGTGACCTTGCGTGGCAACGAAGTTTAAGTGGTTACAGAGAATGGCTATTAAAATTCACTAATGTCACGTGATGAAAAGACTCCATATTAAATTTAAACTAATCATGAACATTTCGTGTACTTCAAGAAACCACAAAGGAATGCTAGAATATCTTGACATATAATTCTAATTAATTAAATGAGCTTAATTAGCAGAGGCAGCCTCCCTCACCTGTTGTGTGTTCCATTAAATGTATTTTTGGAATGTATAATATGATTGGAGTAGCTTGTTTGACCAACCATTCAAGTTATTTTATTACCATGTCCGCGAGGAAGATTACAAATGGAATCTTGAGAATTAAAAGAATTCATTATTTTACATGTAAATTACTTTTATTTCTCAAAGGATGGAAAAGCGGTCCTATCAATGCAACTTTTTGCTAAATATAAAATCGAGATAGTAAAATTCTTTCTGTGGTAATTAAACCTCGGACTTTTCTTCATTCAAGACCGCTTCTGTACATTTCTCTGAAGTGTTTAACTAAATCCCGGAGGTAAATACTTATTTGATAGTGTATTGTAAATTTTATTGAAGTTATTGAAGATACCGAGAAATGGATCCTAGTTGCAAGCATAATCTTTGGTTTATATGTGTGGTAACACACGAGACTTTGTAATCACATGTTCAAGACAATAGCAATACTATACAATTGCAATTCATTTTGGTTAAATAACGTTGCGGTACATTTAATTAAAATCATAAAAAGCATGATTGTATAAATTAACTTTGAGGAACCACAGAAAAGCAATTAAATAGTTTATGATGTTTAACTATCTTGTTCAGAATCATCAAGGCGCCAGAATCATTGCTATTTACTTTTTTATTGACAGGTTGATGTAAAAGATGGAATACGGCAAAACGAATGAAGATTTATAGGGAATGATTCTTTAAGGATGATGGCTGAAGTATCAGCTCATTGCACAATACAGAAACATTCCATTGTATGTGTACATGTGATTAAACTTATCACTCTGGAATTTTCTTTCGTCCTTTTGGGTCAATTTCAATTTTGTTCATCATGCCGATTGCCTCCGTAAAAAAAGTTTGTGATATATTTTCGTTTCCTTTTTTAATAAGAACATATAAGAATAAGACAATAATCAGAATATATCAACAATACTTATATTCTATTCTAATTGTTTTGAGGAAGAACTCATGGGGAAGTCCTAAAATTAAATTTTCTGAACATGCCTTCAATTCGACATTTAGATATTGCATTATTTGGACCAACATAATTCCATCCATATGTCGACTCGATATTTCCCAGTGAACTTGAAATAAAAGATACCACAGAGTCTGACACATTTCTTTCATGGTTATTTTACTTGAAAAAGAAATCAATGGGAACCTTACACCAAAACTTAAAGCGATAAAAATTATTGACTTCAACTTTATTATCAACTTCTCTTACAAGTATGTGTCTATATACCCTTATCAACTGCATAAGGAGATTACTAGTATGTCATCCAACTGATTCAATACGCAATAGCATATTCTACGTATGAACAATTTCTAAAACAATTTGAGAAACACGAATTAACAGTCTCCTTTTAAAGTCATCATTTCGTAAGTTCTATGATCGAGACGATGATCATGTCAGCAAATACAATCTAGCTGACTTATGTTTTTCATACTAATATTTAGGCAAAACACATTGAAATGTCCACAGATTTTTCCTATTATGACAAGGCGCTCATGACCGTTGTAACCGGTCGACAGGGGATGCTTACTCCTCCATGGCACCTGATATGATTGACTTTTGTAGGTCCCTGCTTCCACTGCTTCCAAATTATACTGTTTCAATGGACTTTTTGAGATTGATTGGTTTTTTTTTGTTTGTTTTTTTTGTTTGTTTTTTTTTTTTTTTTTTTTTTTTTTTTGTTATCTCCTTATTCATATTGGTACGATAAAATGAATAATTTAGTAATGGAAACAATAAAATTCAATACAGGTCTTTGAAGAGAGTAAAAAACACGGAACGCTACAAAATCTAGTGTGGGGTCAGGTGGCTAGGAGAACTAAGCATCCTCTCTAATCGGCACATCCAGCAGTCAAATTTTGAATTAAAACAATGGCTTAGCAGTTGGTATGAACAAGTCTGAGATTGTTTTTAAAAGAACTAAGAAATTCTGTTTTTGTCTTTTTATATTAAATTTGTCCTTTTCTTCATTTTAATATCTAAACATATTCTTTTTCTTCTCTTTTCATAAACTCCAGAAAACTTAAAGAAAATTTAAAATCGTCATTTTTTCCCCAAAAGTCAGTAACATTAAAACGCAAGTTTCTCTACACTCTAAAGTATGCTCCGAGTACGATCAGTTTTTACTGTAGGCTACTGACAGATAAATTGCTGTTACAGAGATTTCAACAACCTCTTTAAAAATCAGCATTTCGTCAATTCTATTATGACCTTCTAAGTAAAAATATAACCTTTCACTGGTCGGTCATATTTAGGCTGACTTGTTTCATACACATTAGTGGGCCTTTGTTTTTAATTAGATTTGACTACGGAACGTTCCATCTACCTGATCCACACACAGGGCTCAGGGCAGTGACGTCAACAGGGGGATTCTTTCTCCTTTTCGACACCTGATCCCATCTGTAAATTTTTCAGAGGTCTGTATTCATGTCCGCTTCACATATTTGTGTTGTTTAAAGGTTTTTTGAGATCCATCACTGTTCGTCCTCATCATTTTTTTTCCTCGATGAAATCTATTTTGATGTGTCATTTCTGCTTATCTTTCTATTTGTTTTTTTTTTATTAGATGTTTATGCTTTTATATAGGTATTCTACTTTAAAATCAGAATACATGTATTTTTTACTAAAAGTCACTGAGACTTGTTCTTGTAAAACATGAAAGTCTTACAATTTTGCAGCCGATTTGATGTTTTGAATTTTTTCTTATTTCTAATGATATCATTTTGCTATAAGTTTTATCCTTGAAGCAAACGCGATAATTAACGTCTAATCTAAATAGATTCATTCTGTTATAAAGACATCAGCAATTTAACTCCAAACTACGGAAGAAATGTTAAAGATTAACATGTTCATGTATCTTTGTAACGAACAGATCGATGTTACCACAATTTCAAACATTTTAACCACATTATATGAAAAAAATATGAACAATAAATGATTTTTTTTTCTGGAGTTATGTTGAGTATAATACATGTAGTAGCAATCGTTGCAAAAAATAATACTTATTCCGCTTACCCGTGTCATTACAGAACCCAGAAAAAAATATATAGCATTACTAGATGGTGAAGCTGTGAAACATTTGCAGAGACTTACAGATATCTTTAAAAACGGATCCTATTAGTTTGAAATAGAATCTTTATTTATTCAGATAACATCAACATGGTTGCAGGAGGTGTTGAGATACTGTATGCAGTTACCTATCTGGATACTAGTATATACTATTGACAAACAAAAAACATGTTGTTCTCTAACATATTATTCATAATGAAACTTTTGACAAGTAGATGCGTAAAAATGAAACCAAAATATAATGGAATTCGGTGAGAGGGACCAGAGGCGACGGTACGCCCAGTTCCAGAGTTTACAGGTTAGGAAATGATGCAAAACTTTGACAAAATACTCCAATTATACCTGCAGGTAATAAATCGACAACCAGGGATATTGCCGTGTTGGTTTCGTCTCATTGCAGTTCGAAACTGTAAGTTCTCGACAAATGCCGTCTTCACAGTGTCATTTTTTCTTCCATTTTACCAAATTTTGACATTTACCATTAATGAAGGGTTGGTCCTTGGGCTTTCATATTTCAGGTGTTTTCCTTTGAATCCAACATTGTTTAAAACTTTTGACCTTGGCGTTTGACATACTTTTGGAGAAGTGTTACCTTGGCCATTTTTAACAGTTAGTGCTGGGGCTCTTTCACTGTGTATTTCTTTTTTTAAGGCCTTATTTAGGTATCAGCATTTCTACCTTTTTACATTTATTCTTTTGGTATGGACTACTTCTGAAAACATTACAAGACCTTCTTTAGGTACAAGCATTTCTAACTTCTACTTCTGAAAACATTATAAGACCTTCTTTAAGTACCAGCATTTTTAACTTTTACTTCTGAAAACATTACAAGACCTTCTTTAGGTATAAGCATTTCTAACTTCTACTTCTGAAAACATTACAAGACCTTCTTTAGGTACAAGCATTTCTAACATTTTGAATTTGGTTTTAGGGTATGGACTACTGAAAAACCTTAACCTTTGTCATTACGTTAGAACAGTTGATGCTAGGGATTTTATATTTTACTTATGTTTTAAAAGTGGTTATATCTTTCTTTGATACCAATATTTTTAACTTTTGACTTTGACCTTGGAATTTGACATACTTTTGAAAAACTTTTGGTGCTTAGGTCTACAAGTTCAAGTTCATTTATTTACTCAAAACCGTTTTAAATACATGGTAAAAAAGAACAATGAAAAATATTTACAGCATATGTACATTCAGGTCAGAGATATAGGTATATGATATACATAATCAAAAAATGAAATGGGAGAAAAAGAAAGAAAAAGAAAAAAACAGATGATACATGTAATAATGAAATAAATGAGGGGAAAAATTATGGAGGACAGACTAAATCATATATTTTTAATATAAAAATACAGTTTTTTTTAAGTGTATTAGCATAATTCACGTGTATTCGTTCTTGGGTACCAATAAGTTTGAATTTTGACCTTGGTCTTAGAGATAGACCTGTTTTTAAAAAGGAGACATGTAGATTATCTCTGGCCATAAATTCTAAATGATTTGTACAACAGCTGTCATATGTCAAATGTATAATTTATATTCTTTATAGCAAGACCTCTCTTTGAATGTCAATATGCTTCATCTCGATCATGAGTTTATTGTATATATAAATCAATCAGGTTTAATAACTTACTTTGATCTCTACTTTATTTTCTAGTATTAGAAAAAAAAAATCCACAAGTATTCTCAAATATATAACTGATATTTATCATTTTTAAGTGCAGAGTTGTATACACTTTTATGTTATATAAGGCAGCGGACACGATATTTACATAATATTTACAAATCTCGATGGTCGATTTCTACATAGCATTTGAAGAGAACTCATAAAGACGATACCATCAATCAAGAAGCATACATTACTTTACACATAAACTTACTGAGCTAATTTGTTTAAACCTATTTATCATATTTTTATATTATTAAGCTTAACTGTGTTATAAAAGAGATAATAACGAACGCTGATCTATAACAAAAAATATGCATACATTACAAATCTGTTAACATGGCATAAAACAGGGGCCTGAGAAATTCCAGAGGTGATGTCAGGTGCCAAGGAGGAGTAATCATGCCCTCTTGACGGGTCAGACCATCGATCCCCATGTATTGATCAAGTAAAACATTCTGTAGTTTTTATTATTAAAACAGAGGTCTAGAGTTGGTATGAATCTTGTCCGCCCAAATATAACAATTGATATGTAATATCTGTTAACATGGTCATTATAACGACCAAAGAATTTACATAATGTTGACTTTTATACAAGATTGTTGAAATTCCTGTAACATCAACTTATCTGTCAGCAGCCTACCTCTGTTTAAAAAACTTGATCGTGCTCAAAGCTTGCTCTTGAGTGTGGAATAAGTTGGGAGACCATATATCGGTTACAACGGAATATTACTACATAAAGCAATAAAGATTACGTTTGGAAAACTGAAGGCATCGCATTTGTCACACGATTTACATGTACAATGTAGTTGTTGGCTGGCCCTTATGGTGTATGGTCAGTAAAAAAAATTGAATATATGGCAAACTCTGTCTTTTTTTCCAAGTTCATTGGAATCTATATAAAGAATGTAACTTTTGTTATTTGGTAAATTACAGCATTGATATATCTGAGTGAAGTCTGCTTCAGAGGAAATATAGTCCAAATGAACAAAGAGTGATAACTCTAATTGATAATCATGTTCCAGCTGAAGTGTAAAATTTTCTTAGATATTCATGATACAACAGGGACGTAGCATTGTTTTTGAAAGTGGGGCCAGCCAGAGAATTTTTTTCAACTTACCTTAAAACATAGGTAATCAGAGATTACAGAGCTCACCTCAACGAATGTTGTCTTTAAGTAAGGCAAATTAAGTCACACAATTAACCAACAAAAAGTGTTATACATCCAAAAATGCAAAATTTATGCAATTTTGATACTTTGGAATAGACCTATAAAAAAACTTAAAACTAGTTCTTCATCATGAAAATGTAATTAAAATCCAGCATCTGAAGCAAGATTGAGAGTTTTCATCCCTTGATGCATCATTTGTGCAACTTTGGTTTATATAAACCTTACAGTTTCTTGGTGACAGACCTGCACCCATAACTTTTACGAGGTCTATTATCTGGAAAATGTATGTCGAATTCAGCATCTGAAGCAAGTTCATTAGTGTGCATCCTAAGATGTATCATCCATGCAAGTTTGTTCAACATAGAGCTCAAAGTTACTTGGAAATGAAACCTGTATAAAAAAAACTAACCTTTTCACTAATCCGGAAAATGTAGGTCAGATTCAGCTTCTGAAGCCAGCCTAGTAGAATGCACCCTTAGATGTACCATCCATGCAAGTTTGGTCATTATAGGGCTCAAGTTACTTGGAAATGAATCCTGCACCATAAATTTTAACCTGTTGACTCATCCAGAAATTGTAGGTCAGATTCAGCATCCGAAGCAAGTCTGGTAGTATGCATCCTAAGATGTACCATCCAGGCAAGTTTAGTCATTATAGGGTTCATAGTACCTTGGAAATGAAACCTGCACCAAAAATTTTAACCTGTTCACTCAACCGGAAAATGTAGGTCAGATTCAGCATCCGAAGCAAGTCTTGTAATATGCATCCTAAGATGTACCATCCATGCAAGTTTGGTCATTATATGTCTCATAGTAACTTGGAAATGAAACCTGCACCAAAAATTTTAACCTGTTCACTCAACCGGAAAATGTAGGTCAGATTCAGCATCCGAAGCAAGACTGGTAGTATGCATCCTAAGATGTACCATCCATGCAAGTTTGGTCATTATATGTCTCATAGAAACTTGGAAATGAAACCTGCACCAAAAACTTTAACCTGTTCACTCAACCGGAAAATGTAGGTCAGATTCAGCATCCGAAGCAAGTCTAGTAGAATGCATCCTAAGATGTACCATCCATGCAAGTTTGGTCATTATAGGGCTCATAGTATCTTCGAAATGAAACCTGCACCAAAAACTTTAACCTGTTCACTCAACCGGAAAATGTAGGTCAGATTCAGCATCCAAAGCAAGTCTGGTAGTATGCATCCTAAGATGTACCATCCATGTAAATTTGGTCAACATAGGGCTTATAGTTAATCGGAAATGAGACCTACACCAAAAACTGCACCAAAAATGTTAACCTGCACCAAAAACATTAACCTGGTCATTCCTTTGCTGAAATTGCAGCATCTGAAACTTTGACTGGTACAATGAAACACATCAGAAACATCTTCCATGCACATGTCTAATCAATATAGGACACAGAAGTACTTAAAAAGAAAACTGCTCCAAAAAACTTAACCTTAACCCGGGACGCCGACGCCGACACCGACACCGACGCCGAGGGTATCACATAAGCTCTCCCCAACTTCGTTGAGGTGAGCTAAAAAGGAGGAAAATCCCCCAAACTCGAAAATCATATTTTGTCGTGGGGAGGGGGCCCAGGGGGGTATTTTTAATTTCTTCTAATAACAATATTTTTCACACATACATACCACATTACCTATTTATAACTATGCTGTGTTACAACGCACTTTGAAAAAAATTTCAAAGTGCGTTAAATTTGGGATCAAATCAACGCACTTTGAAATTTTTTTTTTTCAAAGTGCGTTAATATTGACCATATTAACGCACTTTGAAAAATGTGTATGGCTTGGTCAATATTCTTGCAAATCTTAGGTATGATAAATAAACTACTTGATAACTCTTCGGTGATGAGGTCACTTCAGGATGTGAAATTGAGAGATTTTGATATTTCTATGCTTTGAAAAATAACAAATGTTTTACAGTAATTATTTTTTTCTAGCATGCATTTTCTTTTTAATGCATTTTATGTAAATTAAAATTTATTGAAAGTTTTCAACGTCATACCAGTTATGCCAATACATATATTTGGGTGTAACATAGGTACCGAAGGGAGAGGGGGGTAGGCACACAAGTGTTTTGCAAAGATATGCATAATATAGGCATTGAAATTTGGGCTTACCTTGCAATTGGGGGTCCACTTTCAATTTGCTACCGACGGCCATGTACAATGTATAAGAAAAAAAAAAGTTAATCTGAGAGACCCTCTTCTCGTCTTCTCCTTGTTCTTAATGGGGTTAAATGAGTACATGTAAGTCAAAAAAGTTTTCGAAAGATATAATTATTACAAATTGATTCTCTCAATTTCTAAAGTCTAAGTCTAGAATTTTTTGTTTTATACATATTTTTTTCAAAGTGCGTAAAATGTCCCCGTGGTAAAAAAAAATGTTTATGTACACTCTTAACGCACTTTGAAAAAAAATATCAAAGTGCGTTGAGTGTGTCCCAAATTTAACGCACTTTGAAACATTTTTTTAAAGTGCGTTGATTTTGTCCCAATTTTAACGCACTTTGAAAATTTTTTTTTTCAAAGTGCGTAATTTTTTCAAAGAGCGTTGCCACAATGCTGAAACAAAAAGAGGGGGAGGGGGGTCATTCAGTCTTTTGAACAATGAACATTTTCTACAGTAAAATACTATGTCTGGAAAAGGGGGCAGCAACTGCATCACCATTTTTTTTTTACTTTGACCTTAACCTCACTTTTTCTTGAGCTCGGTTTTAAAGAAACCATTCAAAATGTTTATCAAACTTAATATGCTGATGCGTATTAGTGAGAGCTATTTAACTGTATCAAAAACTTTTGACCTTGCACTTTCCTGAAACCTCACTTGTCTTTAAGTAGCATTTTGCTTAGTTTTAAAGAGACCATTAAAGATATTTTTAGATAAGCTTATGCTTGGTGAGAATTTATCATCTGTATCCTTTTTTTTTTTTTGTAGATTTTAATTCAAACTATTCAAGATAAAACTTCATACACCTTTACTTTCATGTTACATTACTAATATATTCGTAAGGGCATTCATTTCCTATAGACATATCTCTAGTTTACAATCGAAAATATGTTAAGAAACATATATCAATCCATGCATCTTTTTTTAATTATGTGTGTAAACTACACAGGACCTATATATCGTCGGGATCGACATTCAAATGCATTTCGTCCTTGACCCTCTGTGTATATGCAATGTGCAATGATTTCGTGAGAGGAGAAAGTTTTTTCTTGAATTGGGATCCATCCTGTATCTAACCATATGGTTCTTAAATTTCTTCTGAGGTAACTTGCTATTATTGAGTAATAGGATTCATTATACACATGATCAATCATGGATTGGCCAGTTCTGTTTTTCATCATGTCATGACTACCTGAAACGTTATGTTACCTTGTACACAATAAAAACTAACAGTAACAGGATTTGATTTCACAAATGTTTTTGTTTTTACATAAAAGATTATTTTTAATAAGGAATGTTATTTTCTTTTTTAGGCTTCTGCACCATGAAAATGTAATTCAAAAGGTAAAGTTCTCTTGAATTTCCCTATCTTTTTTCTTTTCCTTTCCTCTTCCAATAAACAGCTGATCAAATGGTGACCTTGTCAGCTTAAATAGTGTTCGCAACTATTTTTATATTTTTTATGCAAGTTTAAACTGCTTGATAAAGCCAGTGTAAATATTTGTTACCTATAAATAATAATATGTTTTAGTCAACAAAAGTAGTTAAAACTTAAGTCAATAATTGTTGAAATACCCTAGCCTCCAGAAGATCCAATTATTATGATTGATTGATTGTATGTTGTTTAACGACCCTCTCCAGAATTTTTCATTCATATAGAGATGCCACCACTTGGCGGCGGAGAGCTGCAAATTTTGTCCTGTACTTGGCACTCAGGGCCAATGAGCAGGGAGAGATCTTTTTCGTGCCAGCACCTACTGCGACACGGGACCTCAGTTTATACGGTCTCATCCGAAGGACTGGTCTCCACGTCCCACAGTGGAATTCGAACCCGTGACGTAAGGATCAACTCCTTACTTCGCTACTCTAGAGCAGACACTCTAACCACTGCACTATGTCCAGTTAATAAATATGTTGAATAAAAGTTTGTGGGGATGTAAATCCGTGGATGAGGGTTACTCACGAAATCAAGGAACATTGCATGCACATGCACATTGATGAATCCAAAGTATCTTTGATGTTTCTAAATTTTATTTTAAATTTATTTCTTAATTGGGATATTGTATCCCAAACAAGATATTATACTTCAATTGCAGAGTTTTTTCCTGCCATATCTATGATAGTAACTTAGTTTAATCAGCTGATTCATGTTATTTCCCCCACAACGTTTAGAAGTTCGTTTTCTGCGCTAGACAGCCATGTTGGGTATCCACTATAAATATCACACCCTGTAAATTAAGTCTGGGGATGTTTGACACTTTTAATTTTTACAAAACAATGAAAAACTGGAGTCCAACACCTTGAGGTTAATTTGTGGACGATTCTCACGTGTGGATACAGAAAGGTATTCAATAGGGTCTGTACCTTTTTTAAAGGTCTAACTGCAATTAAACAATTTCTCATGTTTTGAATATGTAATGCTGATGGACCAGTGGATAGTCACTTAATCACTGGTCCACTTGACTGGTGAATATTTTATTTCAAAAACTCAATTTGTCCTAACCAATTTGGTATCCTGTTGCTTAAATTTTACAATTTTTCAGATTGCAGAAAGCCCACCTATCAGACAAGCAGCCCGATATGTAGTCTCAATTTACCACAGATTCCATTCTGGAGGTACTGTATAAATTTTCAGGGTAGGGGTGGGAGTATTTAATTCCTACTGAATGATTATACATGTATGCATTTTACTTTGAGCCATATTCAACTGTTTATAAATTCAATGACATTTATGTATGGATTTTACTTTGAGCCATATTCAACTGTTTATAAATTCAATGACATTTATGGCACTTTGATTTACTGTGTATAAATAAAATAACAATTTCATTATTGTGTATTTTAGAATTGAGTGAATTAATGAAAAAATTTGAGAAGATGGCTGAAACTTCTACTAAAGACACACCAAAGTCAACTAATACACCACCAAAACAAATAGGATTCACAGAGACATTTAAAAAGGAACTTAAAGAAGGATTCAGAGAACTGGAACAAAAATCTAAGAAACAGTGATGCATGAAAGGACTAGCACAGTGTTATTTATTGTTTGTTATTTCATACGTAGGGATGAATACCTGCATTTATACAATCGTTTTTTAATAAAATGAAAAATAAAATTTGTTGTGTAATGCATCTGGTAAGCAGATTTATGGTGGTAATGTTTATTGTATTTTTTTTTTACCTCAACTTCATAATCCACAACATTATGTCAAAATGAACTGGTATAATATATTTTACAACTGAAACAGTTCAAGCTGGACATAAAGGATTCCATGATGACAAGGTTCTGAAAGTCAATTCAACTAAGTAGAATTTTTGTCTGCATTTACTGGTACTTCATAAAGCTGATGTATGAAGTGTGTACTTAAAGATACAACTGACGAGAAGGGAGAGACGGAAAAACTATTCTTTTTGTGTTTAGAGCTCTATATCATATTTATAACATATAAATTGGTGACCCATACTACCTTTAACTCTGTTAACATTAGAGGCCAATATTACTATAATTTTGTTTAAATTGGTAGCCCATACTACCTTTAACTATGTTTAAATTGGTGGCTTATTTCAAAAAGGGTCAACAAAGAAATCAAGTTTTCTGTACAAATGTAAATGCATTTGGGAAATGAATTTTTTTTCAGCTGTATAGATGCACAATTAGGTACTTTTATTCTTATGTAGTTCAGAGGATGTTAAGATTTTATCAATGTGTCCCTGGGTATAAAAGGGTACAAAGGATTGACATACATGTAGTATGATTCATAATACATGTACTCTTAAAGGACAAGCTAATGCTGGTCAGCAAAAATGTAATAAAAAATGAATAGGGAAAAAATTGTCTTTAATTGTATTAAATATTTAACTTTACAACATCCTCATGTATATAATGATGAACAATTTAAAAATTATCAAATACCGGTACTAAATATAGAATAAATAACGTATATACTGAATGTATCACAAATCAAAAAAAAAATCACACATGAATTCTGCCTTTATCATGTTTATCAGAGAAAAGCATAAAAAAAAATTCTCTCAAAAATGATGTGCAACAATTTATACAATTTGTAATCATTCCAAAAATATTGCAAAGTAGTGTTGTGATTCAATTCAATGAAATAAATTGGTGTGTAGAATGAGTTTATATACAATGTACAGGTATGTCCATGAGTGAAAAGTTACATTGAATAATAGAAAAAAAAAAACGACAGGAACAGCAGTGTTTTCAAAAATTTTCTACGGATAGACAGACAAACGGACACATTTCCAATGCATAACCTCTTTTGGCTAAACTTGAAAACAAAAAATACTGATGAATTCAAATTATGTACAGACATAATAAATTATTTATACATGTATCAAGAAAATTAGCTAGCACCTTATTTGTCCATTTTTTTTTTTTTTCAAAAGTCAATATCGCCATTGAGAACAGCTAGAGCCATCCCTGCCTCTGGATCCCATGGTTTAATCCCTTGACAAGCCAACTCAAACATATCGTCTTCATCAAATCCCCAGGGATTAGTGAGGTAGTCCGAGTCACCAGAGTCACTTGAGTGCTTTTTTAAAGCCAGCATCCTAAAATATGATAATACCATACTCAGTATACATGTGCATTGTTTACAGATGAGTAGTCAATATACTTAGCAAGTAGCATTTTACATTTATTGACTTAGTTTGAGGGCAATATGCATTTTGTCGGACCCAAGAACCAAATTGTTAGCCTGAAGTTGTTAAGCCGAAGGCAGCCAGTTTAGTTCGAGGGTTGACAAAATACATTTTTCCTGAGAAAACAGCCAATAAAGGTTTTGTTATACCTTTAATTTTACCGGGTAATATTTTTTGACAACCATATATTTTGTACTGTATTCTGTGATGCAAACCTCAGGTCCATCACCGTTTAAAGCAATATGAGCTGCATTTTTGAGAATTTTATTTTGCTGGTAAAATGTGTTATTATGATTAATCTGTATGTAATCTAAACCCTTATGATCAATAAGACCAAAATAAAGTTTTAAAATGTTTCAGAAGAAATATTTCTGTACAACCGAATATACAGTATTATATAAGAAATCATTATTGTACAGGACGACAATAATTCAATTTTCCTTCAATCAAAGCTTATAAAAAGTTCTTCCATAGCAATATGACCAACAGAAGTTAATAAACGTTCTATTTTCCTGTCATTGAAATGGTTAATTACAAATTTGAAATATTTTTTTTCCGATGTCAAACATGCAGCTCATATTGCTTTAAAAAACATGGGTAATCAAAGATTACGAAGCTCACCTCGACGAATGTTATCAGTTTAAGTAATGCAAATCTCGCATCATATTTTCTTAACAGTTAGTTTTTATTCTGACAACAATATTCAAGCAAGTTCTGTTTAAATAGGTCTTAAAGTTCATTGGGATTGATCTGATCCAAAAATTTTAACCTGGTTATTCATTTGGAATATGTAAATCAGATCCAGCATCCAAAGCAAATTTAAATTGTTCATCCTTCGATGCATCATCCATGCAAGTTTGATCCCGTTAGGGCTTATAGCTACTTGGGAATAACCTTGTCACTAATCTGGAAAATGTAGTTCAGATCCAGCATACGAAGCAAGTCTGGTAGTGTCCATCCCTAGATGCATCATCCATGCAAGTTTGGTCCGGATAGGGCTTATTGTTACTTGGGAATGGACCTGCTCAAAACACTTAAACCTGCTCACTCATCTGGAAAATGTAGGTCAGATCCAGCATCTGAAGCAAATCTGGTAGTGTCCATCCATAGATGCATTATCCATGCAAGTTTGGTCCAAATAGGGCTTATAGTTACTTGGGAATGGACCTGCTCCAAAAACTTGAACCTGGTCACTCATCTGGAAAATGTCAGATCCAGCATCCGAAGCAAGTCTGGTACTCAGGTAGTGTCAATCCCTAGATGCATCACATGCAAGTTTGGTCCAGGTAAAGCTTATAGGTACTTGGGAATGGACCTGCTCCTTAAACTTTAACCGGGACGCCGACACCGACACCGAGTGTATAGCATAAGCTCATCTCGACTTCGTCAAGGTGAGCTAACAACAAATGCAAGTGAGATTAAGCTCCTCCCATTCTGTGACGTAAGCGGTCAAACATCTCATCCACAGGTCCAACATCTCACTCAGCGGTCAAAAATCGATTTTTTTTATGCCCACTCAGTAAAACATTAGAAATGTAAGACTTTTTTGTATTTATAAATTTATACGAACAAATTTTTTAAGGTATATCAAAGGGAAGTGTTCCTTACAATAAATATTGGATAAAATTGACTTTGAGCATGTTGAGTAATCACTGGGTGCCATTTTCCAAAGTACTGGGGCCAGTTTCACTCACCTGAGAAAGTGTTCAAGTCCTCCATTGTCTGAATCACTGGAGGAGTTGCTGCCCCCTGTGTAGGAGGCCACCAGGTGGAGCAGCAGCATATCCATACATTCCTTGTCATCATCTAGTCCTATGTCACGGTCTGTGAATTAAAGACCATGTTAATGCAAACACTTTCTGTAAAAATAAGTTGTTATCATTCCATATGATTTAAAGTAAAACATTCATTTGTAAACATGTTTTAAAACTGAAATAAAAAATAACTAGAAATATGTTCATACTCCATAAGATATAAATGTCCCACTCGGATGCAATAGTAATGCAACATCAAAAATTCGTATTAGTGTTTAAAATTTGATGAAAATAACTTTGATAGTTTCTTTAAAACTTAGTTTTATTTACAATAAATAGTAAATCAAATGTCACTGGAAAGGTGGAGGTAAAAAAAAAATAGACACATTAGGTAAATTCTCATCAAATATTGTATCAGTCAGTGTATAAGCTTGCTTAAAAATATATTGCATTGTTTCTTTGAAACTGAGCAAAACACAAATTTGACAGTGAATTCAAGGTCAAAGGAAATGTCAAGATCAAATTGTGGATGCAATTAAAAAGCTCTCTTATTTTATATGAAGTTTGAACAATCTTTAAATTAGCTATTTCCTGTCAGATTTTTATCTCTCTCTCTGAATTGAATCAATGTTCAATAATTCAAATAAAGTTGTATCTCTGTCACTCAAGAATGGACAAAATTAACCCAGTGGTTGAGGAGAAGCAGAAAATGTGAAAAGTTTTCTTTTACATGACGTAATGTGGATTTACCTGTAAAAGCCAGAACCAGTTCATGTAGAAAGTCATTGTGCCCCTCCTCGTCATTTTCTGACTTGACCTTATCCACGATGTGCTGAAGAAGGTGACGTGCCTTCCCGAACACGCGACCACAAACACCACAGCATGTCCCCCTATGGAAGCGAGGGTCGCGTTGGAGGAAATTAAGGTGCTCCTTGTTCATGCTGAGAAGCATGTCTCTGTAATGCTGCTCTAGTTCATCGTACTCGTAACTGAAGTCACTTCCGTCGCTGACATCCGACACATTACTTATATCATCGTCATCACAATACGTGGGATTTTCGCTGTCACTGGCTGTATTTTTGAAATCTTTTGGAATCTTAGGCAACACCTTCATGTGAATTAGTTTGCCACATTCTCCTAAGGTGATCAAAAAATTTAAGGAAGTTAGTCTTCATACGTAAACAAGGTAGATGTCCATAGATATTCAGTCTCGTACAAGATTCTGAACATTCTTTTAGAAAATTAGAATTTAAAAAAAAAAAATTTTGCTGGTTGCATTATTTTGCTAAGCTTTCAGTGTTCTTCTAGTAACCTATTTATATCAGATTATATTATGTCAGCAAACTAGCATCTGAAAGAATATTCTATTAAAAGAAACACTCTATGAATACCTAAAAATATCACTTTTTCTCCAATGTTTTTTCTCATATTTAGCAAACATTCAATTATTTTAAAATTTTTCAAACATATAACAGTTTCTCAGACTTACCACATTTAATGATGCCACTCTCATCTTCCTTTTTAGCCCCCTCCCCAACCTTTGCTTCATCAGAACTTTCTCCTGGCTCAGAGGAAGCGACAGGGGTATTATCACAGCATTCTTCATTCGCCTCTTGTTTAAGGTCAGGAATATTAATCTTCAATAAGACTCCATGTAAGAATTCATGGTAAAAGAGTAAACATTTTCTCTCATAAAAGACATGTGCAACATGTACTGGTACAATATATATGGCAATTTGGCCATAAATTCTTTGTTTTATACAAAGAACAGTTCAATGGAAATTGATCAATTGTCTTATCGATAATACCAGTGCTAAATAATAAATTATCTAAATCCATGTAAGAATCAGACTTTTAGGCATCACCGTATTTTGAAATAGTCATATGATTAAATGTTCCTTAATCTTTTCTTAAGGCAAATAAATTCTCATAAATATATTGCAATAAAACTTTTTCAGAAATCTTTGAAATTGGTGAAAAAGAAGCATCTTTTTTGCCATTCTGTGTATACATTATAATACACATGTAATTGAAAGCCCTTTGTACGATTTGTGATGCCTGGTAATGCTGTACATCTGCTCTCGATCAAATTTTGAGGAAAAACTAGCTTAAGCTATAATTCTATCAATTTTTCTTTAAAATAAAAAAGGGTTTTCATCAATCAAATATCAATTCAAAACAACTGGTAATGTGTGCCGGTTTTTGTATCAAGAAATTCTTAATGGTACATGTAAAAAAAGATTTTAAAGTAAGAATGTCTTTGAAAATTATCATTGGAAAAGGTTACATTAATATAAAGTTCATGTGCAAATATGTGGCATATGACCTTAAAAAGAATGCCCAGATGTACCTTTACAGACAGGTATTTCTCTTTACAGATGACCTAGATTTACCATTACAGACAGGTATTTCTCTTTACAGATGACCTAGATTTACCTTTACAGACAGGTATTTCTCTTTACAGATGACCTAGATTTACCTTTACAGACAGGTATTTCTCTTTACAGATGACCTAGATTTACCTTTACAGACAGGTATTTCTCTTTACAGATGACTCGTCTGGTGTCACCTTCAGGGGAAGAGTTTCCTTTGGTGTCTGCCTTATCTGCTTTTTTCTGGACTTTCACAGACTTTGGATCACCAGATTTCAGGGATAAAGACTGAAGAGCATCTTCTAGGTCTTTCTGAACTTCTGATTTCACCACAGCTGGAAATAGAATACCATTTTTGTTCATTATTAATGTTTAGGGATTTAAATACATGAATCTCCAGGATACCTACCATCTCCTCTGTTTTGGTTATTTTTTTGTGAATATTAAGGAAAAATAATTATATTCTCTCATACAGATAAGTACAGATGTCATGTGTGGATAAATGGTGTTCTGTATAACTTATTTAGCCTTAGGAAGAAACATTGAAATTTATACTAACCACTTATAATCTTTTTTGTGCCATCAGGTTCAACATGTTTGAAATAGCACTGATTTCCATTTCTACAAGTACCTGGTCCACTGTAAAAATAAATTCAAGGATCATTCATTTGTGATTATGCAACATGTATGGAAATAACAATCAATAAGATTAAAGTTTGTTTTAAAAACTGCATCAAACTACAGTATCAAGGTCATGTGGTCAAAGATGAAAATACAATATGAAAGGTCTTGCCACACTCATGTCAAGCTCATGTGAAAAAGTACAGGCCCATCAACCAGTACTCTGTACTTTTGCTTGATTGAAATCATGATTTTACCTCAGAAAATAAAATACATGTAATTACTTAATTACAGCAAAACTCGGTTATAATGAGGTCACAGGGACCTATGAAATCACTTTGCTATATCCGTAATTCACTATAACCGTATACGAAATTCATTAAATTTATATAGCTGGGGATTCAAGATGACTTCGCTATAAACGTGAATTCGCAATATCCATGTTCGTACTAAACGTGTTTTACTGTAATAGCTTTTTCCACAAGGTGCCTTTTTTGTACAAGTACTGTTTGTTTTTGAAAGCCCTGAGAAATATAAAAGCCCTGGCTCTTAATGCTTATTGACTGCTCTAACTTTTTTTCCATTCTTGTCCTTATCCCGACTAGTGATGCAGGAGCTTAAGTTTGAAAACTCCAAGAGTGGGAGAGAAGATGGCTCATGCAGTTCCATCCAGAGAAGTGTGAAGTCATTACCATCTCCAATAAGCGCAATCCAGTCAAATATGGCTACACCATCCAAGGCCACACCCTACAGCATGTTAACAACGCTAAGTACCTGGGAGTAACCATCAATAGGAAACTGTCTTGGAACACCCATGTGGACAGTGTTACCAAGAAGGCGAATCAGACCTTAGCCTTTCTCAGACGAAACATCAATATGTGTATCAAGGAGACTAAGGAGCAGGCTTATAAGACCTATGTCCGCCCTACTCTAGAGTACGCATCTACAGTCTGGGATCCCCACACTGCTCGTAACATCAATGCGGTTGAGATGGTACAAAGACGTACTGCTATATTTGTGACTGGAATATACCATCACACAAGTAGCGTATCAACGATGCTGAACGCTCTTTCATGGGACACCCTGAAACTTTGCAGAACAAGAGCAAAAGTCATCATGCTCTACAGGATTCATCACTGTCTTGTTGACATCCCACCGGCAGAGTACCTGATACCCACTGGCAGTCGCACCCGAGGCCATACAACAAAGTTCCTCATCCCACATGCCAGATTGCAACCCTATCAGTACTCCTTCTTCCCAACCAGCATCAGGCTTTGGAACAAGCTCCCAGCTGCAGTGTCCCAGGTAAACTCGCTTGAAGCCTTCAAGCAGAGCCTGGCAACCGTACAGTTTGTGTAAATACCTTGTTTTTAATTGTAAATACAGCGCCCTGTGTGTCACGATTGCGCCTTTTAAACCATAGTGCAAGTATATTTGAATCCCGAGGAATGCACTTAAAGCAGAAGAAGAAGAAGAAAACCATACATTTTCATTTTTTTTGGATACCCAAATACTCTACCCAATTTTGTGATGTTGACCACCCCTGGACTTGCAGGTGAAGTATGTTCTACCTGGGGCATACAAATGTAATGGTTTGGGCCGTGGATATCGGCCTGGATAGCTCAGTTGGTAGAGCACCTGACTAGAGATGCAGGGGTCCCGGGTTCGATTCCCGGTCCAGCCATACATTTTCTCCTTTCCTGTTACAGATTTGGTGCCGTGACCAGGAGTTTACAGGGATGTTGCTTCAGGAGGATGATTACAAATCCGCGATATTGTAATCCTGGGGACATTGGCCTTCCCCTTCCACCAGTCCATCAGGAAGCCCGGGATGAGGCTGCGAGGAAACGCCATGCTATGCGGGTGAAGCCTTTATTTAATCTTCCGGAGACCTACAACGCCCGGGATCAAAGACCTCAGTTTTTCTGACATTCCTTAAATTAATTAACATTTGTCTTATTTTGAAACAAAATTTACTGTGTAAATGTTTTTTTTTACAGGGGGGAGGAATAGATTTTTATTTCATAGCCATCGTTTGTAATTCATTATTTACAAGTATTTGCTGGTATTTCATTAATTCTATTTACCATTTGTTTTCAGTTGTTACTTACATAGCCCTTTATTATTTGTCTTTTATAAGTGAGGACATGAGTTGACATTCCACATGTTTTGCTTTTTAAACAGGAAATGTCATCCATGTTGGCAGTCTTTCCGTAGTACTTTTGATACCTGCGTTCTGATTGGTTAATTTAGCTATAGGATCTTTGATAGTCATTGGTTTTTATTTTGGGCCTTGCCAGGGTATTTAAACCCATGTTCGAGCAGTTTTCTTCACTTGGGTTGGGGAACACAGCCTCATGGTTAGTTCCTCTTTTCTGTGCTAAGAAAACCTTATGGTTTATGAGCACTATTTGATTAAATACTTAGTGGACTAAGAAAACCTTATGGTTTAACAAGTTCTCTAGGTTTTGGCTTAGATTTAGTTTCACGTTTTTCACATGTTAGGAAACAGTTAGGATGTAGGGTATTTAAAGTAAATTTAGTTTCCCCTTTCCAAGTCCAGCCTGGTCTAGGGATATGTAGATAACAGGTTTATTTTCTAGAACCACTATTTATTATTTGAAGGTTAGTACTTTTTTTTCTGTGCTAAAATACATAATATGGGTGTGTATGAAGATGAAGGGATTAACTTTATGTACACAGGACATATTTTCTGGGTCAGTTATTTTTAGAGCCTATAAGAATTAGTATTGATATTTCCAGATTAACTCTAGAGTGTTGATAGTGTCATATTGGGTGATGTAGCTCATTCCTTTTACATTTTTTTTCATCTCTTTAGGATTTTTGACTATTTTCATAAGTATGGATAGCTCAGTAGGTAGAGCACCTGACTAGAGATACAGGGGTCCCGGGTTCGATTCCCGGTCCAGCCATACATTTTCTCCTTTCCTGTTACACAAGTAAGAACTTAGGCTCTTACTTTCAGGACAATAGCAATTTATTTTTCTCAATTTAAGAATTTGATAATGTTGTCTCCTCTATCCCCCTTTTCTCTTTAGAACAGTGGACAGGCTTTGGATGTAGGCGAATCAAAGTTTGTTCACTTCTCTGAAGACCCCCCCCTCCCCCACCCCCAAATCAAATTAATAACGTTTCTTATGTTAATTTTTACCTGTAGAAGCGACACCTTGGAGCCACACCTTTGATGTGGGAGTATCGACAATGATCTCCATACCAGCATCCCGAGGGGGAGTTGAAGTAGACACAGGGTTCTGAGCTCTGGGAAAATCAAGCAGTATACTCATCTGTAGTTTACTGAATTTAAGATACTCCCTTTTGATTACAATCTATCTCAACTATAATAACTTTCGTAATTAATAGCCTTATTTCGGTCAAAAAAATCATATTTTCTTACCATCTCGAAACTGCACTTAAATTTTCCCGCAAAACTGGATTTGGGTAAACTAAGATCCCCAGATATGGAATTTAAATAATGTGAGTGATGTTATCGTAAATAAAAATCAATAGTTCTAAGTTACATGTATTAAACATCTATATGTACATATACAATATGAGTGTTTAAAAATGTATTTCTATTTGCATTTACGTTGTTTAAATGAAAGTAGTAGGTGTGTTCTTGATCTGGAATTACCGTGATCTTTTTCTACGATAAAAACCAAACCATACTAATCCGGATAAAGTCAACAGAAAAAGGGATTGGGGATAATAGCTACCATATTATGTACAGAGCTCCAAAGGCATTTAATAAAAATAATTAAGACATAAAAAAACTTCCAGTCCTGTATTGGTTCAAGAAAATTATAGGATTAAAAATTTAGGGCATAAATATATCTTCAAATGTTGGAAACTTATTCTATCATATGTAGATATTTCCAATGCCTTCATTTCATGAGCATCTGTCATATTTTAACCTATCTCCAATGGTTTGATTCTAGTGGACAGTATACAGGGAACATACTGCCTAAGTTAGATCATGGGCTAGCTTTTCTAGTGATGCTCAAGTCGAGCTAAATTCATGCAAGCTACAGCAAGTACCTTGAACATGTTAAATCCCTGGTGGCAGCAACACAATACATTAGGTGATCCTCATAACTGGCAATGATTGAAAAAAAAGATGAAGCTCATAAGTAGAGGCAATGGCCTGCAACATACAATAAAAATTTCCTAAGAGATTTTGTAAATTCAGGAGGAAAAAACTCCAATCTACTGTCTATTATTTTTAAAGTAAATATGGCTGTCAGTTACTGAGTAATTGCAATTTTAGAGTTAAAACTGAAAAAGGTAATCTCATTCAATAGTGGGCTAAATCCTAACTTCTTGACACAGTTTTTTTTTTTTTTTGGGGGGGGGGGGGGGGAGATAGATATAAAAAGTAAAATAGCATATGGGTGACTTATTCTTCTCTTGGTCCTTTCTGATAACGCACATTTTGATAAACAACAAACACTTCATTTCTACAATATTTTGATATTTATTTAAATAAATAACAAAGTCAGCAAATGAATGCAAAAGAGCTTGGTAAAGTTGGGCTACATCTTTTGTGAAAATGGAAAAAAAAATCATTATATTTCTACACATAGAAACCAGCTGAAGTGAATACACTATTAAGAGTTGTGTAATATCCAATACATTATACAGATATAATATTATGTTTGTTCACTATTTTATTACAATATTGCACAAATCATGTCACCTAACTATATTATGATTATATTCATTAATTAAGTTTTGTAAATGTGACAAAGATTAAATTCTATGATGAAAATGCCGATTCCCGCAATTAGTATGAAATTTTTTTAAAATTCTCAGAGAGGATTGTTTATAGGCACATACAATAGGTCATCCCTCTCTCAGCCACATTTAACAATGGTTACTGGTAAACTGACAAAACTCATAGCGTACAACATGACAAGTCATTCCCTGTATATTTTCTTAACACATGAAAGAGAACATGCATTCTATTTTTACCTATCATGGTTAATCTAGATGTACAATGTATCTATGGAATTTTCAAATTATTAAATATTGTTGACTGAATTTTTCTTAAAATTACTGAAACTGTAAATTGCACAAAAAAAGTCTATGCCAATACTGATACACTGTAGATCTTAACACTCTAAAGGGACAGTATCTCAATACATTTGTAAACTGATTTAAACAAAGATGAAAAATGTAAATAGTGTAAACAATGAACAATTTATCACAAGAAGATTATATCCAATAATATTTCTATCACAAACAACCGTAAAACAAAGTCAACAAAAATCTTTTGACTATATGACAATAACCTTTCATGAATGAAACTTCAGTGTTTCACTTTTGAAATGACAGGTCCTACCATTTATATGAAACTGGCTTTACAAAGGGCAATATTCTTTGTGAGTCATTTTGAAAGCTTTCTTAGAAACATACAAGCAATATAAACAAGGGTTTGAATCTGGTAAAAAATACAGCTTTAGACAAAATTACCCTGAGATTTGAGATAGGGATCTCCTATTTGGGATCAAATTTGAACTTATTTGGAAGGATGCAATTTTAAAATTCAAGTAAAGAGTTAAACCTTGAAAAAAAAAATTATCAATGAGTCAACACTCAAATCTAAAATGAGTAACCACATTTGAGCTAGCACTGTTCATTTTGGTTTTGGTTATTTTCTCAGCTTTTTAATAACATATATATATATCTAACTTTGTGTCTAATTAACTAAATAACAGCTTTTACACTTCATACAAAATCAAATATGCTAATCACAAACTTTGCAAATACACTCAACATTCTTTATTGAATTGTAACAATAATGCCTATATGTGTGTACAATATGAATACATAAGGCTATAATTAACATGTTAATTAATATAATAAATGAAGCAGATGAAGGACATTTATACACACTGATTATAGTATGACATGGTAAAACCTTAAATGACAGGTACGTATGTAAATAATTATCAAAAGTTTATTTACATATACATGTACATTGTAATAATTCAAGTGACAAAATAGCATTGACAGCTTTACGAAGAACGCTACAGTATTCAGATGACAGTGAGTTTAATGACTAGGAGAAAGAAAAGCATCTTTTAGACTTTGAATAATGATCAAAGCAATATTTCAATGACAATATTGTTCATCCTACCTAAGGCATTTCAACACAAGCACTTCCAACAAATACTACATTCAATTTGATATTCATATATCATTAGATTTTTATTAATAATAAATATTTATTGATAGCTGCATGGATAAATATGCCTTTCCATGTTGCATTAGTAAATAAAGCCAAATGAAACGTTTGACAGACTATGAAGAAAATCAATCTTCTTTTTTAAAGCAAATCTAGTATTCACATAATTATCAATAATGTAGTAATAGTTCCTAAAAGAATACAAATTTAAAATATGTTTGCATAGAATTTTACCTTTTTCACACACACAGAAAATTCAAATTCTGTATTTTCATGTCTTGAAATTATATGTATATAGTATTTTCAGCTCTTCTAAACTCAAGAGCCCATTTTTATCATTTAGTAAAAGCACTTTTGAATAAAATACTTGTACATGAACAAGGTATGTCTCCCTCTTGTGGACATGCTCTCAGAGTACACAATAAATAATATTTTGATAAATGACGTTCTTCAAATAAAGAAAAGATTATAAGAAATATAAAGGTTTGTCTTAGACTAAAATCATTTGTGTCTGAGAATTATTTTTTGCTAAACTACATTTTAAGACATAAATTACTGGAATGTATGACTGTATGATGTCTTCTATCAATCCACACAAACGCCCACTATCTGGCAGAGGTAATTCTGTAAGATGCCTTGGTTTGTTGATTGCACAAGCGACTCTGTATCAGCGGAGAGTTTCATGCTGCTGCAGTCAGCAGTGTGACTTTGTTTTCTAGGTCATTATCTTTATATAAGCACTATGTGAACATTATCTGCTATGCATTGTCAAATTTTTGGAGAGCTGATTCTAACTTTTGGGTAATCTGAAAACAAAAGAAATAAAATGTTCATTATTTTACCATTTTCATGTAAATCTTCAATGTTCATACATACCCTTTAATTAAAATACAAATTCAAAATAATTACACCTGACAGTCTTTCTAAAAAAAATTAATTTAGAACTACATATCATTTACATATGCAGGAACATCACAACTTATAAAGCTGTGATTTTATTTGAACATTGTGAATATTCTGAATATCAACAGTCTATCAACAGATTGAAGTGTGACTGTATTGAGGACTTTAATCAGACCAGCAATTAAGAAACTGACCTCTCTATAAAACTTTATTTGTCCTGTTAAGAATTTCGTCATCATGTCTTTGTAGTCTACAACTCTTTCTCGCTGGAAATGGTTCATTTCTGCTAGAGTCCCGAAGGATATGACATCAGCTCGCTGTATCACTGCGGTTACGTCAGACTCTGGCATCCTCCCCTCTTCCTTTAATCTCTCACACTCCTTGGCTTTACCAATGGCTCCCTACAAAGGGAAACAAACATATGAATAGGTGGTAAGCTGTAAGTACAGAATTCTGGGAGTAAGATTATCATTTGTTGAACATAGTACTAGTTCTTGTGATTTTTTATACCTCGTGTAGCTTCAGAACATCTGGGTAGGTGGACAGCATTCCCTTGTACTCAAATAAAACATCAAGCATGGGGTCCAAGTCCTCCTTTGGCTACAATCAATACAAATCACTTGTACTGTTTTTAATATTTAAATACAGTTTAAATATAAACAACGTGAGCTTTAATATCTCGATACTATACAAGAGACCCAAGGGCTTCACTCTCTAATAAAGAATTCACACATGAAGGTAAGTGAAATCCCATTAATGAAGTCACCAAATCAAAGTCCATGCTTTCAATCCTTTTTAAAATACATGTAGTATATTGAGGCTAAACATCATTCTATGTGTACAAATTCTATTTCTTTCTAGAATCAATGTTTATAAACAATAACTCTGGTCCTGACCCTCAGTCATGGCCCCATCCTTGCCCCAGTTGCCAGGATTTGAACATATATATTTTTTTCATACTCTATGGAGTTGACTGTCTTATTATTTGAGGAATTGTGTCTTTAAAGAAACCAGAATTACAAATCAATATTTTCATGTAAAATGAAAAATTTCTTCCAAATAATTTAAAAATGACTAGATTTTTACCTGTTTTTCATACATATTTCCGATTTCATTGTATGTATCTCCAGTATAATCGATGGCTGCTGTTAAATTTCGTGAATCTACAAAATACAAATGTGCTTAAATTTACATCATGCAATAGTAAACTATTATACATATTTCACTCTAAAACTACATTAAAATAACAGTACATGCATTCCCTAGGTTGATCCAAAACATAACATTTCTGTATATTTAAACATAGGTACGGTAATCAGAGATTACAGAGCTCACTTCAACGAATGTTTGTTGTTAAGTAAGTCAAAGTTCCACATTAAACTAATAATCAAGAAGTGTACAACCAATGATCACTCATCTGGAAAATCTAGATGCAAGCCTGATAGTGTGCAACTTAGATGTATCATCCATGCAAGTTTGGTCAACAAAGGGCTTAAAGTTACTTGGAAATGAGACCTTCAACAAAAACTTTAACCTGCTCCAAAAACATTAACCTGGTCATTCCTTTGCTGAAATTGCAGCGTCTGAAACCTTGACTAGTACAATGAAAGACACTAGAAGCATCCTGCATGCATGTCTGATCAGTGTAGGGCATAGAAGTACTTAAAGACAAAACTGCTCTTAACCTGGGACGCTGACACAGACGATATCATATAAGCTCCCCCAACTTTGTTGAGGTGAGCTAAAAATGGAGAGAGAGAAAAAAAATACTTAGATATGAGCCAATCAAAAAATTTTAGTAGAATTTTCACTATTCTTATGGGCTTCTAGCTTGAAACAATTGTTTCATGTCTCAGACTTACGGTTATGAGCTAAATTTAAACCCTCATGAGTCCCGAGCATACATTAACTACTTCTCAGTTATTTCCTTTTGAAGAATGCATGACTCTTCATTGTACAAACATTGATTTCAATTAACAAGAACGCTTAACAAAAACTAAAGGAAGAGAACCAAATATCTTTCCAAAATAGCAGAAGCACAATGGCACTATATAATAAAATTTCTGAAAAGTCTCATTAAATTACATTCACTGGTAAAACAGGAGTTGCAGACAAGAGATCGGTAACCCCCCACCCCCCAGTATAAAAAGACAGTATCCATGTTTTGCTAGGGAAAACCCCAAGTATCTGTATGATTGAAAATAAACTGTTTCAAATAAAACATCATAACATCAAACTCACGCCCTGATTCATCCAAATTAAATGTTTCAGCCATCTGTTTAAATGAACCACCAATCTTCTGGAATTCTCTCTTGTATGCTGTTAAAGTGAAATTTTTAATTTTTAATTTTGACATGAAATTTAAATACTGAAATACATGTATTCACTAGGTAATGTTTTTGATTCAAAATGAACTTAAGTACATGGTCATTGCAGTGACCAATGAACTCACGGCCTAGGTGTTTCTTTCTACTGTCGTGCCCTATCTGTAACATGTTGCGTACATTATCATCCATATTTTTCACAAATTTACAAAAGACTTCCATTCTTTTCTCCCTGTAATTATAGAAAATTAAAAAAAAACATCAAAGTAAACATCGAAAGCCAAATATGGATACTTTTTACATCTTAAAATCTTCATAACAACAATAATAAAATATTTACTTTTGAGAATGACATCAAAACGATACCATAAAACTTTGACAAGCTCATTTTATTTTTATCTCATTCTCACTTTTACAAAATGAATTTAATGTGGGAAAGTAAGACAGTGACTGAGATTAAAAGTGAGATCAGCTTCGTTCTATGGCCCCCAGTCTGTTTATGACAAAAGGTTCTTCTCACTATTTTTATTTCAATATACACACTTCCTACATTCATTTCACTTACAAAAATATACCATTCCAGGACTAATGATGCAGTGTACTTACACGTCCCTCATATCAAGAGAGGAGGGTGGCGTTTGTAGGGTCAGGAAAAACTTCCCTCCCTGATATTCATCTTTCTCTGCCTTCCGTTTCCCAGCCTTCCATTTCTATAAAATCAGTACATAATTAGCAAAAATGTAGAGAATGCCCGTAACAAATTTAACACATTCTGGTAAAAATTCAACAATGCTAGGTCCATTTCATACAAAATATTATATACATGTAATAGTATTTTTATACAGTGTACAATATGTATTGCAAATTTTTATAAATCATTTCCAAAGACAAAAATTTATCCTAAAACTATATGTTATATTTGATATATAATTTTGTATTGCTTATTAAGTGCCAAATAATAAGAATGTTTTACTCATTGAATAAAGATTTCAAAATAAGATTTGACTAGCAAACTTAAGGAAGAAAGAGAGAAAAAAAGATAGCATGCACTTTTGTTACATGTGTTTGAGAGTTTCTGAAAATGTACATACATGTAGCTAGACAAGTAGATTACAATTTTATCATAAACAAAAGGTAATGTTTGTAAAATGTATGTATTGTTAATACGGTATCATCACATTCTCATTTCTCGTGTACAAATTGTACAAAGTAGATAGGCTAACAAACTGGGTATAAACAGTTAATCAAATACACAGTTATAATAAAGAGAATTATTAATTTTTTATGAAAGAACCCTTTTCCAAAATCACATCTTGTTGACACATACAACTTTTGCATGGACTATTTCAAATTATGAACTGAAAATGTAGTTTTTCTTAAAAAGCTTCACTATACACAAGGGGCTACTTGAAATTGAGATATACATAAAAATATCTGCAAGATAGATTAAATGGCCAGAAATACCCAGTTTCATTAACCTAAAGTGTATATTGTATAATGACTGCAAAACTTACTGCAAGACCCTGAAAAAATTTCAACATATATTTATTACTTCTTCTCTACCTATGTTATGCATATAAGAAAAAAAATTGCTACATGTAACAAAAAGCTCTGAGACTTGTTTTGTAAGTCTTAAAAACCTAGATACTGGTTAAATGTATAATCTGAACAACTGAAATATTACTGCTGTAGAGAATTCCTCCTTCTGAACTTTAAATTCACTATAATGTCTTTAATTGTCATTAATTAAGAGGAAAATTTTTACTTTGTTTTTTTTTTAATTGGAATAATATTAAATATACGTGCATTGGAAACATGTGGAAATTTTTTTTAAACAAATATGAAGTTAAGAAAATGAAGAAACTTTAAACAGCCTCTACGAGACCTCCCTACTAGCAGAACTGACACAAATGAGCTACCTTTTCGTCGGTACAGGTGAGGAAGTGATTGAAGACCTCGGACTGGGAAATGACCGGGTGTCTGACCATCCTATCTACCCATAGCTGTAGTAACTTCATCCTCTCCGACACAAAGTCATCCTCATAGCGACCTGAAAAGTCACATCAATCATTTTATTACAAATATCACAAAATGTATGAACACAGCCTGGGTTAGAATTTGTTCCTCTAAAGAGCATTAGTTGTACAGATAGTCGGTTGTTGTTTAAACCTGCCAAAGAGAAATACAGAAATAAAACGTTTTACTTTTATGCGATGAAAATTTAGATTCAGTGTAATGTGATAAAACAAATTCCAAACTTTTTTTGATTAACTGTGAATATATAATGCCTTGAAAATCATCTCTATGCATACACTTGTAAATATGTGTGATGAGTTTACAAAACAATTGATTAGAACAGGGGGGAAATATTGCTTGTATTAATTTTCGCATTTAAAACTAAAGCTAATTAGACTGAAATTCAGACAATTTTGCTGAAGAAAAAAAAATCAGAAAGCAAAGGTCCCAATATCATAAATCTGCTACAAAAAGAAAAATTTTATATCTATCACTGAATGAATAATACTGGCCATAACAACTTTTTATAAAAAAAAAAATCCTAATTTTTTTCCTTGTAGAACTACATTTTTTTTATATAGTTATATCACAATTTATATCAATAAAAAGCTGTAATAATAGCATGAAAAAAATGTTTACAATGTTTTATCTTCTAGGTTTGCAACATCTTTCAGTTAAAAGTTTGGCCAACTTATGTCCCTTAGTTACTCAGAAAGGATTTGGTGACTATTCCAACCAGAGTATCTTTGCTAGCCAAGAGTTTGCAGTCAGCTCTGATCTTTAAAAGAGAAGGGGTGGGGACCACAAAGCCTTGGCTAGCAATTTTATTTTCAAAGGCTAGAGCAAGAATGCTTTGAAGTATAAAATCAATACAAGTTTGAGCCAAGCAGTTAAGACATAAAACTGTCCAACAAACCTTACTCTGGGAAGAGTATATGTCATGTATATTGCATTTGCCATTGACATCCTCATGAAGATAATTCCAAAATTTCTTGTTTTACTTTTTTTTAACAAATGATAAATTAGTTACTTGTGAATGATACTCTTTTATTTACACAATGAAAACAACTGTAGTCAATATGAAGATGTCTCATTTTTGACAACAAAAAGTGCACCCACTAAATTTTAACATTATTTATTTCTGCTTACATTTATAATCTTACTTCAATACCTTTTCATGAATCCAAAATAATAAATGGCACTGTTCCATCAAAAACCCATATGATAACTTTCTTACACCTTTCTTTCTAACAATGACTTCTCAAATGTGACTTCTGCATTTCATGTACCGTTAAATAAAAATACACATACAGTGGATCTTCATTATCCCAAACTCAATAGGAAAATGTGAAAGGGACTTTTAAATCATTACAACATATCCAGATTTTGATGTTTGAAATATTGAAGTTCAACTTTACTGACTGTTTTAAACTGTTAATTATAGTAAATCTGTTAGATTCTATTCTAATGACCACTTTCCACTACAAACAAATTAAGTTTCATACCTATTAGTCCTTACTTAGTTCTAATTTTCACATGTTACATACTTCTTTAATTAGTTTTTATCATGCAAAATGAACTTCTACCATATAAAAAATGAATTCCTTTAAAAGCAAACCTTTTGATGAATTTTTTGCTGAAATTCCAAGGCATCAACTTTTAAACCATGACATATAAATGAATGATACTTAGTAAATACATTTTCTACTTTCATACTAAATTAATAATCTCTGAAATTTCTAGCTCTACAATGATACATGTGTCATTCATGATAATGATGTAAACTACATGACAAACTGGTGACGTGTGTGTAAAGGGGGTGGGGGTGGGGGTGGGGGGGGGGGGGGGGGGGCAGGCAGTTGAAGGCAGGTGGGAAAATTTAAACTATAAAGAAAAACCTCCACAAGAAACAATGCATCATTAAATTAATCCTGCAATTTTAAAATAAGGTTAAGCTTTGAACAGCATTAATATGGCAGATTTGAGGATATCCAGTTTTAAGCCGGCCGACGGTATAAATGGCTATGAAGCTGGTTATGCACCAGATACTGGTAAGGAATGGTTGAGAAACTAGTTTTGTGTCTGCATGCCGATAAGGAATGGCTGAAAAGCTACACACCTCCTTTCACCCCCTGAGTTGATATGGAGCCAAAGCCGACTGCAATGAGTTCTCAGTGATAACAATTCCAAAGTGACATTCATGACATCAGCAATGAGTTTAATTGTAAATACATGTAAATGATTATTGAAACTATTCCTATAACAGCTAAAACATGAGCAATCATATATAGTTTCTACTACATCAGTCCTAAGAATCATTTTTCTATAGATAGTGAAACAGAATCTGAATACAGACATCTTGAAACATATATTAAGGGAATACACTAAGATTTTATGATATACACATGTACATACCTGATATTGCCTTATCTGGTAATGGTGGGATAGGAATACATGTGAACTTTGCCTCTAGACGTTCGTGTAACCAGTCAAAGTGTTTGTACCTCCGACTGACCTGAATGTTGCTAAACTACAAAAACATAGCAATAATCAGGATAAACATCAATTATTATTATGTTAAATTTTTTTTTTAAATTCTATAAATCCATATGAACTTAGAACTTCAATAAATAATTTCATTCTACGCATACACCTACAGTTGAACCCCGATATCTCAAACATGGACATCATAAATGCCATGGATATGTCGAAGTGATATGAAAGTCCCAACCACTTATTCTTTAAGTATTTTACCCTGGATATCTCCAATCCTTGGAATCTCAGTCCCAATGAATCCAAGATATCCAGGTTCAACTGTACTTTTATAAATGTTTTTGCCTTAGTGTGCTTGATATTGCCATTACATTAAAGGTATAGAACAAATAGAGATGTCACTTACAGAAGGTGTGAGTTGGTAGGCTATATAGCTCTTCAGTCCTTTTAACTTGCTCTCTTTTTTGGGGGACTTAATGGAGCAGGTGTAGGGCTGGGAGGGATAATTCCAGGCGGGGCCATCTGCTGTCTCCTACAGTAAATATCAATCAATCAGATTCATCTAATTTATATGAAAGTATAATAAACAGTATGATAAATTTGATGAGTGAAAACAATGTCACTTATAAAGCAAACATTAATTTTGTCAATTTTGCTACATCTTTATAATTTTACATCAACAGTAAAGTGTACTTTGTTTGATATAAAGTCACATAAAAAGAGATGAACGAATCGATTGAGTACATTGGAGCCTCATTTATCCGGACCCTTTGGTTCCTAGTCAATTTGGGCAGATATGTGAAGCATACAGATATCTAAATTAACAGTTAAACAAGACAAAATAACGTTAAAAAATTCTGTTCCAATGAAAAATCTTCTGGATACTGAAGTGTCCAGATATCTGGCATCCAGATATATCTGATGGTCCACTGTATATAATTACATGTATATGATAAATATCTATATCATTAAACAAGTCAAAACACAACAAATGAATGAGACATACTATAATTTTGATAAGGTCACTCTCTGATACATTGGCTGAAACTGTTCCCATCAAAAAGGCATCACCACCAGTTTTGGCAAAGGTTGAAAATCTGTGTAAAAAACAGTTCTCATAAATTAAAAACATAATTTCCATGAAATACAGCTTTCAAATTCATACTGAAAGCAAACTTCTTCTTGTGAACAATAAAATAAACATAGTTCACAATTTTTTAAAGTTGGATTCTCACTTTTAGGATAAAATTTCATTAATTTCTGGTTTTTGATTCACTGGCTCACCTGTTGAAGCTCTTCTTGACTGTGCCATACCTGGACACATCAGAATTTGGGGACAGTTGTTTTTTCTCCCTTTTTGGAGCAGATAAACCGAAATTACCTGACCCAGGAAGCTGGTCCTGTAAAAAAGGTGAATAAAATTAACACAAGTCCTACAATACAGGTAAACTATTGTTTATTAACTTTTCATAGACAATCTGTGAAACACCATTCAAGACACATCACTCCACTCCTGTACAAATTTTTTTAATAGACAAATTTAAAAGCACACATAAAAAGATATGTTACTTCACAAAAGTTAACAGACAGACAGACGTTCACTGCAGAACACATGGAATCTCCCTCAATCCAGACCCATGCAATGACTAACAAGTCACTCCACTAAATGTTGTTGTAAGCATGCTTAACTGTAGATTCCCTATTTTCATGCGAGTACAAAATATCTCAAAATGACTTACAGACATCAGATGGTGGAAACTTGGATTCGCTATATGGACTATTGAACAGGGATTTTTACTCATATTTCAGCAATATAAAAAATAAAAATTAAAAGCAAGTAATTTTATTTCACGAGTGTTGGTCCTCACGAAATAAATTACTAGCATATATTTAGGAATCTACAGTATATTGTTTGATTGCATTGTTACTGTTTTACTTTTATTTTTGATTCTCTAGTCTACATAAAACAGGCCCCTCTCCAAGCTGTGCTGACCTTACCTCTAGAAAATCCTGTTCATATTGAATATCAGAGACAGAGAAAAATTATATTATGTGTATACAAGGCAAGCTAAGAAAAATTTGGGAATGTGTTTCAATGATTCAATCATTAACCACTTTTAAGAAGTGGCATTCCTTTAAGCTAGTTGAGAATTCTTTTAAATTGTCTTGATGCCATATACCCTAGTATTAATGTCTGGTAATTAATTCATGAAGATTTATCAAACAACTGTTAAACTAAACCTGTTTGCCTTTACAATGTAGCTGCTAAGTGTTTGATATTTTGACTGTGCAAGAGTACATGTAATATAATAAATTTTTGGTGCTCTGTCTAATATTTTATTTGTGGTGTGCTGATTAGGCCATGCAAAGTTAATTCCTTGGTTCTCAAGCCTTTTTTCAAGAAACATGATGATGGAAGGAGGCATCTTTTTTTGAAAATTTTTTTATTGCCCCAAAAACATGATGAGGCAGCTTTTTACATTGTTCAAAACTACAGAAAATGATGAGGGAGGTGATTTGTTGTTTTAATCTTATTGATTTAGCAATACAAAAGGTCAATGAGGCACCCTTGGAAAAGATGAGGGAGGGCCTGAGAACCAATAAATTAATTTTTTATGGCCTTACAGTTTTTCAGCAACTGTATGACTATGTGCAATATAGTAAAGTATAAATATTGAGCCTGCATTGATTTTCTTGTGATCTGTTGAGGTGTACTTGAGGTGTAGGGGTATTTGAGACAAGGCATTGAATCTATTTTTTTTTTTAACTGTGTACTGAAGGTTTAGGGGTATTCGGAGACTTGATATAAATGACTACCTCCTCAATTATTACTTCGAGAGATGGATCAGCAGCTACCGGTTCTACTGTCATTGTAAGTGGACCATCAGGCTTTGTCTCAATTAGCTAATAATATGTCACTTGAGTTACTTCAAGGTTTGTTAACTAAAAATTCATGTTAAAATTCTACTGCAGCTATCTTTGTATTCTACTAAAGATATTACAATATATCAAAAGAGAGACTGACAACATGCATTATGTACTTTTCTTAGCTTTGACTACATGCACTATGATTGAGCTTTTAAATGATAATGCAAGAGCAAATTTTATCCCTTTTGTCAAAACTCAGTGAAAAATTACTCAAGGATATTAAATTTTGGCAAAGCATGTTTAAATAAACCACCTTTAAATACCCATTTTTATATTTACCTGTATTAGTTAAAGTGTAATGACAACTAACTGTTATTTGTCATATTCACATGCAGATGTTTAGATAAATAACTTTCTGAGTTGAGCATTGAATCGATGAGTTTCTGCTTGAGCTGTCTAACTCAGTAAGACTTATCCTCAGTGCCTTCAGTCCTCACCTGGCTTGTGTTAGTTGTCCCTGATGAATCATCGTTATCGTCATCCCAATCATCGTCCCAGGTTTCCTCACTCGCTTGATGAGGCACCCCTCCCCCGTGGTACCCCTGATTGTTGTGGTTTGTGTAGTCCGGGGCCACAGGGGGTTCTTGATCCCAGCTGTCCGTGGTGTGGCTGTTCCAATCACCTCCCCCTACATGTGGAGTATTCCAGTCATTACCCCCTCCTTGCTGGTGGTCCCAGTGATCATTACTGGGTGCTGATGGGGGTGGGGGTGGAGGGAAAGATGGTTCTGGTGGCTCCAACAGCTTAAAAAAACCCAGCTAATTTCTTAAACAACTTTATTTCAAACCAAATATCTCTAAAAGTATTTAGAAAGAATTGAAAAAAATGTAATGACTCAAAAATGTTAAAACAATAAAATATAAATTGATGTCATTTAAGAAAGCATGACAAGTCTTAATTCTTTTACATTTTTATCAAAATTAGAATCCAGCTATAGAAAAAAAATAGCATTTTTAAAGAGTCAAACAAATCAGAATTCTGTGATCCTAATAATTCCCATCAAAATCACAAAGCAACATTTATCTTGATATACACAGTCAACTGATGTACCAATTTATATTGAAATTCTGTAAATATTATTAGAGGAGAAGCATTAAGGTTCATAAACCCTCTGCTCACTCATATAAAATTTTGCTTGAACCTTAATGATATTCCAAAAGAACTGTATTTTATAAATTAAATTCAAACAATTAACGATATATACAGTCAAAATTGATTAACAATTTATATTAGAAATTATGTAAATGTTATCTCCCTCATCAGAGTATCAATGAACCTTAATAAGAAAGACTTTATGGATACAAAAGTTACACCATTCATACAAATTAAGAATTAAATTATATAAACTTTAATTTTTTCCCCCTTGCATATTTCCGATTGTAAAAAATCAGAGGTTACATTACTACAGCTAGAATTGAATGTTTTCAAGATGACAAAGTGTAAACTGTTGTAAACAATAATCTTCTATATGCTAGCATGTTATTTTTTTATGATGTATGATAGGAGGACATCTTGACCATACCTGTACATAGGCCTCCGGGATAAGTCCCTGCTCACCCGTTTCATTTTTGGCTTCCCACCAACCTTCTCCTATGTCCTAAAATTAACAAATCACACTTTATCAAATACAAGTATAAGTACATTGTTTTAAAGTATAAAGGTTTATATAAAATAGCCATAAATCACCTAAAACAACAAAAAACAAAAATGTGAAAAGATATGTTATATTATTGATACACTAAAAACATGTCTCCATTCTACAAAATAAATGCAAAGTTCATATAGATCGAGGTTATAATAGAAATAAAAACCTCCCTCCCTCCTTACCAACCCAACTGCCCAAAGGAATTTCCATCGAAATCAAAGGTCAAGGTCATTTGTGTTCATATTGTTTAAAATTCAGTAAAAGTTTATGTTAAAATTTATTACGATATGGATATGAAGACTTCAGATTGTAAAGAATGAATTTTAGCGGTCTGAAAATATTACTAAAAAATTGGAAATATATTGAAAATAAACCCCCTGCTGATATATGAAATTGTTGATTTAATATAATATATTAAACCCCGCAATATTTTGAACCCGGGTTCAAAATATCTGCTGATATATGAAATTGTTGATTTAATTTTATTTATGGTCATAAAATATTGAGTCCCCCTGCCCATTTAATTTAAGAGGGAGGGGGTTCAAAATATTATGCGATATTTCGAACCCGGGTTCAATATATCGCGGTATCAAAATATTATGCTACACCGATAATACTTTTGATTTTGAGAATTAGAATACGAGAATATCCATTTCCACCCACATTTACACAGCTCTTTAAATCTGAGCAAGTAGCTCATACCATTACTTTAATTTTTTTTTTTGCTTTGTCATATTATATCACAGGAAATGTGCATGCATATTTTACTGTACACTTTACTTCACATTCATTATTCAGATTCATACATGCAGTTACCATACTACCAACTAAAAAATTTCTGTTATAAATACACCAATGTTACACATGCAGGAAGATAGCTTCCTATAATCATATAAATGATCAAACAAGAAGATAATGACAAATTGAGCACCTTAAAAACAGGGATTTTTTTGTCAATAAAATGTGTTTTCAGATTTTTGTTAACCTCCCAGCTATGTCAATGACACAAGAAAGTAATAGTTTAACAAATATTTGGAGTCTGTAGATATGTATCTAGGACAAATATTATCTGTTTACTCTCTCTCTTTCTCTCTCTCTGTACGCATGCAGTCACATTGTTTATATAATACAGGTCATCATCGGAATGGATTACAGTTATAATAGTACACTATACAGTCAAGTACCATCAAACTTGTTCACTGAATGTTACAGGGCATTACCTAAACCCCACAACCAATACTTAACAAAACATCAATTCATAACTTTTGTATCTCGAACATATTAGATGTACTGAATACCATGGATATATCAAAGTGATTTGGAAGTCCAATGAGCATCTTTTCTATAATCCATGTACTGTATAAGCATATTTTTACCTTCAATATATCTCAAGATTTTTTCTCAGTTCCTAATAACAAGGATTACATCAACTTTTGTGTTTTAATTTTTGAGGTTTGAGGAAAAATATTGGTTTGTGGGAATTTGATTTAGTGATTGGAAAATGTTTAGTAGTACATGTAATGCATATGAAATTTTAACATTTCATGGTGGTCGTAAGTTCGTGGGTCTTTCCACATGAAAATTAAAACCCCACGAAAATTAGGGATTTCACAGTATATATATATATATATCTAGATTTAACACATCCTACCAAAAAAATTCTTTGCCTCAATATGTCTGATTTCAATATGTATATATATATATATTGAAGTTATCTACAGAGTCCAAAGTTCTCTGGCCGAGCAGATTTAAAAGCTAATGACAAGTAAAATAACACTCTGCATGGGTACTGACTTTCAAGCTAAGTAGTGGATATAAAGACCTTTATGGATTATTGTTCCAGTGGGAACTTGCTCATTAGAACACCAATTAAACCAAAATATTTGGAGAAGAATTTAATAATGGTAAAAAGAAAAAAATATTATAAGATTAGCATCAAATGTGCTCTGCAATAAGCATTCAATAGGAGAAAGAATTCTCGGTAAGGGATTCTGGGCCCCCACCCACCCATCCCTTCTAATTTTCATTGTTTGTAAATTTTTCAGGTATATAAACTGACAAGGTAAAACAATATATCCTAAAAACGACTCTGAAAACTCTCAGCAGAAAAAAAAATCCTTCCAAAACATACATGTATATTACAGGTAACAAGTCCAAGGACTGTAACTCCTAAACCTGTTTAAATTTATCACTGAATCAGTTCAGAATTGAAACTTGATCTGTAAACATATTAACTTTTATGTAAAGTGTTCATTCACACATTTCTATAAAAAAAAAAAAATTATGTGAGATGAAATGCGCACTTGATCTGCATAATTCATCAATGTCAACTCACATCTCTAAATCTGAGTGGGATAGACTAACTGACAGACAGAATAAAAGACAGACAGATACAGGAGAAACCTGGAATTCCCCTCCTGTTTCACTGAAAGGTACTAATAACCCGAGTACCATAGTTTATCTTAATGATTACGACACTTCTTTTTTTTATAGCATTATCAATTAACAAACACAAACACTAAAGGTAAATGTTTGTGATACTTAGTCAAGCATGTAAGTACAAAATAAATCCGCAAGAGTGAATCAACACTTAAAAATTAGCTCATCAGGAAGCTTCTACCTCCAAAATAATGAGGAATGCCTGGTGTCTAAGTAGGCAAAATACGATATTTCCCCTTACTGGTAAAAACAGCTGACTGGTCTAATGGGTCTCTGTCCAGTAAACTAATGAGTAACTATCTCACGAAAATCCACAACAGTGACATTTACTAACGGCTATTTCATAGGTATATGTATAACCTTTAAATCATGGTAATTGGATTATCAATCCAGAGTATATTTACTGTGTTTATAATCTATTCATTGCATACAGCGATACAGACTGAATTGTACTTCTTCCTCACAAAGACACGACACCTACAACACATACAAAGGAATTTTATGACCTTGCTGTAAACACATTTATACAAAATAGTTTATAGAACATGACATAGATTGCAGTCAGTTTCCATGGCTGAGTGTCTTGTCTTCATTCAAGCATTTAAGAATGATCTTCACAACATAATTAACATGATTAAGATTCTGTTTATTTGATAAATAACACTATTTATTCATAGAACAGGCTTTTGTATAGAAGTATAATTAACGATTGGTTGTGATGTGAGAAATACAAACGACTTCATGGTAACTTTACACAATATTGTTTGAACACCTTGCCACAAACATTAATATCTATGGCAACTGTCCAAACCTTGCCAAATTTCTACATACAGTAAAACCTGGTTATAGCAAAGTCCTAGAGAATATTTACTAAGCTAAATTCATCATCCAAATAACAAATATAACTAGAACTGTCCAAACGGGACAAAATACCATCCGCTGGGTTTTTCAGAAGTAAGTTTTTCCATAATAAAGATACGTATCACACATGAATTATGAAATTTTTCTTCCAGTGACCTTGAAGTTCCCCAAATGACCTTGGATCAAGGTTATGACACACCCTTGGGTCATGGGCAATCTTTGTGTGGAATGAGAACCTACCAAGTTTATCCAAAAGAAAGATATGGACCGGACACAAATTACGAATTTTACTTCCAGTGACCTTGAACTTCCCCAAATACCTTGGGTCAAGGTCTTGACACACCCTAAGGTCATAGACAATCTTTGTGTGAAATGAGAACCTACAAAATTTATCAATAAGAAAGATATGAAACGGACACAAATTATGAAATTTTACTTCCAGTAACTTTGAACTTCCCCAAATGACCTTGGGTCAAGGTCATGACACACCCTAAGGTCATGGGCAATCTTTGTGTGAAATGAGAACCTACCAAATTTATCCATAAGAAAGATATGGACCGGACACGAATTATGAAATTTTTCTTCCAGTGACCTTGAAGTTCTCCAAATGACCTTGGATCAAGGTCATGACACACCCTTGGTTCATGGGCAATCTTTGCATGAAATGAGAACCTACCAAGTTTATCCATAAAAAAGATGTGGACTGGACACGAATTATGAATTTTTCTTCCAGTGACCTTGAAGTTCCCCAAATGACCTTGGGTCAAGGTCATGACACACCCTTGTGTTATGGGCAATCTTTGTGTGATATGAGAACCTACGAAGTTTATCTATAAGAAAGATATGGACCGGACAAGAATTATGAAATTTTTCTTCCAGTGACCTTGAAGTTCCCCAAATGACCTTGGGTCAAGGTCATGACACACCCTTAGGTCATGGGCAATCTTTGTGTGGAGTAGTAGATTCTAATGTCCCTCCGTAAGAAAGATATGGACCGGACACGTTTGCACAGACAGACGGACAGCTAGACAGACTGACAAGGTGATTCCTATATACCCTCCCCCCAAACTTCATTTGCGGGGGTATAATGAAAGAAAAAGTGAGCAAGCTCACATACGCCTTACTCCCCCCAAAAGTTGAAGTGCTGAAATTCCCTGAAAAAATTAAGGAATCAGAATTTCCTGGTAATATGCACATCTACAGATTGTGTCCTAAATGTCTGCAAAGTTTGACAAAATTGTATTTTATAAGGAACACACAAACTGGTACATCTTCATAGTCACACATGGCCAAAAATCACATGTTGAAAAGTGCAGAAATTCCCGTATATTAAAATAAGGGATCAGAATTTCCTGGTAATATGCACATCTCACATTGTGTCCGAAATATCTGCAAGGTTTGACGAAATTGTGTGCAGCGGTTTATGAGGAGTTGTGCTGACAAACAAAAACAGGACTGACACACTGACTGACGGACAGGTCAAAAACATTATACCTCACGCAAGTTGTTGCGTGGGGTATATAAAAGTGCATATAGTGAACTAGCTAAATCAATATATGGTATGTTAATTTTCTTCAAGAGTAACTATGTATTTCCAGGAATGTATTGAATAAATTTTTGAAGTTTTCTAATGAATTGAAATAAATTATAATAATTGCTATAAACAGTAGTGTTTGTACCATAAAGTTTTTACTGTATTTACGTTAACTTTCCATATTTTTTTTTTCAAAATGCCACATTTCTTAACTCTGAGTAACAAATGCACTGTTCACCTGAAATGTTACACCTGTAAATTAATTAGATTGATAATATGTCATTAATCATTAAGCTGTGTTAATTGTGAGCTATATCATACTGCACAAGTTTGTCTTGTTTGAGTCATTTTGAGAACCTCATTGAAACACATTGATTATATATGTCTATAGTTACCCAATGATATTTTATTTCTGAATTATAAAAACTTACTAGAAATTAAATACCATGGAAACACCAGTGATCAATGTTAATCATGTTAATCAAATTGATTCAATAAATGAAATTGAATTTAGATGTAATTAAAATCTTGTTTTAATGAATATTGTCAGTTTCCTCTAAAATCGTTAAGGGCCTTGATCCTTATTCAACAAGCAATGATATTGTTCTAGGTAAGTCATCATTTGTAAGTAGTTTTAATAAAATATCTTCCTTAATATCTAATATCTAATAATATATATATGTATTAACAATTTGCTGTGTATACACATTTACAATAGGACAACAGTGCTACAAAGTTATTGTGTTGATACTGATAAATAAGGTTCAATACTTGATATCAGTGAATATTTGCAAGAAGGAAATGTTTTCTATAATTATCTATTTGTACATACTGAAACATGAACTTCAAACACAATAAGATGAAAGTTCAAGTAATTAGTTACACTTAATTGGGCAAATATTAATTTGGCACATATAAAATAAGTTTCATTCAAAACCTTATAGGTACCATGGGCAAACCCTGTAAATTATACTTCCCATTGCCATTTTGAAATTGGTGCATCCAATATTCCTCCATGAGGATTCAGGGCTTCTAGATATAAAGTAATAGACCAGACACAATTTTTTTCTGCCAGTAACCTAACTCAGGTCATAAGCAATTTTGTATAAAGCATAAATTCCAAATAATTCAAGTAATGGTGAAAAACGATGCACTAACAGACAGACTAACAAGATGATTCCTCTACATGTACAGGTATAAGACATATGTATGGGTCTTTCCCCTGTCACTTCCAGGGCAGAGCACCTACAGTAATATAAAGGGAGAGGAGAATGCAACAGACCAGGCCAGGATTTGAACCCAGGCCCCCTGAATCTCTTGTCAAATGCTCAACCAACTGAGCTACCAAGACACCAGCAATAAATCCAATTTGACAGACACACTTCGTGAAAATCTTCCAAAATGTTCTAGTTTTTAAATTTTACCAGTCAGAGGTCATCGACAAAAATAAAGACACATGTTTAAAAAAAATTAAATTAAAGTTTTTTCTTATTTAGAAGCAATAATTGTAATGTTTATTTATTACTTATAGTACAAATTTCAATATAGTTCCATCACATATTTGCTATGGTTAGGATTCATAGAATTGCATGTTATCATTACTTTTTTTTCATTTCCAGATATAATAGCTTAGCGTCATTTACAATTTTACATTGTGTACTAATTTTTGGGAAAAATCCCGATTTTTATGAACACCGTAGGCCAAGGGTTTATGAGGAGAGTCTTACCTGTGTATGATTGTGAGGCAATTTTTGACAGACACACTTTGAAAATCTTACCTGTGCTTTTTTATTTTACCAGAGGGTTTTCCCCACTTAAATTTTACCTGTGCTTTGATTGTGAGGGTTTTCCCAAGGAAATCTTACCTGTGCTATGATTGTGAGGGTATCCCCAGGAAATCTTACCTGTGCTATGATTGTGAGGGTTTCCCCAGGAAATCTTACCTGTGCTATGATTGTGAGGATTTCCCCAGGAAATCTTACCTGTGCTATAATTGTAAAGGTTTTCTCCTGCTCTAAATATTACCTGTGCTATGATTGTGAGGGTTTTCCCTGTAAATCTTACCTGTGCTATGATTGTGAGGGTTTTTCCCTGTGCTATGATTGTGAGGGTTTCCCCAGTAAATCTTACCTGTGCTACGATTGTGAGGGTTTCCCCAGCTGCGAATGTCAGCTCACCATTATCAACATCACCAGCAAAGTCATATAAACCCCTGGCGTGAACAACCTACAAAATTCCAAAAAATGAAAGAGGGTCAGAAATTCAAAATACAAACAAACAGCATGTGAGCATAAAAGAATGCCTTTTCACAGCTAATTTAATGCTTAATTTGACAGTAAAGAACATATAAATTTCCACTCAGAATCAATCACTAAATAGAGAGACAGACTTTCTATTACCTTTCTCACTGTTAGCATGCTAAATCACTGGCAGTTTCTGAGTTTGCCAAGATAGCATCTAGAACATCCTTCCTATTTCACTGGCAGTAACCACTGCCAGGCATTCAATGACCCTTACATTGAAACACCAACTTTACACTTTCTAAAAACTCTCCAACATTTCCAATGTTAAAGGTCATCTTCCTTACAATGATACAAGTAATTTCTAATCATTTTTATCACAAGGTATACAAGAAGAGGTGAAGAAACCTTTACAATTTTCTGGAAAATGACAAATGAACCATAATGCAAGGTAAATGATGAAAAACAACAGAAGCTTATTTTTCCAGCAACATTTTCTGCAAAAAGAATTATCTTTTGGGAGGTAAAATGGATAGAAAATTTTATATCTTGTTCTATCAACAAGTATGTGAACAAAGATATGCTAGAGACCTGCTTTTATTTTGAAAGAAAATCCAACTAAAGGAATAAAAATTTTGTGTGAAAGCTTCTCAAGTTATTGAGTTTTAAGTGTCTGATTGTAAGATCCCCATTCAAAAGTTGTATTCTACAACTGCAAAACATTTTACATGTTTGGGTGTGAATTTTTTTACATGGAAGAACACATGACATTGTAAACATACACAAAAAATATATGCTACAATTAATCTGCTTATAGCCTAATTTTTTGACACAAACTTTTACATATCTGTATCAACAGAGAACATGGAGAATATATATAATCTAGATAAATGAAAGTTTCAAACATACTTGACATTATTTGGTAGTAATAGATCAGAACTTCCTTTCAACAATAGAAAATCTCAAGTACAACTACTTCTGTACTGCCTAAGCTTAAGTTTTGTTTTTCTATGCTCAACTTTCTCCACACATTCATGTCCATTAACTCAGGCTATATACATGTGCATGTACAGGTATATTTGCTCAGATGACCTACATGTACTTTCCAAAATTATCCTTATCGCATAAAGATAATTTATTTTATTATTTACTAACAACTCCCTCCAAGCTGTCTGCTTCTTTTGCCTCAATTTTTAAGTATTTCATTCTTCTAAAATTTATTATCGATAAGATTTTTAAAAACCAATTCTTTTGTTGGAGGAAAGAGGAAGGCTAAAGTGATTAGATTTCTAAATGAAACTAGACAATAGGCATGCATTAGAACTGCAAGGGAACACCCCATCCCTACCCACCCCCACTATTTTGGCAAAGATAGACATAATATACGCATTTAAAAATGGCTTACCTTTTTTGTTGGATTAGCCTCCCACATTCAAAAAGCCCCCCCCCCCCTTTAAATTTGCTTCAGACTCCTATGTAAACTCTGTTCACAGAGATTCCTATAATATGTATCAAATGTATTAGAGCTAGGTGAAAGAAAAGCTTCCAGAGATTACCATGTTTACATATTAATATATATAAAGCTAGTGAGCATTTATAGATTTCAACCATAGATCTCTCTGTTACATCTTCCCAATTTACAATTTTTTTAACCTATGATATTGCTCTTTATATGCACAGGTAGAATCTGTTTGTAGATGTACATGTGTGAATACACATTCATACAGACACTTCTTATTTAGACTTTTCAAATTGATCAATTGAGCAATTTTTCTCCAAAGGATGTGCTAAATAAATTTGTATACAAATATATGTATAACTATTTCAATGAGCATGGACACACATATTATATGAATTGGCTATTGATTATTGACTTGCTTAAAATAGGATACAAACATAACATTAAACATCATTATGGTTATCAGTATCAGCCAAATCATGCAGTCCAGCAAGTACCTGTCTCACTCTGGGTTAACTACTACCAGTACATGTACATGTATCTCCAAAACTCTATTGATAAAAATCACTTATTTGTTTTTCTTGTGTAAGACTGTCAATGTTCATCAAGGTCATTCGGGTGGTCAATGATCTAATGGTCACTATTCTAAGATGAACTTCTGTGATGAACATTATGCCATACATACTCCCCAACAGTAATAATACTCATAAGATATAGACACTGCAGTGACTTACTGACAGACATACAGGAAAACTTGGGCAGGGTGAGTTTGATCTGACAATGGATGTCTTAAAAATTTGTGGCATTTTCATGAACCTCTGTAAAATGTATGATGTATACACTGGTATAGTAAGTTAATCCCTTCAGTTCTTTGGTATTTATTTTTGTCCAACAGATTTAATTTGTTTTAATTACTGACATCCTGTTATAAAATTACATTTTACTCTATCATGTATACATCCTAAGGTATAATTCACACAATAGGGCACTCAATAGATTTAGTTATTCATTGCAAAATAAATATTTTACCAATGATTAATAAATATACTCTGTTTAAGGACTCTCTTTCTATGTAATATCCTGTTATCTTTTTTGTATATAATATGTATATTGTTCTGCTGTATAAGAATACTGAATATGTCCAAAATTGATGAAATATAGCAGAGTTCTGCCAAATTTCTTTACCCAAAGAATGAAATACATAAACAATTAAATGATCAAATTTAATAATTTAGATCTTTGCTGTGCACCCCATAAAAAACAACCTTAGATATATGGTCAGGGTTTTAATCTAGAGCATATTTACTATGGATATTCGGTATTTTTCCCCAATAAAAACCTTCCCCTGAATATCCCATTTCCCCCTTTTGATAAGTAAAAAATTCCTCTGACATTGATAAGATCAAATAAAAAAAAATTTCATAATAAAAAGTGGAAATTTAAATTAAAAATGTTCAGAGGATGTGTAATATGGTTTTACTGATATTTAATGCTCTTTAGATGGTCATTAAAATGATAAAATTCAGCTGGGCCTCTCATTTCTGCTTGCCTCGCACCAGCTGGGGATCTGGAGTGGACTCAGACCCCCAACTGATTTTCCCCAAAGAGCGTAGTTTCTCCCAAAACCTAAGATTAATCTCTGAAGGATGATATATGGAAATAACAAAAAGTAATCAAAATGGGAGCAGAGCAAATACGGACTTCTGAAAACATCAGTTAGTGGGATCTAGCGCCATGGAATAGTATGCACCCCATGTTGACTGGAAACACCCATTGTGTGCTCCTTCTTTTTATTGGGCAAATGGCAATCCATGTGTAAATGACAGCCTAATAAATAGTGTGAAATTTGTCAGTCCATACTCAACCAAATGATAGGTTGTATTCAATAAAATTCAAGTCATTACTCTACAACTTGCGATTTGTTGACTTTTATCAAGAATGATGAAACAGATATCATTGTTTCACCAACTTGTTTGTCAATAGCACTCTTTTTTTAGAAATCGCTAGTACATAAAGCATGATTCTGCTTATCGAATCAGCTAAAAATAATTATAAACTTCAAATGCAAGTGAAAAGGGTATATTGCTACATATATAATTAGGAAAGATAATGAAAGAAAAGTTGAAGTCATCATGTTTATCTGACATGAAGTTTTGTTGTTATGGCTAGGCCTGTAGGTTACCATTAACACAATTACGATACTTTTTAAGTAGAATATCCAAATATGAATTGCATAGACTATTGGATATCTTTCATTCTAATCCCACTTGAATATATAAAATTATATTGAGTTGACATATGAATGGAAGTAAATATGATTGATTGTATCATTCGAGCTAGCTAAAAAATAATAAACATGATGATAAAAACGGTATATCCATTGTTTTTGTCAAATTTTGGATTGAAATAAATCTGTCCACATACACGTTTTAACATTTGGACACCTGTCTGACTGATTCACACGTGTCTTTTGACAATCTTCGTATGATTAAGGGGGTGTCATATTTATCATATCAGTGTTCAAATCAAGGGGCGGTTATCCAACAAAAACTCGTAAATAAATTCAAGATGACAATTTATCGTAGAAGATAAATAGAGTTGAATACCAAAGAAAAAAGAATATCTCGAGATATGTTAGTGAACTCCTATTTAACGATATTTGTCGGTGTTCACACTTACCATATCCGCCATACTACTTCGTGTTGAAATTGAAAATCAGCGCCATCTGTAAACAAAGAACATTCGACAGGGGCGGTCACCAGGGGTGGTGATTTCTCGAGATGAGCAACAGACATCGTACGATAGATCTATAGGCAATACCTATCGATCGATCGATCGAGAGAAAAAATGTTATTCTTTTTTTATAACTATTTTAAACATATTTTTAATAAATCATATTTATTGATAAGATAAGCATATTAGCATGATTAGATTTACTTGTTTTTTATTTTATTTTAATATTTATTTTTTTTTTTTTTTGAAAAATGTAATCCTTCTAAGTTCATATAAAGAATTAAATATTTTTATGAATAGGACATCTCAATAAGAAATATCTATAATATATCCATAATTCATCCCAACCCTATAAGCATAGATTGATTTATTATTATTTAAATTTGTTTTATTTAAATTTTTTTAGGAAACATGCAATCCTTCTAAGTTCATATGAAGAATCAAATATTTTATGAATAGCGGCTTCTCCATAAGAAATGTCTGTCATTCATCCCAACCTTTAGGGCTTTCCCCTTTAGGAGGGGGAGGGGGGCTATGAGCCCCTCTTGGGTACATTTCAAATTTTGGATCTACCCTTTAAAAGAGAGGATAAAAAGACGGAAAGGGGGGGGGGGGTCCGTGATTATATATACGGTATATATAGTATATATACCCCCTGCCTGTGTTTGTTTTCGTTTTTGCTTTGTTAGGGAGATAATTTCAAACTTTTTTCTACGCTAAACTTTATTAATATCAACCTAGGCTTATTTGACTACACTGCATTGAAAAAAAATAGAAATCAACTGCGGAACATTTTCCACATGTCCAATAGTAAAAAGTAAAGCACGAAAAGGGGGCGTGCGGCCCGTAGCTGATGCTAGGTTAATGTAAAATTCGTACAATATCCTACTGTTTATAGTTACAATATCATACGAACTATAAATAGCATGGTTTAAAATCTTTTCATAAGGCGAAAAAAAAAATGAGAAACATCCCTTTACCTCTTAAAAAATCAGAAAAGGAGAAAGAAATACACTGTACCAATCAAACCCAATTTTAGTGGGGTGTGGGGTGTGGGGTCCCCCTCTTTTGATTAAAAAAATGAAAAGCCACCCCCTCCGTCAAAGTTATATGATATTCCAATGATTTATTTTAATCTATGCATTTCTTTAATTAAAATTAATTTATTATTAAGAGAGAAAAACTACGTTCTTTGCAGACGAGCACCATGCTTCTTTATTGGCCTATCTCTTTTTATATACATGTACCTATCAAGCAGAATTTATTTTAAAACTTATAAAAGAAGGAAAAAAAACATATCCGTCCCCTTGATTTTGCAAAGTAACAAAATTTTATGCTAGACAAGGTAAAAAATGACCCTGGACCCCCCCCCCCCTCGGACCAGTGACACTAACTCACCCCTCCACCCCAAAGAAATAAGTTGTATAATCTCCACTCATTATTTGACAGACTATACCTCAAATAATACAACAACTATGCTGTAAGCCAGGCTAGCTTAGTGGGAGCAGCTGGCGTTTATTTTGAAAAAACAACACATAAATATTGAACATACATTACATTGTATGTGAAACAATAAAGCACTGCAATCTATTTGTAAATTATATTACATGAAATAAATTATACCCTATCACCGACATTAAAAACCGCCCAGGCAAAAACCATAGACGGTTAACTATGGAAAACCTGTGTCCGTCGCTATGTAAATAATGTCTCAAGGGAGAATGTCGGACGTACATTCAATGCAGTACTTGAAAAATGCCTGAACACCCTATAATGTTTGCATGTATAAAAAAATCGAAATTAAAATTCACTCCAACAAAATTGTTTCTTCTATTACCGATATATTTATACAAACATGACAAATATTATATATATATATATATACATAAATAAAATTAAAAAACACGTGTGTGTGTTGAAGAGCACTGGCTTAGAATGATTCGAACACCTTACTGAATACTGCTTTCTCATTGGCCTTCCTTTGACCACGCCTACTATACAGGCAAAAACCAATAAAATACGTTCCTATCATACAATGTTTTCCCGCTATACTACGAAACGCGGGAAAACACTAGTATAATCTCCACTCATTATTTGACAGACTATACCTCAAATAATACAACAACTATGCTGTAAGCCAGGCTAGCTTAGAATATCTAGTTCAAAAGTTAGTGGAAGAAAAAAGATCATCGACAAAAAATATAATAATAACAATAACAAATTTTTTATTTATTATAAAATAATCTCTATTTCAATATTTGAAATTGGTAGATAATATCATAGCCCTAAGTTTTTAGAAACTGACAATCTACTGTCCAGACTGTCTTGAACATAACCGTCTTTCGCTGAATCCGACGCCCAACGCCCATGTTTTTTCCAACACCTATCGTTGATGTCCGAATTGGCCGCTGCCGTGGCTCCGCCAGCGCGCAAAGAATGAATGCCTATGTTAACATCACCAATAATGCTCTTGAGTTTTGATATAATACATTCTCTCGCTCGTGTATAGCTAAGTTTTTTGTTTTTGTACACCAGATTAATTTTTCCTTTTGAATTGAATGTAGGTTTGAACAAAAAATGATTTGAAGATTTTTCGATGCATCCCAACTCATAGTATCGTAGTAGCATTTTGACAGGACAGGCGGATGTAGAACCACTTGATATAACTATTTCATTTCCTTGCCTGTATTGGTCGGTTTTACTTTTACGTATGAACACTTTTATGTAATTTTCCACGAAAACTATGTCGGAACAAGCTAATGAACTGAGCTCGTCAAATCTTAGAAATCCTGCGAAAGCTAATAAAATCATGGAAATATCCCTCACGTCTACGAGATTGGTACTGTTGGAGTAAAGATTACACAAAGCTATTAGATCTTTAGCGGAAACTGCCGCCTTTTTGGATACTTTGGATTTGTTGTGACGTCTGGAACTCTCTAACAAATTCTTCACAAATGGATGATCGGTAGGATCAGAGTAACCCAAAATGGAATGTGCCCACTTGATGGCATAAACTGCACTTGAAACCACGTGAAATGAACATCCAATATTTAAAAGATGAGTTAGATACAACGAAATATGCACAGAATTAGCGGGAACTGACCGCTTTTTCTTGTTATATATAAACCTACACCACCTGTTAAAAGCTGACATGTATTTTTTACTCGTATTTACACTTTTTGATTTCAGAAGAAAATCACACAGCTTCCTCGCTAGAATGGCATTTTCCGAATCTTCTAAATCCACACCCGCTGATTTAACCACTTCCTCTATGGTCTTGTCCAAGCTTAGGTCTGCAAAAAATACATAAGTAATATATAAAACAAATGCCTAATATACATGTAATTCTAGAACTGTAATCTAAGAATGACCATATCAAATATTTTGTGCCCACCGAAAATACCATTGTCCCCTTTTCCCTTTTGGGTTATCAAGGATGTTGTATGTTTAATTTCTTTCACGAAATATTGCCATTTGTCCCCCTGTTTTAGAAGTGGCCAATAAGGAGCAGACTTCCAGACAGGAACTATTAAAGTACCCTTGCCTTTATCTGATTTCAATTTAAGAACGGTTTTACCGATAAGTCTGGGTGGGGGTACTAACCAGTGATTATCCTCACCCCAACCTTGACTAAATGCATCGACCCCTTTTGTGCCTGTACACCACCACCTTGAATTAAATGTTTTACATTTTGTGTTATAATCAGTAGCGAACCTGTCACATGTATGAGGGCCCCAGTTTCTGTCAATGTTTTCAAACACATGAGATTTAATTCCCCAATCATCGCTATCAAAACACCTTCTCAGAGCATCTGCTCTTGTGTTCTTTTCTCGTGGTACCCAAATGCTATTTAAAAGCACATTTTTTGTGGCACACTTATCATGTATTTCTTTTGCAATACTGTGCAAATATGGTTTTTTACTGCCCACCTCTAAAATTCTACAAACATTTTTATTATCATTGTACCAATTGACTTGTCTATCCTGAATACTTTCTCCTATGGTATTCAATGCTCTATTTACAGTTTCGAGTTCTCTCCAAGTAGAACTCCGACAAGACTCCTCGCTTGTCCACGTACCAAACGTTTCTGAATCACTGATTCCTTCTATAAAAGCACCAAAACCTGTATCTGATGCATCACTGTATACATTCAAATCAGATTCCTTTTCTTGACATTTTATATCAGAACCGTTTAAATGCAATAAATTTTGTTTCCAAAATAACAACTCTTCTTCAGACCCTGAACTTAATCTTACCTGCGAGTTCCAATTAATTCTCTTAAGAATAACGTCATATAGACACCTTGTATAAAATCTTGCCGCATGTCCTATAGCGGCTTCCATAGAAATGATTTGTCCTACGATACTTGCTATACGCCTTACCTTGAAAACAAGCTGACCTGATTGTACTTTGTCTAAAATTTCACTGATATTTGCAAGTAATTTTTCTGTTCTTTCAGAAGTGATCTTTATACTGCCCTTTTCAGTGTTCCACTCAAACCCTAACCATACTAAATTTTGTTGAGGCTGCCATACACTTTTTGAATGTGCCACAACAAAACCCAATTGTTCTAAAGAAGTCTGAACGAAGTTACTAATACTTACAGCTTCTAGGAAATTATTTGATCCAGCCAGACCGTCATCTAGGTACATAATAACCCTAATACCTGTTCCTCGCCAATATTGAACTACCTTTCTCAAAACTTTTGTGAATATGAATGCGGCAGACGAAATACCAAAGGGTAAAACATTGAACACAAAATATTTCAAAGTGCCGTCATATTCCCAGTGAAAACCTAAATATTTTTTATGATCTTCAAAAATTTCTATATGATGGTATGCTGACTTCAGATCAAAACTAAATAAAAAATCACCTTTGTCAAAAATATCGCGAGCAACTTTTGTGTCTTCCATTCTAAAAGGAAAACTATGTATACATTGATTAATGTGTCTACAATCCAAAACTAAACGAGCGTTACCCGTCTTGTTGAATGCAACAGTTAAAGGATTTACAACGTGAGGTATGTCCTTGACCTCGGTTACACAACCTTTCTGAATGAGTTTTTGTATTTCTTTGTAAACAATCTCACCGTTATCCCGAGCCGTCTTGTTATTGTTAAGAAACACGCGACTCGGCACGTTCTTAAATGGTATTTTATATCCGTTTCTCAAAATATCTAAAATATAATCATCGGCCCCAATACTTTCCCATTTTGACAAATGAGCCCTTAAGCGACCGACTGGACTTTCGTTTTCATCTACTGTTTCTAAACATACGCTCTCGTGTTCGATTAAATTCTCTGCGTGCTTAGCTTCATTAGCGCCAATATTCCTAAACAGTTTGATAGAAATACTATCTAATATACTTATCTTAGAAACTGTTTCCTTATTTGTGCACTCTTTAGCCCAATGCCCTGTAAAACCACACTTGAAACAGGTTCCCGGTTTTCTACTGGCTTCAGCTTTGCTTGACCGCTCCTGAACACTTTTCTCTGGGGGTGCATAAGGTACGCTCCTCCGTTGACTTCTGGCTTTCTGTATTCTTTCATCTTTCAGTTTTTTCTCTGCCCTAATCTCTGCCTTTAATATTCTTTTTTCGTCTTCGTCGTCAGCAGGTTGGGCACAGCCTACCAAATGGTACTTTATCCCCCGTTTGGTAGATAATCTACCATATCGGTAACGAATTTTACTAACCAAATGGGGGACAAAATTGGTTGTGTTTAATTCTATAGAGTGGAGTGGAATTTCGCATAATTTTAAACCATGTGGAATAAAATATAGATATTTATCGGTGTTCTGGGTGAAAAAAATCAAAAATTCTATGTGCAATTTTTTGCGCAGAGTCGTTTCAAAAATTTGACAAAAACGTAGCTTATGTAAACAAGTGTAATGTTTCTCCGTTTTTTACTTTAAAAGAAAATTCTCTCCTTCTCCAACGATGCTGCACCTGTCAATCATGTCCTTTACTTTCTATTTTGATTATCCGGGCAACCAATCAATTAGTGCAAACCAATCAAAACGATGATCTATTTTAAACTTGATGAAAAGTCGGATTTAACTACGGAGGCACATTTGTATTAATTTTCAACTAGGAAATCAGAAGAAAAATAAGTTTTGCCTTTATTTCTTTTTATTTTGAACACAATGGCTTTGTTCTTCATAGAAATAGTAAATGCAGTTGGGGTATGACATAATTATTGTTTTAAAACGATGTACTTGGAACAAAAACAAGAATAATGGCAAAAGTCATTTTGTACATCTTTTATTGAATATTATTTTTCGAATTTATTAAATTCACCAGTAATATGCATATTAAACCCCAAAAGATCGCATGGAATCTGCAACTTCATCCTAAAAGAAAAATAACAACAAATATTACGTACAACTCTGGAAAAAATTAACTTTATAGCAGGAAGTGCCCACCATACCGGTAAGGCATGAGGAGCTCGTGTTTAACAGGATCTTATGGAGATAAACATTGACGAAGATCCAAAAAGAGATTCAAAGTTAACCCATCAAGAGTTAAATCACTGTATAAAATTGGATTTTTATCCAACAAGACACAATAAAGATTTTTTTTTGATCGTTTGATCAAGAAGTTCGACTGTTACAGACAACTACGGGTATTGTTTTTACGAATTTACGGAGAAATTACACATAGAAATTCGACCGTTTTATGTTAATTGTACGAGGAATATGTTCATTAAAATTCCCCATTGCCTGAATAAATGCGCTTTTGTTTTATTTTAATAAAAATTGCAATAGAATAAAAAAGTCCCCCATTTGGTTAGTAAAATTCGTTACCGATATGGTAGATTATCTACCAAACGGGGGATAAAGTACCATTTGGTAGGCTGTGCCCAACCTGGTCAGAGGCCAGCTCGTGTTGTGTATATTCTTGGACAGTTCTCCATCCGTTTTTAGAGGAATCAGCGAGCTTCACTAACTTTTGCCTATTATTAATAAGCTGAATACCGTCTGTTATCTGTTGAAAAGCAGACTCTGCGTCTCCGTCGTTTAAACTTGAATTAGCCCCCACAAGTTTTTCCTTAACAGTATTGTTGAATTTGAATTGTGCCTCATTTCCTTTCTTCTTGAATACGAAAGTTTTGTCGGTGACTGACTGCAGTTTTGACAACTGCTGCTCGTGTTGCTGCTTTTGTTGCTTAGCCATTTTCGCTTCCAAAGATTGCAACTTGTTATCCATCATGTCGGAAACTCTGTTTAGAAGAACTTCGAGATTAGCCGCCTCCATGCTCCCGAGGCCTCCGCAAAACACGTGTGTGTGTTGAAGAGCACTGGCTTAGAATGATTCGAACACCTTACTGAATACTGCTTTCTCATTGGCCTTCCTTTGACCACGCCTACTATACAGGCAAAAACCAATAAAATACGTTCCTATCATACAATGTTTTCCCGCTATACTACGAAACGCGGGAAAACACTACTCTCACGTTTGGGAGAGTTTTCCTTCTTTTTTTTTGGGGGGGGGGGCTTGTCAATTTTTTTTATTAACTGGGATGGAATCCTGATTTATATGTCGACTCCATTACTTGTATCCCAGTGAACTTGAAATAAGTCTGCGGCATTTGATCTATATTTGGATGCATGGTTTACTGACTATAAACATACAATTAAAGGCCAACTAACAACAGATTGTACTTCATTGTATATGACAAACGAGATGATTTAGAATTTCAGTTTTATATTTTATGTAATAATATTTCGCTCTCACTTGTAGATGCATGGTGTTTGTTGTTCCGGTACTGACTTATTCTCTACTCTAGACAGGCTACTCACACATGAGTTGGTGTTACAGGGATTTCAATGACCCGCCTAAAGCATGCCAAGAAATCTCGTCCGGTTTTCCACAGCGATGGAGTCAGTGTAATTGATGCAAACCTTCTTCTTCTTCTTCTTAACCTTCTTCTTCTTCTTCTTCTTCTTCTTCCAGTAATGTGCGTGGCACCAAAGTTGGGCATTATCGCACATGATCACCCATATGCCCAAAACGCTGGCAAGACAATTTACGGCAGCAGACTTCAGGGGGTGGAATCAGGATCCTATAGGTTTTTAGCTTTCTTAGTTAAAGAAAAAATAAACGTTTACCCCAGGGAGTAGTCATCTATTGCCCTAAAAAGGTTACTGTCAAAAACCTTTATTTATATACAAAATACGTAAAATGCCCCAGGCACTGGTACCAAAATTATATTTAAAAGAAGGGGGGGGGGTCGAAGAAAATTAGAGAAAAAAATCAAAAGAGAGATATTTACTAAAAGTATTTGCTTTAAAATGAAAATATTTACAAAGCCAATCGGGTAACGTCTACCCATTCAGTACTCTTCTCTATCTCAACTAGGGAGTTCAACCATGCAGGAAATTATGTCAACTTCCGGGAATTTGGTACTTTTCCCTATATTTCGACGCGGTACTTCCACAACTACCCGATGTCAATTTGTACCAAGAAAAAATATTTTGAAATGGAAATACGTGAAAAATTGAAAGGCAGCTTATTTTATTGAAGAATTACTCTACTACAATTGATTTCCTTTTCTTTTTTTATAATAGCATTTGATATAGACGGAACCCCCCCCCCCCAAAAAAAAAACAGGAGAGGGGGCAAAGGCTTCTAAATAATTAGTATTCTACCTATAATTTAAACCCAGTAGATTTTAAGAGCCCTCCCTCAAAACTGCGGACATTAATTGCCTCGCGCACATCTCCATCTCCCTGGGGAAGAATAATTCGGCTTTTACTGAGTTCGCTCTACGGGTATAGAATGCATTTATAAGTTTTATTGGCATGGACAAGGTTTCTTTAATTTCATGGTTGTTCTAATGACCTTATTAGCAAATATAACCTACCACTGTGTCGAAATATAAGACCTTTATTTCTACACAAAATGTCCTTTTAATTAAATATCAGATAAATATATAGGGCTCACGACGAGTGTGACCAGTCAACGGGGGATGCTTACTTCTCCTAGGTTCCTGATCCCACCTCTGGACTTTCCAAGTGTTTATACCCTGTTCACAAATTTGTATTGTTTGGAGTTTTATGAGATCGGTCTCACTTTTTTAAAATAAAATTTCTATCAACTGAAGCTTTTCACTGATTGTTGTTTTACAGCTGGAGAAGGGGACAAAAATATTCATATAAATTTATGTCCAATTTCAAGGACCAACAATTAACCATAAAATTTGATTTAAGGGTTAGATATATTTAGTTCTCGAAAACAATATAGGCCTTTATAGGCCTAGAAGCTGAATTTTTTTTAGGAAGTTACTGGTAAAATTATGATAGAGAATGAACTTTGCCGTCGGAATTTCCCGTGTATCATTACACCCTAACCTTTGTGGCTTTTGTCTTTCACCCTGTATACTACATATTATTACGCATTTCTCCGAGTCTCAAATTCTTTACACTAAATCATTGTATTTTATCACTTTCCATCCTTTTCATTAAATCACATAAAATATTGGATCGGGCACGGTATTCTTATTAAAAGTTAATTAAAGACAAATGATGGATCATACTCAATACTCATTGACACTAACGTTGTTTTTTCTGCATATTAACATCAACATGACAAGGAGAGTCCATAAAATGTTGAATGCTCGTGAAAACAGTTCTGTTTTACTGGTAAGTTAACGTTCTTAATCATGTCTGAAAGGTAATAAGGTAGCCGGTGAAAGAAAATAATTTGCGCACATTTAAATCAAGCGCAGTTTATTTAAATGCAGCTGACAGACTGATGCAGCTATCCAATGAGCAATGATATTGTTAATTTAATTGAATTTCTAAAGGTAGTTACGCAGTAGACAGGTATGGTGCTGTTAAATCTTTTAAGTTTAGTTATTTTACTGTTTTATTTTTTAAGGCTATGAGCACCTGTGTTTCTTTCATTGTTTGGTAAGATGCATTTATTAAATTTTTATCTACATTATTTCTCTGTTTTTCCCCTCCAATTTTGGTCGATTAGATTATATTTCTTTTTTTTTAAAAAATTCTTTGGTCTGGATGAAAGAATTTACTAAAAGGATGAAAGCTTTCTTGACCAACTATGAATCGGAGAGCAAGAAATCGACTAACCATCAAATCTATTAGCTAAAATGTTTTCTTGGTATTATTGATTTATTCCCACCATTTTAGTTTACCTGTTTAAAAATTAAAGAAATTTTTCCATATAAGGACACGGAAGAAGAAAAAGTTGTGTGATGGTTTGTCAAATTCTGGCTTTGATATACGATGTAGACTCCATGGAAAAGTATGGAAATATATCAGCCTATTTTGGGAAATGCCATTTTGGGGAATTAGGAAAAATTATCAGGTAGTTGATGAAATTGGTAAAATTTTGAAAATTTTGCTTACATAATGTATTCAGGTGTAAATCACTTAACATTTCAGCACAAACTATTACCGGGGTACTTGGGGAACCAAACAGACAATTAGACATGTTAAATATTATCCAACTTCATCATGAATAAAAAATTGATAGTGAATAATATAGGCTAATAAAAGTAAATTTGACTTCTGGATCAGGGGTTCTGGTTTTAGAATTTAGATATTGGATCACACCATATCCTTTCATAGCATGGCGTGTGATGGTTGTTTACTTGCGCTTTTCATTTCCGATAGTAAAGAGTCAAAATATATCCCTAACGCACACAATTGTCATTTACCAAAAACAGTTGCTGATTGGTCAATTAATGCCAATCCACTCCAATCACTACTTGAGAAAAAAATCCCACCTTTTTTTTAAACACTGTAGCTATGCCAAGAGTTGATGAGGAGAGTAGCATATCAGAAACCCTTGGCTAGCGAAGATGGATTATGCTGAACAAGGATGGTTCAAAATGGCAAAATTTATGATCCCAAATTCAGAGGTTCTGACATTAGTGTTGCTCTATAATTGATACTGTACTGAAATGCATTAGTAGTATTAGAAAAATCTTCTCTACTCCTGGGTATTTAGCAGGTGATTGTGCTTGAGTGAATGCAGTTGTGCCTTTACTAAAATTGGAAATTTCAAAGCTGGTTGGTATAATGTAATGTAATGAGAATGAATAAATTCTTATCTTCCCTTGGGCATCTTAAAGTTGTGCTTGGAAGGGGTGTTTATTTGCTAGCAGATTTTTGAAATTATGGATCTCTGTGTCTAGTGTTCCGGTGCTTGGCCAGGGCTCTAATGATATGGTATCCTAATGAGAGAAGTTGTTCCCCTTGTTATTTACCTTTGATAATCAATTACTGTAGGTAATGCAATTGATAGATCAAATTGAATATAAGAAGTAAATATTTTTTGAAGTATATTATACAAAAAGTAATTGTGATTTTTTTTAATGGTAAGCTATTAAGGAAGACTTGTAAATAATAAATAAATAAATGATAAAAATGAGACAAAAATACCTTATCTTTGTGCAATATCTACTTTTCAAAAAAGTACTTATACTAAATAAATAAAGGAGTAGACCAACTGTTTTGTTGGTCCTTTATTATAATTCTATTCCCTTTGCTTTGGAGCAGCACACCTTTATCCATCAGTTGATTACTTCAGTGGATCCAAAATACAGTATTGTATTACATGTATCAGTTATACTCAGGTTACTGTAAAGGTCCGTGGACTTTTTTTATTGGACATTTAGATTTGTAAAAGGAAAAAAAAAATATTCATTGATATTATTTACTGTCTTGTGGGCATTGAGGCATGGCTTAGCATTACCTTCATATTCATAAATTAGTGCCAATCAATCTTCTATGATTGGTTTTATTATTTCAGTAGCCTTGGCATGAGTGTCAGTGTCTTGGTCAAAGTTTAAGAAGCAGGTCCATTCCAAAGCCCTGCTTGGATGAAACTTACATGTATGATGGCATCATGCATCTAGGGATGACACCTAGGGATGAAAACTGCCAGACTTGCTTCAGACCTTACCTTTTACAAACAAAACTTATGAAGCATTTAAATTTTAAATAACATATCTTTTACATCAAAAATTTTAGACGTAATTGACATGGAAGAAGATATAGAAGATTATCCTAACATTGAAGTGGACCCACAATATGTCACTGTGACTAGCGTGGCGTCATATGTCAGCACAGATTCCACAGATGACCTTGACTGGTTACAAACCTCCAAACTTACAGGGGGGATAATCAAGTTCCTGTTTGATGGATCTACAGAGGAAAAGGTCAGTATGTCAAAATAGCAGGAACAAGAGAGGGTTGTTTTAGTCACTTAGGTAAGCTTTATAAATTGTCTGTCTGAAAAAAAAGTATGTTAAGGATGTGTAAACCATGTTATACAATGGGACAAATGTCAGTAATGGTTTATTGCTTTCTTGATTTTTATTCTATGTTATGTATGGTTACTGTTAAATGAAACAACACTTAATAATTTCATAGGGAACATGATAAAGTTTACATGTTCCAGTACACATTGAAGTATACCTAACGTAAGAACTTGTAGAAAATTGGCAAACAATGCATTATCCTATTTTCAGAATTATTTATCTAAAGATTTTCCTTGGGCTTAAAATGAGCCTTTCAACTTATTTAAGACATCAAAAATATACTTCAAAGGATTATCCCCAATTTATTTTTTTTAAGAAAAATCTTTTTTTCAACACTTTATTTTCAAAACTTCTGATTATATGTTAACATAAAATAACACTTTATTTTCACAACTTCTGATCTTGTACTTATATAAAAATGAAGCAAACAGTCTATGTAATTTTGTCAAGACCAGCTAAGTACATCTAGGAAATAAAATAGAAAATATTGATATATTAAAATGTCCAAAAAATACCGTGTAAGGGATGAAATTTGCATGAAACTAAAACATTTTTTATCATTTATTTAGGGAAAGGTTTATTTCAACTCAAATTAAAGATACAATTGAATGTGTCTATTAATCTTTTATATTAATTGTAGAGTCACACAAGTTACTATGTTTGTGTGGGGGAGGATGCTACTGTGGACAATGTGGCTAAATACATCACCAAAGTGTGGAAAAAGAGGAGCCCAGACATCATACTCTCTGTTATATCCAGTCTCAGTCATTTCAGGAAGTGGAAGAATCAGCAGGAAGTGGAAGATTTCCAGACGGGTTTGATTCAGGTCAGAAGGGCAAAGGTTAAAGGTTAAAATATGAAGTAGACTTTGTATAAAATTGCTTTAATTGAACTCTTTTGAGAATCCTTAACATTTTATCTAGCTATTTATCACCAATACTTGTCTATCACTTACATATCATTCCCATTTTTAGCCATATTTCTGATATGTTCATAATTATCAATATTTTCGGACATTTTTGCTGCACAAATATAGGAACATCAATGTAACATGTGTATATACATGTATATGCATATTAACAGTGAACTTAATAAATTGGATTTGGAATTTTCACATTATGAAACAGATTTATTATTTAAGAAAAATTGTACTGAGGTTGAAAATTGACAATGGCTTGATCATAGATTTCTTTTTTTTTCTTCATTTTTTTTTTGCGCTGCAGGCCATGAACTCTACCAATATGTGGGTGTTGACAAATGGTTTAGATGGAGGAATCGCTAAAATAGTTGGGGATGCCGTTCGTTTTGAGAGAGAGAGGCGATCTATTCTGATGACACGAGCTCAGAACCCCTATGTAAAGCTTCACAAGAAGGAGGACGTAGAGGAACTGCCTAAACTAACCGTGATGGGAATCGTTCCTAAACTACAGCTCAAGTGTGTGGCTGGGACTGAGGGATTGGTACGTGGTCATGTCTGAATTTACACTGTATTTAGATAATTAGCTATTGGGGCCTTTAAAGAAGTTTAAAGATGTTTATTGAAAAGTAGGTCATAGTGACCTACATTTTGAAATTTGCAGGCATTCATATTCAAATTGTTTCAGAGGCAAATTTTGGAGTGCGTTATGACTTTACATCTTAAAAAACATATATATGTATATACATGTGATTACATGTATATTGGCTTATATGTGTAATACAGTAATTATTAAAAACAATAGGGAACAATTATTAAGACCAGCAATGCAGAAAATCCTGTATTTTGAATTTCTCTCACCTGTAAATGGAACTTATTGTATTTCTTTTATTTGCAAATTGCAGCATGATTCCATTATTTCACTGAAAAAAACGGGGACTAAGGAAGCTATGGAGTTGAATGGAGAACACTCTCATTTTATCATAATGGACCAGAACACTGATCTAAGGGAGCTGGAAGGCTTTAGACTCAGAATCGAGGAGAGACTTCTGACCCCTATAGGGAGGGGCAAGAGATACAGAAAAGTCAAAATGTTAGACCCCTCCCTTGGTAGGTTGCATATTTTAACTCTCCTGAGCTAAAAGCTCAAGTGAGTTTTTCTGTTCACCTTTGTCAGTCTGTCCATATGTCTGAAAACTTTTTCACATTTTCAACTTCTTTTCGAGAACCACTGGGCCAATTTTAACCAAAAGTGGTACAAAGCATTTTTAGGGAGTTTAAATTGTTAAAATGAAGGGCCAAGTCCTCTTACAAAATGATGTAATCAAAAAAAGGACAAAAATAGGGTAAACTCATTAAAAAATCTTCTCAAAAAACCATTTGGCCAGAAAAGCTGAAACTTTCATGGAAGCATCCTGGGGTAGTGAAAAATCAGATTCAAATCAGGACCCCTGAGGACAAGTGGGGCCACAATAGGGAATCCAAGTTTTACATTAATTGAAATATTAAAAAAAATCTTCAATAATTTTCTCCTTAAGATTGGAGAACTACTGAAAAGCTGAAACTTTGTAAAACCACAGTAAGTACATGTATTACAAGGAGGAAAATCTGGAGAAGAACAATGGGTCCAAAGTTACTTGGGTGAGCATTTTGGCCCATGGGCCTCTTGATTTTTTCTTTGTTTCAAGTAGACTAATTTTTATTTGATGTAGAATATGTCTCACATATATAAAAAAGTTAAAATTTCTTAAGGAAAAAAGATTAAATATGAATTATAATATGTATTATTTATTCACATTTTCTGTACACTAATATAATATTTTTATGCACAGATGCAGAAAATTTAAACATGATTACCTGCACCAGTACCCCCATGGTGGGCCTCCTGATACAGGGTGGACCATTAGATATTGACCATGTGGTGGACCTTCTCCGGAGAAAAGTTCCTGTTCTGGTTCTACAGGGAACAGGACTGGGAGCCGATCTTATAGCGTTTGTGTACTTTGAAAAAGTTCATCAGTAAGTACATGTATAGCTCTTATGTGTATAAATAAAAGAAATAAATCTACCTTTGCATTCTCACAATGTTTGGTAATCTAGATGTCTATAGAAATCTAGAACCTAAGATCCAGACTCTGTTGAATAAATTTTAGATAACTCTTCTACATTTGATGGTCTTTAGTCTTGACTATGCTTTGTATATAAACATGAGGAATTTGTTAAACTAAATACTAGTAGATGTTTGTTTCCTGTAACTTGTACATGTTATATTTAATTTCTTTTATAGCCAGGGTGATGAGTACGAGTCTTTTGTGAAAACTGAGTTAATTAAGAGAATGATGAACTGTTATCCAAAGGATTTTGTGGACAATGAGCTGGCCCGGAATCAATGTAGAGACAAAATACTGGAGTGTGTTAATCTCGCCCACCAGGTTTGCCTCTAAGTTGTTTGAAATGGAAATACATGTATATGATACATTTTCAATGTTTTGCAAAATAGTATATTTTTTTAATCTTGTAGGAGAATGGGAGGTTCCTAACTATTTTGGACATAAATGCGGATCCCACTGGACTTAAGAATTTGGACAAATACATCTTACTCACATTGTTTGAATGTAAGTTTTCATTTCCTCCCTTAGCAGCTGATCCGAATAACGCCAGAGGCGTTTTCAATAGAATGAACGTTCACAAGCGCTCACCAAAATTTCTTATACCTTCAATAGAAATGTTCGCTAGCGCTCGCTCTGTTGAACAGGTCTCTGGTGATAACATGATTATAGGCAAGGACATTCTCCATCCGCTGGGTTTAAGAGATACATGTAACCCTGTTGAATGAGTATTCTGAATCTCTTGCTCATAAAACAGCTGTTTGTACTATTTCAGCTCAAGGGTCCAAAACAGGAAGTCAATTCCAGGAACAATTCCAATCTGACCTCAAGTTGACCTTACACTGGAATAGACCTGATCTCGCAGAGTCTCAGATTTTTGAGAAGTATGATTGGACAACTGTTAAGGTATTGCCAAAAATATATATATACAGTTAATTCTCGATAAACCGCCACCTTTTGTTATTTAGAAATCATGGCGGTATAACGAATTTGGCGATGATTTGAATTTCCCATATTTTAGGAAACAAGAAGTAGAGTTACCGTTCTTGGAAATACCATAAAGCGTTTCTATTCCTATAAGTACATATACATGTATACAAAACATTTTTCTAAATTTTAAAATACTTCAAGTATTTTTTATGTACAATTTCTTTAAAACAAAATGTGCAGTTATGAAATAAAGACATGTACATGTGCATTTATGTACATGTAAATCGACACGTCTGATATTAAAAAAAAACTTCTTGATATATTGCTGACCGTACGTATAATAGTTTCTTGAATAAATTTATTGTTTATGACATCATTGTTCGTGAAACGTTCACAATTTATACCGTATAATCATTTTTAAGCAAACTTTGCATTGTTTAAAGCAGATATCATCAAAATGATATCGTATTCAGTGTACTTTCACAACTACCGCTTTCGTGGCGAAGCCGTGACTAAATGATTTTTTAACAGAACAAAATCATTGTAACAGTTCATATTAAAGTTGTTTGTTCATTTAATTCTAATTTAATTATTTAATTGCCTGTACCTTGTCTGGCTTTGCATGCTTTACAACAGGGATAGCGTCAACCAATTAGCCGCGCTTCACTGACCGCTCGCACCTGTGGCGGTATATCGAGATAATTGACACTTAAAAATGGACGTTTGTTTTGAAAACAGGGTGGCGGATGGCGGTATGCGAATTTGGCGTTATAAAGAGAATTTTATATAGCAGGAAAAACGTTCTTGAGAAATCATGGCGGTATTGTGAAAATGGCGATGAATCGAATGGCGATAATTCGAGAATTGACTGTAATGCTATTTACATTTTAAAGCATATCCTTTAACTAAAAAGTTAAAATCCAAGACATCCAGGTGCTTCTTGTATTAACATGAAATAAGTGTGACATTTTTGCATGTAACCTATATCCTGACTGCCATCAGCCTACTTCCATGCAGATCCACAGTCTGTTATGGTATTTTATCGGTTGTTTCAGATAACACCCGAGCTGTTTGATAAGGCTTTGCTGAAGAGAGGGAGAGAGAGGTTTGTGGAGATTTTCCTGGAGCGAGGAGCAATTGTCCTACATGAGTATGTCAACTATAAAAAGCTTCTGGACTTGTTCAATAATCTGGACATGCCTGATTTTTTCTGTCAAGTCTGTCTAGAAGGAGTTCTGGCCAAATCTCCAGTGAGTGACGACATGTTTTGTTTCTGTTTTGTATTGGATAAATGTAATCTTGGTAATGCTAGTCAAGTTTGGTAAACGAGCCAGGTTAACATTTGGTTTCCTTTGGCTCAGTGAAATTCTGAAAAATCAAAAGTTTTTAGTTTTAGTTGACAATGTATTCATACGTTTGTGGAGTTGAAGTATTTCTTTTCCCAATTTTGCCCTGCAAGATATGCGATAATTGTTTGTATATTATTTTACTTAACAAATACATTGAGTTTTTGAAAATCAAAAGAATTGAAACATTTTATATGAGCATGATGATTGAGCAGAGGATTAATAGGAACCTTAAGACCTTCAATTGGCACACAAACAGGGCCATTTTAAGCATAAAGCAAACCTAGTTGCAATATTAAATATAGCCCCCCCTTTTTTTTGTTGGTTCCAGACAATATCAGATAAAATAAAAAGATTATCAGAGAGGGCTACATTATTGCAGCAAAGTGAACCTAGCTCTTTCTTTCCTATATTTAACATTGAAAATTAAATAATTCCTTTTCATAATGATATGTATGTTCTACATTTAGTTATTTCTCCCATCTCTTGGCTGTTCTATTAGTTACACAGTCAGTTAGTGACCTAATACAGTTTCATACAGGGTGTGAAATGGAAATCCATATTGGGCGAGGCTTCGCCTTGCCCAATACAGATTTCCTTTTCACACCCTGTATGAATCCGTATTAGGTCACTAACTGACTGTGTTACAAATTTATCCCGCTGAAGACCTTTTTTCAATATAAAAAAATGTTTGTGCATATTATGAAAATATTAGTTTTAATCCAATAACAATCAACATAAAATATCGTTACGGTAACAAGAAATTTAACTAAACTGCCTACGTAAACCGTTTCTTTGCCGCCATTTTTATTTACAATAACAACGCTTCGAACGGAATTGCGTGCCCGATTTTCATATTACGCCTCGACGGAGACGTAATACGGAAAATTTCAGGGCGTCATGTGATCAGCCTTTATCCAATCAGCAATCTACAAATTTGTCTGAAGCGGGATAAAAAATGATATGAAAAAAATATAGACATGTAATAGAATTATAGTGCATGATTTTATTTATAGATTATATTGGATGGTAAAAAGGTAACAGCATGGTTTTTGAAATATACTTGTTCATGAATATATAATTATGTTGATTTTATTTCAATGTTGCATAATTTATTAATTTGTTCTGCACATACAGTGTATATTAACGGCTTTTCTTTGTTATATATTGCTCTTTAAGCCATCTGACATTGATTGGCTGATCATTTAAATGATTTAAACTATCTTACTTTACATCACAACAGGATGGAATTCAGAATATAGTTAGATGTTATGTGTTTCTACATTATGCTGCCATAAAATAGTCAATGCAAGGGCATGCAAGAACATTGCTGATTTTGATTGGCTGATACTTGAAAAGGCTGAATTCTGATTGGCTAATACTTATTAGGCTATATTGGTTATATTTTCCAGTAAAATTAATGAAGGTAGAAGGAATCCATAGACACAATAAGAGAGGGAGGGGGGTTCATCTGTATTGATTAATATACTGACACGCAAAAGAAACGCAACACCCTCCTTTAGGGGGAAATAATTATGTAAAGTAAAGAATTTTGTATCTTAAAATTATGAATATCTTCAATTTGGTAAACATCGGTAATTTAACGGTTGAACAATTTCCAAACCATAACCGGAAGTCAAGTTTTAGTCTGCTTAACAGAAATAAAAAATTGCATGTTTAACAAAACATTTGGCAATATCATGGATTCTTAACGGTTTTTTACTGTTCATCATACGTAATGCAGCAATATTTCTAAAAAATGAACTCTCCTTTCGTTTCCTCTAACGATGCTAAGGCTACTTGAAAATGGCTTATGTACGCATATTCATTGCTCTGGCTGGAAAATTACAATGTAAAGGTGATGGAGAATTGCTGATGCAAAATTTCACTACATTACGTCTCAACAGGGTCTTACGTATCATATGCATTAAGGACAGACCTTGTACCAGAAGTCCAAGGGTGACTACACTGCTCTATATTAGAGAAAATTCGACCTAATCATCTGAATAACGGGTATTTAAAAATGCCAAAGAATAATTCCTTCACGCAGATCTCGATGTAAATGAACCTACTGTATCGTAGAAATTAAGCTGCAATTGTTGTTTAGGGCAGTCTTGCACGTTTTACTTGAATGGCTGGGAGGGGGGGTGTTTTAACAGTCATATTTTACTTAGTAAAGTAAACACATAAACATTTAACATTTTTATCAAATCTCTGGTGTTCAGAAAAGTGAGTTTAGCCTTACTTTATTCGCTTTTGATAATCATCAGATAAAAATTATCAAACATTTGTAGATTACTACTTGTTGCGTTTCTTTTGCGTGTCAGTATATATTGAACAAGTAATTCAGAGAATCTGTGTACCCCTTTAGGAAAAAAGAAGAGCATGTGTGAATCAAAAGGAGGGGGATGGGGTGGGGGGCTCGAAGGATGGGCAGGACACTTTAAGAGGGGTAGGCAGGGTCATAGGGAGTTATAAAATTTTTATTGCAAAAGCTCAAAAGATTCTGTATATTTCTCCTGGAAATGAAACTTTTACACACAGACAGAATGTATGAATTTAAAATCTTGACCTTTGACCTTAAAATCAAGAGGGGTTTTCCATAGGCCATAGAGAGTTATGGTATAAAATTTCACTGTAAAATCTCAAGACTTCTTGAGAAATGGTATGGAAATGAAAGTTTTTAAATAGACAGAATTTATGACTTTAACTTTTGACATCAAAATCAAGAGGGGTCTGACTCTTCTTTAGGCCATAGGGAGTTGTTAACGGGTATGTAAAATTTCATTGCAAAGTATTAAAGCTCAAAGACTTTTTAAAATTTCACATGGAAACAAGGTGTTACTGACGGTTGGATGGATAGACTAAAAGTTTAGGTGCAGTTTTCCAGGTTTTCTTTTTCAATTTATGCCGTTCAGATCAAAATTGCATGAATTTTGCATCTTTGGATGTACACTTCTAGATTGTGAATTTACTTAAAGACCACAATTATTTAGGTGAACTCTGAAATCTCATATTACATATCTTTTCCTTTCTAAGGAAATGAGCATTTTGTGACAATCAACATCCAAAAGAAAACTCAAAATGTTCCAACCAGTTGGAAAATTATACCACTTCAATGCGTTCATAGTAGACTATTATTTCTGTTACAGCTTTCTTAGATTATCATTACTGTTTATGATTCTATGTTCTTGATTAAAGCAAAAAGGTAACAGTGATGGATAAATGCAGAGGTCTTAGTTTAGAACTTGTAACTTGGTGTAACTGACATTCCACAAGACCTTGAGAAATTCATTGAAATTCAAAGGATTTTATTATGTAAAGATTCCTTGAAACACTTAGAAACTTTACTTATTAAAATTAAGAATTAGCTGACACAGGAAAAGAAATATTTGAAATTAACTATTTCCACTTGATTGAATTATTTACAATTAAAAAAAATAAATAAAGTTTTGCAAACGTAAACTTCATATTTCTGCATTTTCATGTTCCCAGATTTTTTTTTTTTTTTTGGAGGTCTTTCTTACTCCAATTATTAATAACAATATATCGAATAATTCCCTGTAATAGAATGTGACAGTATGACCTATATATCCATCAATCATTTAATGTTAAATTTGTTCTCACAGTTCACTGTATTTGTTACCTTCATCTTTTATTTGAGTATTAGATTGTCAATCTCTGTTTTGTAGGGGCTGAGTTATCCAGTGGACAAGGACTTTGTGATAGGGAAGAAATGTGACCTGAATCATCTGCTGTATAAACTGACCAGTCTAGAAGCTCTTGTGTCCTCCTATGATCTCTCTATGAACTCTACTGGACAGTTTGTGTGTGACAAACCTACTGCTGAAAGAAAGGTCTATAAATAGATTTCTGTTTCTTAGCAGATGGGGCTTTATGATGTTTAATTGAAAATATTACAATGACCCAAATGCAAAATCATATGATAGCATGCATAAGACTTAAAGAACTTGATATTTAACTCAAGTGAGGATATTGTGAACATTTATTAATGGCATTAACATTTTTAAAAAAATTTTTGGAATAGATATGAATTTGTTGTAGGTTATGTATGGTTACAATTATTTTTATATTTGAAGGCCTTGAATGCCCTTATCTACTGGTCAGTTCTGACCTTTAACCCCTCGCTGACCAGAGTTCTGTGGAAGCAGTCTGACCAGCCGATGGTAATGGCTCTTGTAATCAGTATGATCTGGCACACACTAGCCACAAAATGGTGCAGCAGAGATTTGGACATCAAACGACAACTCAATGATTCTGCTATGTAAATACTCATTATCACAGGCTAATTATAATTAGCCTAATACGTGCATATGCATTTTATTCACAAACTTATTTTTGTAAAGCCTAATATGTGTATATGCATTTTATTCACAAACTTTTTTTTGTAAAACCTAATACATGTATATGCATTTTATTCACAAACTTATTTTTGTAAGGCGGCAGCCAGATATGTTTCATTCAACGAGGTGAGCTTCGTAATCTTTGATTACCTATGTTTATGATCTGGTATTGTAGAGAGTTTGGAAAACAGGCTGTCAAATTATTGGACCTGAGCTACCAAGATTCATGCCTAACAGCCATTGCTTCATTAGATGAGAAACTGCCAGAACTTAACAATAAAACCACCATCAAGCTAGCCCACATTGCTCGGAATAAATTCTTCATTGCTCACAAAAGTTGTCAAAAATGGCTGCTTCAGCGTTGGCATGGTAACCTGTTAATCAGAGAAGTGGATTATGGGGTATTCAGACTACCCAACTGGTTCAAGGTTTGTAGACAAGACATATCCTTAAATCACTTTCAAAAGCATACCTGTAATTCACATTCCCAAACTGGTTCAAATTTTCAAATGAGACTTGCATGTACATTTAATTAAGAATCCTTATCTGGATTCATCTGAGGTTTGTGATGACAAGATATATGTTTAATTCTGTTTTTAAAGGGATTTAAGTTTTGTAGTCAAGACATATGTGTGGATCTTCAGTTCACATCTTTATGATCTCAGATCTTAATGAATTGAAATTTCTTACAGTAAAAAAGTAATGATCGAGGTGTATTTCCGTACAATGTAGAGGTGATCAGTTTTAAATGTACAAGCTAATTCAGAGAATTTGTGTTCCCCGCTTAGGGAAAAAGTCAACCATGTGCAGTTCGGGGGGGGGGGTCGGATCCCTCTGACTGAATTTATAGAATTATTAAATGTATGTACATAGGGAGTTGCTATGCAAAATTTCATTGCGAAAGCTCAAAGGGCTCTTGAGATATGGTATGGAAACGAAAGCGTTACAGACAGACAGAATGACAGACGGATGAACGGACAGACCCAAATTAATATCCCCCACTTTTCAAGCGGGGGACGAAAAGTAAATTGTGTTCCTCTTAATCTTATGATTTGTTTTGTTTTAAATTTTCTCTTTGGACTAGGTCATGCAAAATTCTGTATGTAATTTTCCAACTTTTTACATGGAGAAATCCTAAGTCACTCAAAGTGACTCAGATATAATTTAATGATGATGATCGGGAGCCTATTAGCCTTCTTTTGCTTGTAGATATACATGAGTGTCTTCTTCGTCTTCCCCATGTTGTTTTGGATTACGTATGAGATTAAGAAGGACCCAGAAGCTAAAACACCAGGTAATGTGTGTATACATGTACTTGTATGTTTTAGATTATTGTTTAGGTCCAAAATAAGGAAGGTTAAGTAAAGAATTTCAGCTGTTCCCTTTGTCTTGTTTTATTTCAGAAGATGAAGAGGAAATGGAAATAGACCAAGTGGATAGTGAAGACATGATTCCTATGAAAATCAAATGGGTATGCTAACGACTCTTAGAACAGACTGTTGTAGATCTGAGAATTGCTTTTGTTTAAGATGTTTATTCTTTTTATTTAAATTTATTTTGTAAATTTGATGACCAGAAAAGGAGTACAAAGGGACAGATGAAATACCAAATGAGGGAGATGTTGAATTATGGTCGACAGAACCTTAAGGTGCCCCTTTATCTCCAGTTCTATTACCTGTGGAGTGCCCCAATCACCAAGTTTTATCTCAGTCAGGTAAGGAACTACCCTAAGCAGTGTGAATGGCACATTTTGTAATCACCTGTAGATGAACATATCAATGCAACATAATCAACTTTGGAGTATTTATTGTAGGCTACTGACAAATAGGTTGATGTAACAGAGCTTTCTATAGTCTCATAATGTCAAAATTTTAAAAATTCTGTGTTAATTACAGTGATTTGCAAATACAAGTTAATACTGGGTCTGACATGTATTACTGTAAATCACTTTTTATTCGCGAGAACTTTATTTTCGCGTAATTACACGAGACTGTGTGCTCGCGAAAATTTAATTCTCGCATATAATAGTATTCCTTAAGATTATAGAGAGCAATAACCACAATTCACGAATATTTTGTCTCGCTAATCAGGAGTCAATGACTATCTTGCGAAAATAAGGTGTCGCAAAAATTAAGTGATCTACAGTATACCAATAGTAAGGTTGTTTATAGTTTTTGAATGGATTACTTGTTTTTCTCCAACAATGCTAAAGGTTCACTTAGCCACTGTTATATGTCCAGGGGTCTATTATTTTGCTCTGTTTGGATTGTTCACTGGATTTCTGGATTGTTCGCTGGATTTCTGAGATTGGTCACAGTTTGGTATCTTAATATTTATAAATATATTTCAGTTGCTGTATATAATGTACCTGGCCTTGTTCAGTTATGCAGTCATTATACCATCATGTGGAGATTTCTACATTGACCTTGTTGTGTATTTTTGGACGGCCATGATTTGGGTTGAAATCATCAGAAAAACTATCATTAAGAGAAAGGTACATCTGTGTAATGTTAAGCCATGCTGATTATTTAACATGAAAATAACTCTTTACAGTTGGAACTCTGAAGTTAACTCCTACCAGAATTCTGGTTTGCTGATTTTGTAGTGTTGACAAGTTTGGATCTTACTTTCTTTTTAATTTTAGGAATACAAAGAGATGAAGGTTTTCTGGACAGTGATAGAGATATGCCTGATTGGTTCCTTTCTGATCGTGATCGGATTGGTCCGAATCATACCAAAGTTCATCCCCTTCATCAAGTACACCACGGCTAAATTTGTCATGAGTTTGGGCCTCCTGTACTTCTACTACAGGTTACTGAGTGTTTTCCTTCCCATCAGCCCCGTGCTGGGACCCATGATGATCAGCTTCAGAGCTATGGTATGTGTAAAATACATCTATGCAAAACTGTCTGGCTATTTTAAGGGCTTGGGACACTATGTTTGACATCCATGCCTCAGCTTTTCAGTTTATTCAATGGAGACAAGCTTAAACGATCTCTTAAAACCCCACACAGTGATACATCTTTTTAGAGTTGGAAATGTAAGAAATATTGAGAATTAAACTGATTTATGTTCACAAATGCTGTATGATTTTTTCAGATGAAGAAGGACTTTGTTACGTGGTTGAGGATGTTCCTGGTGTTTATGATTGCGGGGGGTATCACCATTCAGGCCACGCTGTACCCTAACTTCCCGGCCTCAGAGGAGGGCATTGTGGGTACCCTTAGCAGGGCCTTCTTTGCAATGTTCCTCACTAAAATTGATGACCTTGACAGTATGTTTCAAATTTGTAATCTATTAGATCTATGCAAACTTTTTACGCCCTCAGATTGAAAGATCCTGGGGGTATATTGTGTTTGTCCTGTCTGTCTGTTTGTCTCTCCGTCTGTCTGTTGTCAACTTTAACCTAGCCTATTACTTAGTGGGTGGAGCTATGGCTTTCATATATCACAGGTGTATTCTTTGTGACAAAACCTTTCTTTGGTACCACCAAATTTGACCTCTTGACCTTGGAGTTTGACCTATTTATAATAAAATTACCACACTTTAACTTTAATTAGCCATAACTTTTGAACAGTTGGAGCTAGGGCTTTCACCCTTCACATATTATGTATTCATTGTAACAAGACAGGTCTTTCAGCTGGTATAAATAATTTTGACCTTGACCCAAGAGTTTGAGCCACTTTTTAAAAACCTTGAACCTTGGTCATAACTTTTGAACAGTTAAAAAAAAGGGGATTTCATATTTCACAGGTGTATTCCTTATAACAAGACCTTCCTTTGGGTATGAAGTCTTTTGACCTTGACCTTAGGAGTTTGACATGCATTTGAGAGAATTCAACCCTTGCCATAAGCTGCCATATGGGGGCATCAGTGTTTCACAAACACATCTTGTTTTCTTTGATTTTAAAAATCTTTTGTCCCAAGATCACCTACAAGTATTGGAGGGATTTCGTATGTTTTTTATCGACATCCATCACAACTACATTTTATATTTTTTATTTCTTCCTTTTAAGACTTTCAAGCAACTTCTTTCTATGGATCACTTATCGATTATCCCATGCATTGTTATCCTTTTAAATTTTTTGGAGCAGTTGTTATTCCTAAGTACATGTAAACTATAAGCCCTAGCTGGACCAAACTTATATTAATCCAATTGTATAAGTATATAAGTACCAGGATATGACCTATATATTTCCCAAATAAGCAACCAGGTTAAAGTTTACGGCACAAGTTTAAGTTGCATGCATGGATGCACACTACAAGGCTTGCTTCAGATGCTAGATTTGACCTTGAGAGGCTTATTTTTTGGAGAAGTTTCCTTTACAATTAAGTTTAAGCCTTGCCCAGACTAAACTTGCATATAGGATACACTGCCACCTTGCTTTCAATGCTGAATCTCACCTGCATTTATTCCCAAGTAACTTTAAAACCCTGTGGTAATTACGTTTGCTTGGATAATGCATCTACATGCTTCTGATGCTGAATCTGACCTACATTTTTAGGTCACCTGAGTAAACTCAGGTGACCTATTGCTATCCGTTTTCGTCCGTCGTCGTGTGTTAACATTTGAACATTTTCAGCTTCTTCTCTGCAACCACTGAACCAATTTCAACCAAATTTGGCACAAAGCATCTATGGGTGAAGGGGAACAAAAATTGTGAATTTCATGATCCCTGCCCCCCTGGGGCCTGAGGGGTGGGGCCAAAACCACTAAAATTAATGCAATCTTTAAAAATCTTCTTCTTTACTCCTGGACAACAAGCAGTCAAACTGTTTGCATGATTGTAATCAGCATTGAGTCCTCTACCAAAACTGTGAAATTCATGGCCCTGGGGTCAGGGGTTCTAGTGCTAGGGCAGGGCTAAATAAGTATATAGTGAAAATGCATTATTTCTTTGAAAATCTTCTTCTCTGCTCCTGGGTATTAAATAAACCAACTAAGTACATAGTTATGATGAGCAAGATTGCCTCTACCAAAATTGTGAATTTTATGGCCCCAGGGTCAGGGGTTCTGGTGTTAGGGTGGGGCTCTATTGATTATATATAGTGAAAATACATGATTTCTTTGAAAATCTTCTTCTCTGCCCCTTTGTATTAAATAAACTAACTAAGTGCATAGTTATGATGAACAAGAGTGCTTTTACCCATATTGTGAATTTTATAGCCCCAGGGTCAAGGGTTCTGGTGTTAGGGGGGGGGGGGGCTCTATTGATTATGTAGTGAAAATACATGAATTCTTTGAAAATCTTCTTCTCTGCTCCTAGGTATCAAATAAACTAACAAAGTGCATAGTTATGATAAGCAAGAGTGCCTCAACCAAAATTATGAATTTTATGGCCCCAGGGTCAAGGGTTCTGGTGGTGGTGGGGGGGCTCTATTGATTATATAGTGAAAATGCATGAATTCTTTGAAAATCTTCTTCTCTGCTCCTAGGTATTAAATAAACTAACTAAGTACATTGTTATGATGAGCAAGAGTGCCTCTACCAAAATTGAGAATTTTATGGCCCCAGGGTCAGGGGTTCTGGTGTTAGGGTGGGGCTCTATTGATTATATATAGTGAAAATACATGATTTCTTTGAAAATCTTCTTCTCTGCCCCTTTGTATTAAATAAACTAACTAAGTGCATAGTTATGATGAGCAAGAGTGCTTTTACCCAAATTGTGAATTTTATAGCCCCAGGGTCAAGGGTTCTGGTGTTAGGGGGGGGCTCTATTGATTATGTAGTGAAAATACATGAATTCTTTGAAAATCTTCTTCTCTGCTCCTAGGTATCAAATAAACTAACTAAGTGCATAGTTATGATAAGCAAGAGTGCCTCAACCAAAATTATGAATTTTATGGCCCCAGGGTCAAGGGTTCTGGTGGGGGGGGGGTGCTCTATTGATTATATAGTGAAAATGCATGAATTCTTTGAAAATCTTCTTCTCTGCTCCTAGGTATTAAATAAACTAACTAAGTACATAGTTATAATGAGCAAGAATGCCTCTTCTAAAGTTATGAATTTTATGGCCCCAGGGTCAGGGGCTCTGGTGTTAGGGCGAGGCTCTATTGATTATATAGTGAAAATGCATTAAATCTTTGAAAATTTTCTTCTCTGTCTCTGGGTATGAAGCAGATGAACTACTTTTATAGTTATGATGAGCAAGGGCCCTACTCTTGCAGAATTGTGAATTCAAGGCCCCAGGGTCAGGGGTGGGGGGGGGGCTCTACTTATATACTGAAAATGAATTAATTGTTTGAAATCTGCTCCTTTATATTTATATAACATTTATTTTTTTTCCTTTTGGGATAGGCAATTTTAAGGGTGCCTTTAAAAAAATTGTGCAATGTGTGGACCTAGGGTCAGGGGTTTATGTCACAGTGTTAGGGGCACTTCTGATTATTGCTGAATATTACTGATTAGTTGAAATGCAATATTGTTCCCCTACCCTGCGTATGGGTATTCAGTAACCAAGCTAAGCAACTGCTAAGTGTATTGTTATGATGATCAATGGTGCCTCTTTCAAAATTGTGAATGCCATATAGCATCTGGCTTAAAACATAAATCAAATTCAATAACTGGAAAGTTGTTGCATAATGCTCAGGTGACCTATAAGGCCCGTGGGCCTCTTGTCCAGGTGAATAAACAGGTTAATATTTTAGAGCTGGTCCATTTCCAAGTAAGTAATAACTTAAGTCCAAGGTGAATGAAATTCAACTGTTTATGCATGTTTCTTTGTATGCAAATTACTGATACCCTAAAATCTTAAAAATAAGCCGCGGCTTATTTTAAGTTTTGGTAAGAAATTGGGGGCTTATTTTCAAAACCAACTTATTTTCAAATTGCGGCTTATTATCAATGCAAAAAACTGGTAAGAGAAGAGAGCACAATCATGGTTTATTTTCAATACAATCATTGAATAAAGTGTAATCTAGCTATAAAATAAGAACTACTTGTTCGATCTTAAATTTTAAATCATGAATATAATAAAATAAAATAATTACAATAATACTTTGTTCAGTATCTTGCGTGTAGAAAAAAATACTGTAAAAGTGGAAAGTTTGACGAGGAGGAAACATTGACGAATGATTTTAGCTCCTCAAAGTTTTCTCTCGTCAATTGTTTAATTCATTGGCATTTCCAAGTGTACGTTCATTAGGTTTATTGTGTAATCAATCGTCTACTTTATATTTTGAGAATGCCGATCCCGAAAAGATAACTTCATTGTATACAGCATATAAAGTTACGTGAAATATAAACTTGTTTTAAAAAAGTAAAAATAATATATAAGATATCCGCTTGAATCACTTGATAAATGTATCAAACAAACACATACTTAAACAACTCAATTACATGTAAAAGATATATTGAAATATAATTACTACCAAGCCCTGCAGGTTAGCAGGTTTCCTGCCGCGGGCAGTATTACCTGACAGTTAAATGCTTTACAAACAAAAATCTCCTTTTATCCATTTACTTATTTAATTATAACAACTTTAAATACATCGTTAGCTAGTACAGGTCTAAATGAGATAATTATTGTTCTGACAATTTCATGAAAAAAATTCACAATGTTAGCTGGTTCCGCAATGACATTTTTTTAGCCAGCGTAACATGCTTACTGGTAAAAAAAATTAACTTTAAGAGCTACCCTTTATTAGTAATTTTACAAAAGTACATTAGTAGCTACAGACTTAGTTCGTACTATGTCATTGATACTCGTATTCGTTCGTACTTTGTCGTAAACATGCAGAAATTGAGAAAGGTTAAATGAATTCAAGAAAGATAACTCATTTTTAATTTGCACAGTAAAAATATCGTCAAAGTTTTCACTCGTCAAATTTTTAAGACGAGGAAATCGTCAAACGTATAACATCTTTCCTAAATGGCATTGTTATCACCGGCTTATTTTCAAAACTGGCTTATTTTCGAGTAATTTTTAATGCAAGAAATAGGTGGCTTATTTTCAAAACCGGCTTATTATTAAATCCGTCTTATTTTCAAGATTTTAGGGTATGTTTTAGAAGCTGGATCTGACCTTCACTTACATGGTGATTGAACATTAAATCTTTAAAGTTTTTGGAGCAGGTTTATTTTCAAGTATCAAAATTCCCAGGACCAAACTTGTATAGATTTTTTATCAAGGGATGCACAGTACCAGAACATTTGTTTGGTGTGAGACTTATAGACTTATAGACAACATTTTTTCAAGATTACCTTACAATTTTACATTAAAATACTTTTTCTCTTGAAAGGAGGGTTTTTATAGCATTTGTATTACATGTACACGTATAAATATGCAAGCATTTCCTTGTTGTGTAGACTATTTCTTCCTTGACTTTTGGCTCCAAGAGAAGTACAGTAAAACATGCTTATTGTGAACACGCCTTTGATGAATTGACACTTACAGCAACTAAAGTAACGTCATTCTCTGAGACTTTATTATTCTGTAAATGTGGTTATTTTGACGAATTGAAAAATTGATGTTTTTTTGTTTACGAAAATTGACAAATGTTAATTTTGGCAAAATATTGAAACAAGAGTTATGTATTTTTGATTTTACAGGGTTAAAAATCGAACGCAAAGAATTCTCAAAAAGGAGTTTCCAAAAATGTTACACTGGTGGAAATATTGGGTTTGATGACATTATACTTGAGAGCAGAAATGGGTCCTGAAAGTTCATGGTGTTGTAAGCAAAGACTGCAACTTCCTTGTGAACTCATTTTCAAGCGTTTGCATCAATAAAATTTTATTCTGCTTGTAAAAACATGATCTACAGTGTATATAGTGTCAAAATTTCCACATTTACAGTATACATGTATTGTAAACTGAACAGATATAACAAATTATGCTGATAACAAAGCAAATTGTCTGTCCATGATCTTTCAGAATGTTTTACTGTAATACTGTCACAATCAGGGATGAAGTATTTGCTTGAAGCATGTTTGGAAATTTTTTAAGAAATATATTCACCCAAAAAGCAGGGTGACTGAGTTGTGCCTTCTTTTTAGCTCACCTCAACGAAGTTGGGGGAGCTTATATAATACCCTCGGCGTCGGCGTCAGTGTCCCAGGTTAAGGTTAAGTTTTTGGAAGCAGTTTTCTTTTTAAGTACTTTTATGTCCTATATTGATTAGACATGCATGGAAGATGGTTCTACTGTGTTTCAATGTACCAGTCAAAGTTTCAGATGCTGCAGTTTCAGCAAAGGAATGACCAGGTTAATGTTTTTGGAGCAGGTTAACATTTTTGGTGCAGTTTTTGGTGTAGATTTCATTTCCAAGTTACTAAAAGCCCTATGTTGACCAAACTTGCATGGATGATACATCTAAGGATGCATACTACCGGGCTTGCTTCGGATGCTGAATCTGACCTACATTTTCCGGTTGAGTGAACAGGTTAAAGTTTTTGGTGCAGGTTTCATTTCCAAGTAACTATAAGTCCTATGTTGACCAAACTTGCATGGATGATACATCTTGTGCATACTACCAGGCTTGCTTCGGATGCTGAATCTGACCTACATTTTCCAGTTGAGTGAACAGGTTAAAGTTTTTGGTGCAGGTTTCATTTGCAAGTAACTTTAAGCCCTATGTTGACCAAACTTGCATGCATGATACATCTAAGGATGAATATTACCGGGCTTGCTTGGGATGCTGAATCTGACATACATTTTCTAGTTGAGTGAACAGGTTAAAGTTTTTGGTGCAGGTTTCATTTGCAAGTAACTTTAAGCCCTATGTTGACCAAACTTGCATGCATGATACATCTAAGGATGAATATTACCGGGCTTGCTTGGGATGCTGAATCTGACCTACATTTTCCAGTTGAGTGAACAGGTTAAAGTTTTTGGTGCAGGTTTCATTTCCAAGTAGCTACGAGTTCTTTAATGACCAATCTTGCATGGATGATACATCTAAGGATGCATACTACCAGGCTTGCTTCGGATGCTGAATCTGACCTACTTTTTGTGGATGAGTGAAAATGTTAGTTTTTAATACATGTTTCATTTCCAATTAAGTATGAGCCCTATAATGAGCAAACTTGCATGGACGATACATCTTAGGATGCACACTAATGGACTTGCTTCGGATGCTGAATTTGACATACATTTTTCAGATAATAGACCAGGTAAAAGTTATGGTTGCAGGTCTCTTACCAAAAAACTATAAGGCTCATATAACATAGTATAAATCAAACTTGCACAAATGTTGCATCAAGAGATGAAAACTCTCAAATTTGCTTCAAATGCTGGATTTTGATTACATTTTCATTAAGAAGAACTAGTTTAAATTTTTTATGTAGGTCTATTTCAAAGTATCAGATCAAAATTGCTTAAATATTTTCATTTTTGGAATGTACACTTTTTTGTTGGTTAATTGTGTGACTTTGCCTTACTTAAAGACAACATTCGTTGAGGTGAGCTCTGTAATCTCTGATTACCTATGTTTTTTTTTTGGAGGGGAGGGGGGTGGGGGGATGAGGGCTGTATTTATCATCATTATCAATCATTTACCAGTTGAATGTTATTTAGTATAAAATTGTTGATAAGGAAAGAACATGAAACTTTACTTAAATAAACTTGCAGTATGACACTCAGGTACCTGTACTTTCCCCATATTTTTTTATCTGACATAAAAAATTATTTTAGGATTTCAGGCATTTATAATCAATTGCAAAACTTATTTTGAAATTTGTTTTTGTAGAAGTGCATTTTTTGCCCTCGTTACAAAGGTTTGTTGTTTTTATCAATTACAGGTAATGAAAAGTGTGAGAATTTTTATGCCAACCAGACAAGAGAAGTTTGCTATAGTAAGTTTTGTCACTCCTCTGTTTAATTGTCTTAATATGTTAAAGATTCCAATATAATATATACATAAGTCTGTGAATGGAAATATAGTCATAGTTGGTTATCTCCAACCTGATGGGGCTGAGAAAAAACTTTGAGATATTGGAGGATTCACTATATCGATGGTATATATGGTTGGAACTTCCAGATCACTTAGAAATATCCATGGTATTCAAGATTGAGATTCAGTTGAGTTGGAGATTCAACTATTTTTTTGTTTATAGATATTCTTTTGTACATGTTTATATTACATACTGTACGTTTACATAATTTGGCGTATTCAAAATTTAGTGTAATCACTGGGGTTGAAGTTGTTGGCGTAATCATAAATTAGCGCAACACATGCCAATTCAGTGTATTGTATATGTAAATGATTTCTCAGCGGTATTCATGAATTAGCGCATTGTTGTCTACACCAAAGAGGCTAAAATATGAAGCCCGTTTTTTAAAATACATGTACAGTAGTTGGCAATGTTTTTTGTGTTTCAGATGCTGCTGCTTCATTTTGGAAAAGAAATACAAGTATGTCAGATATAAAATGTAGATCAAATGCTACAATTACTTACTCTTTATCGGCAAAAATAAAAATACATTAGTGCAGGTACTTGGTTAATGCATTCTAGTCAGATAAAAAAATATCCAGGATATAGAGATTATTTGGGGATATACACCAAGAATTTTTTGATGAGATGAAAATTCAAATTTCAGTCTAAAGTGTAAGGTTTTTATTAGAAGATATATGTAGTTATACCTGGTATGTGTATTAATTCACTTTCAAGATCCATGAACATGTATTCCAATCAGGAACGTGAAGTAAGCCAGTCCTTTTTACTTCATTGATGGTCTGATACTCATTTTTATCATTTAACAATTTAACCTTAAATGGAATTGATTCACTATTGTCTGAATTATAGCTCAAGTGAGATTTCAGCGGGAGTTTGCCGAGTGTCCGTACCGTAGCTTTGGTGGTTATGCGATAGTGATTCAGTATCTGGTCATTACGAAACTCATCCTTCTAACTCTCCTCTACGCTTTATTCAGGTAGGAGTCCTCCTTATATTTTTATCACCTTCTTTAAAATTCATGATGCACAACCTGCCCAAAGTCTTTGAATATTTTTTTAAAGTGTGAATACTTGATATTATCAGACAAAAGATGTACTAGATAGAATACAGAATGAACAATCTTGTAAACTAACAAACACATTTACTGACAGAGTAGTTAGATATATTATGTTATGTTTCAGTGCCACCAATGCCAAAATAAAGCAAGAATCGGAGGAAATCTGGAAATACCAGGTGTACAGCATCATTGTGGACTTTGAGACTCGTCTGAGATTACCCGCTCCATTTAATTTCATCAGCTACATCATCATGATGTTTGAGTTCATCTGTCAGAAACTCAAACTGTGCCTAAAGAAATGTTGTCAATCTTCTTGCTGTAGGAAAAAGGATCAAGTGGTAGAGTGAATTTTTAAAAATTTTACTTAAAGGGCAAATTACTTATAATAATTATTGAAACCAACTCCTTGAACCTCCAAATGAAATATTAAACCATCATAATTATAGTAAAAAACACAAAGTTAATATAAGGTTGCGCTGTGGAAGACTTTAATACATACAGTCAGATCATAGACTTTTTCACCATATATAAATGGATATACACTAAAAATGACTTAATAAATTAATGATAAAAATGAAATCCTTAATAAACATGGGAACACACTGTATCTAGGAAAAAATCTTTTTAAAATTGTATCTTCATGAACCACTCTGACATCAGTTCTGTAGCTTGAAAAAGTTAACAGCATGTGTAAGATTTATTGATATACATCAAATATCAAAGCCCAATCTAGCAACAACTAATTGATAATTATGGGTGCAACTAATTTTGTTGAACAACAAAAAATCCTGTCTTTGAGTATGTGTGTATAAAAAGAATGTATGGTAATAGTAAAGCTCCATTTGCAGGATGGTGAGGGTGTGTCTGTTATAAAGATCAAGGGCACGACAGACTACAGCTACTGGAAGATCTGTATGAAGAAACTGAACGAGGAGCAGGAGAAAGGTGAAAGAGAAGCTGCACGACTTACAGAGCAGAGTCAAAGGTTAGAGAAATCAAACGCAGGGTCAAAGGTTAGAGAAATCAGACTCACTGAGCAGGGTCAAAGGTTAGAGAAATCAGACTCACAGAGCAGAGTCAAAGGTTAGAGATATCAGAGCAGGGTCAAAGGTTAGAGAAATCAGACTCACAGAGCAGGGTCAAAGGTTAGAGAAATCAGACACACAGAGCAGAGTCAAATTTTAGAGAAATCAGCTATGTGATAGATTTATAGGTGTGTTTTAGCCTATACATTTGTACCACCTAAGCAAATTGTTGTAAAATATAAGTTATCAATAAGCAATCAGGCAATGGTTTTACTTCTTTTAACTCATCTGATTCAAATAAGCTTAATATGATAATGATATGTTCCTATATCATATTTGTCCGTCTGTATTTGACTTATTGATAGATTGTATTTGCTAACAAGTATTGACCATATAATTTATGATATGAAACGAGACTGTCGATATTCTTGTCATAGTAATCAGAATTCTATTGTAGAATAGAACATCTGGTAACACAATCCAAACTACAGAGGGAATTTAATGACAGAATGACAGAGCAGATGTCAAATCTGGAGAGACAGCTGATTGCCTGTAGCTTAGCTTTGGAGCAGATTGCCCACAAAATAGACACCATTGGTCAGTATCATTGAAAGCCACATAAAATTGTTGCATATATTAACACCCTGACCCCACCCTTCAACCCCACCCCACCCCAAAAAAAGAAGTTTTGGGGAATATAGAAATCACCATATTTATTTGTTTGACTTTCTTTCAACGTAATTATGAAAAGGTCATAATTTTGTTGCAGAAACATCTGAGACACACAGTCCCATATAACTCAGTGTGTCTTGACCTTGACTTAGGTCAAGTACAAGGTGACCTTTTGAAAAAAAATTTGATTCCTGTCTTGGCCATATCTAAAAATGGAATACTTAAAATTTTCTACAAAAATTGCTGATGACCCTCATGAACTTGTGACAGGTCAGTTTGAAAAGCTGAAGGTCAAAAGCAGGAGAAATGCACAATTCATGTCTGATCCATAAATTTTAAATGGAAAAACACTGGATGTTCTAATTTCACACTAATATTTCCGTATTTTCTATAGTTGTGACATAACCTCGACCTAAGTTCATTTTGAAAGGTTGAAAGTCCTGGCAGAAGTTTGAAATTCATAGCCCTTTCATACCTGTAAAAGTTGAACTTCAGTATCTCTAACACTAATATCTTAAAAACATGTACAGTATGTAAATAAGTGAAGTGATTTGGAAATCCCAAACCTTTTCATTCAGTTTTTAAGAAGTAAGGAAAAAGGGAAAGGGTGATCTATACATATATACATGTAGTACATTGTTTTCTTGCAGATCCCCAGGCCCGGCCAGAATTAGAGACCGCCACCTCCCTTCACATTGCTAGTCGTCAGTCTCCGTATCCCTACACTAAGATACAGAGGTTTCCTGTCTTTGACAAGTACGTCAACTGGGAGGTAGGTATCATGTTGCACAGACTTAGAACCTTTTGTTAGAGGCATCTGAAGATGACATACTGTAACATGTGAAATATGTTATACAGGAGCCTTATCCTACCTATGATCCAGTCCTGTACACCAAACCTGTGGATGAATACAGAGAATCTATACAGAGTCTGGTGGATCCAGATTTTATTGAGTAAGTAGGATGGATATTACATGGATTGAGAATTTCATTTTTAATATTTAAGGAATCACTGTCTAGTTTGTTGGGTATGCCAGGGCATTGATGATTGTTGAAAACGTGGGATAAAATTATCTCAGGCTTCTAACATTGTTAAAGTCCCTGGCATACCCAACAACCTACACACTGTACCGGGTATTATGTATTCATCTACTTAAGTTTTGTACGTTGTAATGTTGAAAATGCTTAATATGTTATATCCGAGAGCAAATCAGTCTACTGGCCTATGGAATTAGAACTCTTTGTTGTTCAGTGCTTAGAGCTTCAGGGACTGACAAATCCCATTGCCGGACGCCCGGGCTAGTGAATTTTAGAGGCGGGCAAGTGAATTTTTAATAGGCACTTGCCCGTGGGCAAGTGACTTTTTAAAAAAATCAATCGATAAATATTTTTTAAAATGTCATCGTTTTCCACAAAATTAAAATTATTTTGTTGTAAGAGTTATCTTCCTTTGTTTGTCACACTTTGTATGCAAACCAGTTTAATTGTGTCATCATTATGCAATTCATTACAAGTTTTACCGAAAGTTTTAAGTACATGTATTTGTACTTAATTGAAAGTGACAAATTGGCATTGAAGAAATGGAGAAAGTTTTGACAGTTATGTGGCAGAAAACGATCGATAGTTGATGATAAGTACATCGTCCATAAACAAATAACAGATATCATGACTATAGCTGAAATATGATAGCAATTTTATGTCTCTATATGAGTGGAAAATTCTCGAACGGGACATAAAACAGCATACAACCAATCAAAAGATTGTATGGTACGTAGTAATTAATGGCAGGAGGTTTTAAATGTCACCAATATTCAAAACAACAATCCTAGGCTGCAAAATTTTTCGATTTAGAGACAAGCTAATTCATTATGATGAATATAAAGTGCTGGGGCAAGTAAAAATTGAAGTAGGGCAAGCGAAATTTGACCATGCACTTGCCTGTGGGCAAATGCTTGAAAAATCTATTTGTCAGCCCCTGGAGCTTCCTTAATATATTTTTCAGGATCATACAGCGTATGGAGAGCAGCAGTCAGAGTCAGGATGAGAGAACCAGTTTATTGTCGGTTACCGGGTACCAGAAACCCCTGTGGAATCTGTCAGCTACATTTGTCATCAATGAGAAAAGCATAGAAATCAATAGAGTATCTTGGATCACCAGGGACGGTGTACCAATTCGATATGAGCTCGACTCCTCCAACATGCCTATGTAAGACACACTCTTTAATGTAAATTTTAAAATATAATTTCATGTAAAATCAGTTTTAAAAAATGTTTGTTTGACCTCTCCCGTCTAAGGTTAGGGCCTTTACCTTAAAGTTTTAATTTTTTTTCGATTTCTGTGTTCTACAATAGTAGAATTAATATTTCAGAAATTCCATGGGTCGTACTGGTATGAGAGGAAGAGGGAAGTTGAGGAGATGGGGGCCGAATCATTGTGTGATGTTGGTCGTGTCCAGATGGAAGAGATTTCTGTCTACAGGTCAGAACCAGCAGAACTTCATCACGGTGGATGGCAAAAAAGTCCTAGAGGTCGTAGTATTTCAAAAGAAGGAATCAGGGGAGTTCACTCTGCCTAGTGTAAGTTTGATGAAATGTTCAAAGAAAATTGCATGTGTAGTAGTTTGGGCTATATGGACTGTCGGTATTGGTTTTGTTAGCTCAATGGTTGAAAAAAGTGATCATAATACGTGCAAGTAGTGACGATTATAAATTCCTCATAGTTTATGTATGTCTTACCTTCAAAACTCGGGATATTCAAACCATACACATTTACTTAGCCATTTTGGAAATTTTCTTTGTCTTGGAGTTCCATCTAATTTGGATGGTGATGTTGTTCTTGAATCTTTCTGATTTCTGTATATTTTTACAAATTGTAGACCATTTGTTTATATACTGACACGCAAAAGAAACACAACACACTACTTTAGGGGGGAAATAATTATGTAAAGTAAAGAATTTTGTATCTTAAAATTATGAATATCTTCAATTTGGTAAATATCGGTAATTTAACGGTTGAACGATTTCCATACCATACCAGAAGTCAAGTTTGAGTCTGCTTAACAGAAATCAAAAAATTGCATGTTTAACACAACATTTGGCAATATTATGGAGTTTTAAGGGATTTTTTACTGTTCATCATAAGTAATGCAGCAATATTTCAAAAAATCAACTCTTCTTTCGTTTCCCGTAACGATGCTAAGGCTACTTGAAAATGGCTTATGTACGCATTTCCATTGCTCTAACTGGAAAATTTCAATGTAAAGGTGATGGAGAATTGCTGATGCGAAATTTCACTACATTACGCCTCAACAGGGTCTTACGTATCAAATGCATTAAGGACAGTCCTTGTACCGGAAGTCAAAGGGTTGCTACACTGCTCTCAGTTAGAGAAAATTCGACTTAATCATCTGAAAAACGGGCATTTAAAAATGCCAAAGAATAATTCCTTCGCTCAGATCTCGATATTAATGAACCTATTGTATCGTAGAAATAAAGCTGCAATTGTTGTGTAGGGCAGTCTTGCATGTTTTACTTGAATGGCTGGGAGGGGGGTATTTTAACAGTCATATTTTACTTAGTGAAGTAAACAGATAAACAGTGAGTTTAGCCGTACTTTATTCGCTTTTGAAAATCATAAGACAAAAAATCAAACATTTGTAGATTACTGCTTGTTGCGTTTCTTTTGCGTGTCAGTATAAATGAATCTATATCATATTGTTTCACTCATAAACATATTCTGCAAAAAATAGCATGTAAAACACATCAGATGAAGAAACCCCCAAATACAACCAGGTACAGGGTGTAATCTTAGATGAGCTCACTTTTGATCTAAGTCTCACTTTTCTATTATTAATTCCTTTTGTAAAAGTGAGATCAAAAGTGAGCTTGTCTAAATTTTATGGCCCTGGAGCCTGAGATGGCAATCAGCTGTAGCTATCTGATAAGCCAGCACAACTTAGAGTTGTGATCATCAGGATAAGAAATGAAAATTCACCTACGAACAATTGTGATCCAGATGCTACCTAATCCAGTTTTATTTTGAATGAGCTTTGAGAACTTATAGACATTTTATAACAATGCACCAGTTATTCTTCATTCTGTTCTGTAGGGTATGGTGTCATGTCTCTCTACTCAGCTGTCTGTAGGAAATTGTATTGTTCTGTGTTCTGTAGGGTAAGGAATATGGTGACATGTCCCTCTACTCAGCTGTCTGTAGGAAATTATATTGTTCTGTGTTCTGTAGGGTAAGGAATATGGTGACATGTCCCTCTACTCAGCTGTCTGTAGGAAGTTTCTGGAGAACATTTTCCAGGAGTCTGAGACCAAGCTTGACCCTAACATGACAGAACAACAAATGATTCAGGTACAATAACAACAAATTAATGATTCAGGTATTGTAACAACAGACCAACAAACAACATAACAACAAGTGATTCAGGTACAGTAACAACAGAACAACAAATGATTCAGGTAAGATGACAACAAATGATTCAGGTATTGTAACAACAGAACAACAAATGCTTCAGGTACAGTAACAACAGAACAACAAATGGTTCAGGTATGGTAGCAACAGAACAACAAATGATTCAGGTACAGTAATAACAGAACAACAAATGATTCAGGTACAATAACAACAGAACAACAGTTGATTCAGGTAAGACAACAACAGCACAACAAATGATTAATGTACCGTAACAAGAAGAACAACACATGATTCAGGTATTGTAACAACAGAACAACAAATGATTCAGGTACTGTAACAACAGAACAACAAATGATTCAGGTAAGGTAACAACAGAACAACAAATGATTCAGGTATGATAACAACAGAACAACAAATGATTCAGGTAAGGAAACAACAGAACAATAAGTGATTCAGATAAGGTAACAGCAGGACAACAAGTGATTCAGGTAAGATGACAACAGAACAACAAATGATGCAGGTATAATAAGAGCAGAGCAACAAATGATTCAGGTACATAACATCAGAACAACAGATGATTCAGATACATAACAATAGAACAACAAATGATTAGGTATATAACAACAGAACAACAAATGATTCGGGTACATAACAACAGAACAGCAGATGATTTAGGTACAGTAACAACAGAATAACAAATCATTCAGGTATTGTAACAACAACACAATAACAAATGATTCAGGTACGATAAAAAACAAAAAATCAGGTCCGAGAACAACAGGACAACAAATGGTTCAGGAACAGTAACAACAGAACAACAAATGATTCAGGTAGGGTAAAAACAGAACAACAAATGATTTAGGTACAGTAACAACAGAATAACAAATGATTCAGATACAGTAACAACAGAACAACATATGATTTAGTTACTTTAACAACACAACAACAAATGAATGAGGTACAGTAATAACAGAACAACAAATAAGTTAGGTTTAATGCTAACAATAGAACAACAAATGATTCAGGTATGAATAAGAACAGAACAAGAGGACAACAAATGATGCAGGTATATAAATAACAACAATTGATTCAGGTACATAAATGATAGAACAACAATTGATTCAGGTACTGTAAGAGAGTATTACAAATGATTTATTTACTGTAACAACAGAACAACAAATGATTCAGGTACATTAACAACAGAACAACAAATGCTTTAGTTACCATAACAACAGAACAAAAAATGATTTAGGCACAGTAACAAGAGAATAAATGATTCTGGTAAGATAACAACCAATGAATCGGGTCTGAAAACAACAGGAAAACAAATGATTTAGGTTTGATAAGAACAGAACAACAAAGGAATCAGGTACAGTAATAACAGAACAACAAAATGATTCAGGTACATTATTGACAAAACTACAAATGATTCTGGTAATGTAACAACTAAATAACAAATGATTCAGGTACAGTAATAATAGAACAACAAGTAATTCAAAGTACAGTATCAACAGAACATCAAATGATTCAGGTATGTTAACATTAATGATAGAACGAAAATTGATTCAAGTACTGTTGTGACAGATTAACAAATGATTCAGGTCTGTAACAACAGAACAACAAATGATTCAGGTACAGTAATAACAGAACAACAAATGATTAAGTTAACAAAAATGATTTAGGTTCATAATAACAGAACAGCAAATGATTTATTTACCGTAACAAAAGAACAACAAATTATTTTTAAAAGTACAGTAACAACAGAATAACAAATGATTTGGGTATTGTAACAACAGAACAACAAATGATTTAGATACCTTAATAACAGAACAATGAAATTAATGATTTAGGTACCTAACAACAGAACAACAAATGATTCAGGTACATAAAAACAGATTGACAAATGACTCAGGTATAAGAACAGAAAAACAAATGATTCAGGTAAAGAACATTAAATGATTCAGGTGCAGTAACAACAGAACAACAAATGATTTAGGTAAATTAACAACAGAACAACAAATGATTCAGGTAAATTAACAACAGAACAACAAATGATTCAGGTAAAGTAACAACAGAACAAATGATTTAAGTACATTAATGATAGACCAATAAATAATTCAAAGTACAGTAACAACAGAACAACAAATGATTCAGGTATGGTAACAATAGAACAACAAATGATTCAGGTACAATAACAACAGAAAACAAATGATTTAGGTTAGATAACAACAGAACAAAAAATTATTAAGGTATGATAAGAACAGAACAATGAATGATTCAGGTACAGAACAACAAATGATTCAGGTACATGACAACAGAACAATAAATGATTCAGGTATAATGGTAACAATAGAACAACTAATGAGTCAGGTACATGACAAAGGAACAACAAGTGATTCAGGTACATAACAACAGAACAATAAATGATTCAGGTATAATGGTAACAATAGAATAACAAATGATTCAGGTACATAACAACAGAACAAGAAATGATGCAGGTACATTAGTGACCACAATTGATTCAGGTACATTAATGACAGAGCAACAAATGGTTCAAGTCCTGTAAAAACAGAACAGCAGATGATTCAGATATGATAAGAGCAGAACAACAAATGTTTCAGGTACATAACAACAGAACAACAAATGATTCAGGTATGATAAGAGCAGAACAAATGATTCAGTTACATAACAGCAGAAAAATAAATGATTTTTGTACAACACAATAGAACAACAAATGATTCAGAAAAGTAACAACAGGACAACAAATGATGCAGGTACATTAATGACAACAATAGATTCAGGTACATGAATGATAGAACAACAATTGTTCAGGTACTTTAATGACAGCATAACAAATGATTCATTTAAAGTAACAACAATGATTCAGGTTCAGTTCAGTAATGACAGAACATTAATGATAGGTCAACAATTGATTCAGGTTCTGTTATGGCAGAACAACAAATGATTCAGGTAAAGTAACAACAGAACAACAAATGGTTCAGGTAAGGTAATGTAGAACTACAAATGATTCAGGTATTTAACAACATAATAACAATGATTCTTGTATGGTGATGATGGAACAACAAATGGTTCAGGTAGGGTAACAACAGAACAACAAATGAATTAGGTACAGTAACAACAGAATAACAAATGATCCAGGTATTGTAACAACAGAACAACAAATGATACAGATGCAGTAATAAGAGAACAACAAATGATTCAGGTATTGTAACAACAGATCAACAAATGATTCAGGTACAGTAACAACAGAACAACTACTGATTCAGGTAAAGTAACAACAGAACAACAAATGATTCAGGTACAATAACAACAGAATGACAGTTGATTCAGGTTTAATGGTAACAATAGAACAACAAATGATTCTGGTACATAACAACAGATCAACAAATGGTTCAGGTACAGTAACAACAGAATAACAATTGATTGAGGTATTCTAACAACAGAACAGCAAATTGTTTAGGTGCAGTTATAACAGAACAAATAATTTAGGTATGCTTTAGAATAATGCAAATAAGAAAATCTGAAGGAGGGCATACTTATCAGTGTCATAAACCAACTATAGATTTCCTGTTTTATTTTGTTGTTGATGTAATTTTATGATGTTTGTATTTTAGACAATTTTTCCCTGTATTTCAGTTCTTTGAGCAGTTTGTGGAGCCCCATCCTGGCCCCTTCACAGGGTTTACTTCAGGACAAATTTACAAGGGCTACATGGATGATCCGTGTAACACTGACAATGCCTGGAGAGAGGCGGAGGTCTGGAACATACACTACCATGTTCCAGATAACCTTGACCTAAAGATCAAGGACGTATGTATAATTCACTTCATCATTATAGGTTTAAACATTGGTAGGAAAAGGCTTAAATTAACCATTGTCATAACACAGATGTGACATTCATTTGTTTTATTGGGGAATAACCCTATAATTATATTTATTTTATAGAAAGAGAAAAAATGGAAAGAAGTGTCTTCTTATCTTAGACTACCAGGAAACCAGAATCTAATCGTGCAAGAAGCAGCCCGTAACCATGGTGCCTATTATTAAAACTGGTCGACATACACCTACATATTTACCTGTCCAATAAAAGCCTTAACCACCAAGTACATGGTTGTAGATTCCAAGTGCAATGTTAATAACAGAAATAAATGCTGTGTTGTCTTGTTTAAAATTTTTATTGCTTTCTTAATATATATAATTTTCCCATATTATTTTATTGTATTTTTTTCTTTATATAAGTTATTTTACAATTGCTTTTTTTTAAATGCTTTATACACACTTTTGGTGTTGGCAGATTATTCTATGGTGCATTTTTATTACTTTCTCTTTTTTTGGTCAAAATTCTGTGCTGTGCCATTTTACACAGATGATTTATTGGTTTGTTTAATTACCTCATTTTTATATTTTCATATGTACCTTATTTTATCATTTATTTACTGTTCAATATTTTATCAGGTATATGTAGACTTTAAGGTGCCATTCATGTTATTGATATTGATAGTTTGGTAAGGTTCTGAGAGGTGGGACAATAGTGGATATAATCAGAAACTTTTTTTATTTAAGATTTGCAATCAGTTTCCAATGTCATTATAGTAGAGTAGATAAAACAGGTTGTAGATTTTACATTAGCAAAGCTTCCATGTCCTTGTCAGTTTATAATTCAGGGTAAAATGTAACAGCTTGTAAATAAATCATTATGAATATTGCATTAATCCAACTACAACATAAGGGTTGGCAAAAGGAAATACTCTGCATCAATAATGACTTATAAAGTCGGCAATATTTAACCACATGTATTTTTCAGTAGATCACTGTGTAGAAATGCTTATATACTTCTAAAGAAAATGAAACGCAAATGTACATCTTAGTTGCAGAATCTTATTTTTTTTTATATGATGTAGCAAACTTTAACATCGATGTTAATCTCTCAAAATTATTCCTGCAGTATGAAGCTAGTCTTAGATTTTTAAAATGAGAAATACGGGTAGTTAAGTGGCTAGAATGTAAAATCCAGAGAAAAATGTTTATCATTTGTAATTTGTTATTCATTGCTCAATTTTTAAGACCAATGATTTTATTTTTCATCTTGTCAGTTTTATCATAAGGTTTAAATAGTTCTATTGCTTGATAGAATTTGTTGCTCTTCAGTTTCATTTTGTTTTAACAGTATTTCAGTTATTAGCTCACAGTTACTTTTATTGAAACAAAAAAAAATCTCAGCTCCTGTGTGCCCAAGGCTGGAATAAACTTATGCTTTTGCCATTTGTGCTGGTTGTGTAAAAGTTTTGATTCAATTGAGTCACTTTAGTCAGACGTCCATTTATTATCTGCTCAAGTCCACTTGTTACTTGGTAAACTTCTGTAGCTGAACAACCACAAGGAAGCATTCCTAGACATAAAATTTACATTCAAGATTCCTTGGCCTCACAAAGAATTACATAAAAATATGTACGAAAAATCTTGTTTAATAATATATTCTCCAAAACATTTTAAATACCAAATTTTCAGTAGAGCAGGTTTGAAGTGCTTAATTTTCCTTACTTTTTCTTTTGCGAACAATACAAAATGCAGGGTATTTTGTAGTTTTAGTTAACAAAGGCTGAAGGAAGCTTTCTGTCTCGTTGTTGTCTTAAAAATTTATACAATTTCAGTTGCATGTGTACTTTGCCCAAACATCTAGACCAATTTCAATTCTTAGTTATACAGAATACTCTTGTTTCCATGTGGTATATATTTTCATTTTACCTTCAGTCTGAAGAAATTTGTCAACTTTGTTCCAATGATAAAATCAAAACAAGCTTACTGGGTACATCTTAAGAAACCTTGTACATCCAGAAATGAAGAGATACACCTTACAAATTTCCAGTGCTTTTGCACAAAATTTATTTTTGAAAATAATATTCAGTTTATTTTATATCCAGTGCTCACTTGAATTTACATGTATATAGCTAGTCATAGAAAGAAATTTTAAAAAGTTAGGTAATTACTGTATTAGAAAATCCATCAAAATGGATCGAGTAGTTTACACTCTGTGTGACATTGTGTGACACTTCAGAACCAATACTCTTTTGTTTATGGCATGGTTTGTTAAGCAAAATGTTGTTAGATATACAGTACTGTATATGATTAAAAGTAAATAAAGGGACTTGCATTGAATAAATATATTGATGTCGCTTTCTCAACCTTTTTTTCATTCATTTATATGTAATGTGAATATCAAGATGGAATGGGAAGAATGAAGAAAGATCTTTCTTTCCATAAAGAAAGATTAAATAAATACTGTATCCATGTTTTATCCTCTGTAGAATTGAACCAAAACTCTCCTGTTGTGGTTTGTTGAAGCAAGATGTTGTTAGATACTGTAAATCACTTTTTATTTGAGTGACCTTTATTTTCACTTAATTACACCAGACATTGTGCTTGCAAAAAATACTGTAGTATCACTCGTGGATATTAATACACCTAGAGATTATATGTAGCAGTAATCACAATTTGTGAAAATTTTGTCTCGCTTATAGAGACTAAATATGTATCTTGCGAAAATAAAGTGTTGCGAAAATTTAGTGATCTACAGTATACAGTACTGTATAAGATCAATAGGGGACTTGCATTAATAAATATATTGATTTGCTTTTGCAACCATTTTTAGCTCACCTTGACGAAGTCGAGATGAGCTTATGCTATACCCCTGGCGTTGGCGTCCCAGGTTAAAGTTTTAGGAGCAAGTCCATTCCCAAGTAACTATACATGTAAGCCATACCTGAACCAAACTTGCATGCATGATGCATCTAGGAATGGACACTACCAGACTTGCTTCAGATGCTGGATCTGACGTACATTTTCCAGATGAGTTACCAAGTTAAAGTTTTTGGAGCAGGTCCATTTCCAAAGAACTATAAGGCCTACTCGGACCAAACTTGCATGCATGATGCATCTAGGGATGGACACTACCAGACTTGCTTCGGATGCTGGATCTGACCTACATTTTCCAGATGAGTGACCAGGTTAAAGTTTTTGGAGCAGGTCCATTCCGAACTATAAGCCGTACCCAAACCAAACTTGCATGGATGATGCATCTAGGGATGGACACTACCAGACTTGCTGTGGATGCTGGATCTGATCTATATTTTCATTTCCAAGTAACTTTAAGCCATACCCGGATCAAACTTGCATGGATAATGCATCTAAGGATGGAAACTACCAGACTTGCTTCGGCTGCTAGATTTGACCTATATTTTCCCAAACAAGAGACCAGGTTAAAGTTTTTGGAACAGATCAATCCCAAAGAACTTGAAGTTGGTATCGGCAGTATTAACAAAGTTATGAATATTTGTTTACACTATACATGTTTTTCACACTAGACGCTTAGAAATGTGTATGTGCCATGTAAGGGGTTAAACAGAACTTGCAAGAATATTGTTGTCGGGATAAATACCAACTATTAAGAAAATATTATGTGAGATTTGCATTAACATTCGTCGAGGTGAGCTTCGTAATCTTTGATTACCTATGTTTTTCATTAACTATAAAATGTGCCGTATTATCATAAGAGAAACATAGAAAAATGTTTATGAAAGAAAAATAACTTCAACATAGATAACAGGTTAACCTTTTTTTTGGTGGTGGGGGGGGGGTGCAAGATGATATAACGCAGGCCTGTAGGAAGTAATTTTCAGTTGGGGGAGGGAGCACAGCCATATATTTTCAGTTGGAGGGGCATTTTGAAGTACCAGAACTTCTTTGACAAGCAACAACAAAAAAAAAGAACACATGTGCTTGAGGACAGGAACCCCCCCCCCTTTCGATATAGACCCTTAATTGGGCCTTTTCGACTTTTTTCTCATAAACTATCTTTCAATGTCATATCTGTGATAAAATCTATACCAACAATTCGAAAAATTACCTAAAACAAACGTTTTATAAATCTACTCTACATTCGATGTGTAAAAATCAACCTTGTTAAATATATAGATAGTGGGGTGGATTTTTGTATATAAAATGTTAGTTTAAACAAATTTTCTGAAATGATAGGATAGATTAATTCACAAATGTGTAATCTATTTATCGGCAGAACTATTGGGGGCACACCCCCGGCCATGAAACGCATGCATAACTAACAAGTGAAAATGATCCTTGTCACCAATGCGTTGTGTTAATCACCAATGTACGATGAAAAAAATTTGTTCGTGATTAACCTTATAACAAACCTGTATAGGACTTATCATAATTTCTTCGGTCACAAATCACAATTTCACTTCTGCTGGATTATTGAAAAGAAACAACATATTGTTCCTCCATTCGTCGTTAAAAGCGTTGATATTATGACGTCACAATTGATATTGTGACGTAAAAATATTGTTACGAATCGGTGATCACGTATCAAAATAGTGATTAAATTTCGTATATTAATCTATTAGTTTCTTATTACTAGTAAGTATCGGTATACACACTGCGGCAGACTGTATAAGAGATGCTAAGTGAATTATTGAAACAACGACTGTGAGCTTTCGCTGCTAATGTGTCATATACATAAACTCTAAAATACAATAAAACAAACACTTACAACAAATGAAAGGGTTTCTGTCTCCATATGCCAAAGGCAATGAAAACTCCACGTTTCCTTTTCTAGATTTTATTTTATCCAAATTATTTTAAGTATATCTTCTAATCAAAACAGCTACATTTTGTAGGCTCCTTGAATGTTGTGGGCAGAGATTTCTTGCATTTTCTGCATGCATGTAAGAACTAAGAACCCCCCTCTCCTTTCGAAAAGAAGCAGTGGAAATTATATGCTTCTAAATTTTGCGATCATCAAATGTATTTTTTTCATATTCCCCAACTGTATTAGACCACTTACCTGATCGCAAGTATTCATTCCGTTTCGTTGATCGATATTTCCACAAATTTTAAAATGATCAAGCATAACAAAGCTCCGACATTCGTTGCCTACATATTTGGAAATTGTGACGTCATAATCATCATGGCGTCATAAAAGAATGCTAAAACAGGTATAACCCCCCCCCCCCTTTCCTCATTCATCATCAAAGTTACGAAATTTATGTAATGAGTATACGCAAAGAACACAGGAAAATGACTTGTACTATTCTGTATGATGCAACAAAGAACTAAGAACCAATATTTTAAAAAATTTAAAAAAAAAAGATTGATTGATCAAGAAAATGCCAATGGGTGGACTTCATGCATTCAGTACATAAGCGGAAAATTAAAATCAAACGGAAATAAAATTCATGGCAATATATCTAAAGTCCAATTAAGTAATCCGCAAAATTAAACATTTCCACTATTTGTGTGCATCTCGCGTGTAGCTCCTCGCTCAGTCTTGTTAAAAAAATATTTTTTAAGGCCATCTACATTTAAAAGAAAGAATCTTGGCTTATACCCACTTCCGACGCAGGGTAAAATTATTGGAACGATGGGTAGCTGGGAAAATCTTCTTTTCCAGAAAATTCAACATATTTGTTGAATGGATAAGAGGGATAAAAGGAAAAATTATTGTACATGTCCTGGAATGTAAAAAAAGTTTTAAGTCGAGCCAATTTTAGTAATTTTAAGTCTGTCGGAAGAGGGCAACCAAACAATTTTTAAAAGATTTTTTTTTAATATGGCCTTAGCTACTTGTCATTTCGCGCTTTTCACTAATCATGGTTTTCGTTTTTAGATTACCTTTACCAGCTGTTTACTGAATAACTTCATTACTGTCATATTTTTACTAAATCATAATACTTATCTTACTTACATGTATAGACCATATTGGGTCGGGCACGGCATTCACCAATAATGAAAGACAGATGGATCAGATTTTCTGATTGACAAGTAAATAGTTTTGAATATTTACAGCCGATTAGCATGACAAACATAGTGAATCAAAATTTTTGTCAACAGACATAGAAACAGTTCAGTTTTACTGGTAAGTAAACGCATTCAATCGTATTTGGCAGGAAATCAAGGAACTGGTGTTAGCATGGTAAGAAACTCAAAAAACGAATCTGCGCAAATTATTTAAATGTAGCTGAAGACTGATGCAAACAACCAATAAAAATTGATGAGCATGATTCCCCTGTGTTATGTCAAAAGAAATAACACAGTCTATAGGTATGGATCCGTCCAATCTTTAAATTTAATTCTTTATTGTCTATTTTGCTTTCATTTTCGGGTCAAGATGCATTAATGATGAAGCTTGATTATGTAATAGAATAAAATGTGACGGTGTCGCATAATATTTGGTCCGCCTCGTTTAAAGGTCCGGCCGGACCTAATACGATATCATATTTGGTCCGCCTTTTATAAGAAAAGGTCCGGTCCGTATAAGAAATGGTCCCCCTGCGTTTTAAGGTCCGGGTGGTGCAAAATGTTTTAATCTTGACTTTAACATATGAAATTAAGGCTACTGGGTAGTTTGTTTATACTATATGATGAAAGAAGGATTAACCCTGTTGTGTTTGATTTTTTGTACAACATACAAGTATCTCTAGACAAGAATCTACTCGTATAGTGTGCTTTAAGCAGTGCCGTTTAGGGCCATGATTTCTTTAAAAATCATGCCACAATTATTTTGCAAGTGTTTGTTTTTCCTTAGAATTTGTTTTTTGTAAATTAGTACGATTAAAGGTGTGAAATCTGCCGATGTGTATAGCTAATAAAACAATGGGTGTGTGACGTATTTGTTTACCTGACAGGTACCCACCTACCCACAGGTAGAGCCCGCGGCAGATGGCGCTGTCATTGAATGGTCGGTGAACCTAATGGTCATGTGTTAGCTTTACATATTAATAGATCTTATTTTTAATTAATAAATTATGCCAAGGAACCAAATATTCAGGCGTACACTTCAAAACTGCGACATTTTTAATAATTATAACCATACATGTATAATCTTTATTTCAATATTTAAAGCTAAATATGGCGTATCTGAGCTAAAAATTAAAAATACAAGATTAAGCGTAGATGTACATGAGTTTGGGTTTTTTGTTCAAATTAAAAATTTCACCGATATTGAACTTAAATATCCCCACGTTTCTATTAGTTAAATTTAAACTAATAGAATTAAAACTGTGTCTGATATTTAAATTCCGAGTCGATAAGAATCGGCCATTGTTTTAAATCTCGGATATCTATGAAACGCGATTGATTTAAATTGTTTGATTTTCATAAAATGTTTCAGTCTGCATTCCATATCAGATTTTTTTTTTTTTTTTTTTTTTTTTTTTTTTTTGGTGTTGAAATATTAAACTTTTTATTTCCGACATTTTTAGCTTTCATTTTCGACATTCTAAAGTGTTCATCTCCGACATTTTTCAGGAATTTAGTGCTTTCCGGTAATGAAAAAATTTAAAGAATAAATTATAGACTGTTTAGTAAATCAATGTTCGGCGCATTCTTTGACATTTAATTTAGTGAACATTAAATGCGATGAAAAAATTGCATGCTCATTAAACTCTATTAACTAGACTTAGTGCTTCATGTACAGATGTATATACATGTATATAGAACTTTTTTATATTAAAATGTTGTGTATAATAAATTCTTTCAAAATTCCATTTCTACATACATGTACTTGGTAATCATTAAATTGCCGGAGAGGTACCTTGCAAAAATTCCAGAAATGAAAAGAAATAAATGTCAGAAAAGAAAAGACAAATTGTCAGAAATGAAAAAAAGAAATGGCGGAAATGCCATGCCGATTTCCGGAAATGAAATGCAGCGGTCTTATCTTTACAGTGGTATATAAAGTACCAAAACAAATAGAAAGATCTTTTTTTATATTTTTACTCTGAACTTATATAAAAAAAAAAACGCCTTATATGACTTTAAAGTTTTTAAACGCATTTTATATATCTTCATGTCATAAAGGGAAATTTTTGGACTGGGTTTATTTTCCTAGCTTGAAAACTAAAAAAAATAGACAGGGCGGACCTTAAAACGCAGTTATCAGAAAAGGTCCGCCCTCTGTATTCCAGATATTTTTATACTATAAAGGGAAAATTTTAGACAGGGTTTATTTTCGTAGCTGAAAACTAGAGAAAGGAATAGGGCAGACCTTAAAACGCAGTTATCAGAAAAAGTCCGCCCTCTGTATTTCAGATATTTTTATGTTATAAAGGGACTTTTTTGGACAGAGTTTATTTTCGTAGCTTAAAAAACTAGGGAAAGAGACAGGGCGGACCTTAAAACGTTGTTACCAGAAAAGGTCCGCCCTCTGTATTTCAGATATATTCATGTCATAAAGAGAAATTTTTGGACAGGGTTTATTTTCGTAGCTTGAAAACTAGAAAAATAGACAGGGCGGACCTTAAAACGCAGTTATCAGAAAAGGTCCGCCCTCTGTATTTCAGATATATTCATGTCATAAAGGGAAATTTTCGGACTGGGTTTATTTTCGTAGCTTGAAAGGGACAGGGCGGACCTTAAAACGCAGTTATCAGAAAAGGTCCGCCCTCTGTATTTCAGATATTTTTATGTTATAAAGGGAAATTTTTGGACAGGGTTTATTTTCGTAGCTTGAAAACTAAAAAAAAAAAATAGACAGGGCAGACCTTAAAACGCAGTTATCAGAAAAGGTCCGCCCTCTGTATTCCAGATATTTTTATACTATAAAGGGAAAATTTTAGACAGGGTTTATTTTCGTAGCTTGAAAACTAGAGAAAGAAATAGGGCGGACCTTAAAACGCAGTTATCAGAAAAGGTCCGCCCTCTGTATTTCATATATCTTTATGTCAAAAGGGACTTTTTTGGACAGAGTTTATTTTTTGTAGCTTGAAAAGTAGAAAAATAGAGAGGGCGGACCTTAAAACGCAGTTATCAGAAAAAGTCCGCCCTCTGTATTTCAGATATTTTTATGTCATAAAGAGAAATTTTTGGACTGGGTTTATTTTCGTAGCTTGAAAACTAGAAAAATAGACAGGGCGGACCTTAAAACGCAGTTATCAGAAAAGGTCCGCCCTCTGTATTTCAGATATTTTTATGTTATAAAGGGAAATTTTTGGACAGGGTTTATTTTCGTAGCTTGAAAACTAAAAAAAATAGACAGGGCGGACCTTAAAACGCAGTTATCAGAAAAGGTCCGCCCTCTGTATTCCAGATATTTTTATACTATAAAGGGAAAATTTTAGACAGGGTTTATTTTCGTAGCTTGAAAACTAGAGAAAGAAATAGGGCGGACCTTAAAACGCAGTTATCAGAAAAGGTCCGCCCTCTGTATTTCATATATCTTTATGTCAAAAGGGACTTTTTTGGACAGAGTTTATTTTTTGTAGCTTGAAAACCAGAAAAATAGAGAGGGCGGACCTTAAAACGCAGTTATCAGAAAAAGTTTCTGTATTTCAGATATTTTTATGTCATAAAGAGAAATTTTCGGACTGGGTTTATTTTCGTAGCTTGAAAACTAGAAAAATAGAGAGGGCGGACCTTAAAATGCAGTTATCAGAAAAGGTCCGCCCTCTGTATTTCAGATATATTCATGTCATAAAGGGAAATTTTCGGACTGGGTTTATTTTCGTAGCTTGAAAACTAGAAAAATAGACAGGGCGGACCTTAAAACGCAGTTATCAGAAAAGGTCCGCCCTCTGTATTTCAGATATTTTTATGTTATAAAGGGAAATTTTTGGACAGGGTTTATTTTCGTAGCTTGAAAACTAGAGAAAGAAATAGGGCGGACCTTAAAACGCAGTTATCAGAAAAGGTCCGCCCTCTGTATTTCAGATATTTTTATGTTATAAAGGGAAATTTTTGGACAGGGTTTATTTTCGTAGCTTGAAAACTTTAGAAATAGACAGCATGGACAGGGCGGACCTTAAATCGCAGTTATCAGAAAAGGTCCGCCCTCTGTATCTCAGATATTTATATGTTTTAAAGGGAAAACTTTGGACAGTGTTTATTTTCGTAGCTTGAAAACTAGAGAAAGGAATAGGGCGGACCTTAAAACGCAGTTATCAGAAAAAGTCCGCCCTCTGTATTTCAGATATTTTTATGTTATAAAGGGAAGTTTTTGGACAGAGTTTATTTTCGTAGCTTAAAAAACTAGGGAAAGAGACAGGGCGGACCTTAAAACGTTGTTACCAGAAAAGGTCCGCCCTTTGTATTTCAGATATATTCATGTCATAAAGAGAAATTTTTGGACTGGGTTTATTTTCGAAAAACTAGAAAAATAGACAGGGCGGACCTTAAAATGCAGTTATCAGAAAAGGTCCGTCCTCTGTATTTTAGATATTTTTATGTCATAAAGAGAAATTTTTGGACAGGGTTTATTTTCGTAATAAACTAGAGATTAGAACTTTTTTAGTGTGCAGTGTTTAGAACTTCCTAAATTAATATTTTAAGTACCAGCCTAATAGTGTGCAAATTTCCTACTTTCACATAAGCTTTATAAATGTGTTATGCGTCTTTTGCCATTCACACAAGTTTATACAAAGTTAGGCTCATAGTAAACAAAAACTTTGAAATGAATGACTGTTCTCGATTTACTATTAATAGATCACAAAAGTCGGCTGACCCCTACCACATTGTATGGTTTGTTCTTTATATTTCGTGAATTTCAGCGTTAAAAATTGTTGAATCTTATGGTTTAGATATCGATTAATGATAGATCAATTAATGATTTGATATGAAAAATTTGCTAACTTTGTTTATTTTTTTCACATTTTACCAAGGCCCATAAGTGCATTCGTTCTTTTCTGAAATTGTGTGTCTTTAAACTCAAGCTCTTTATATGGTGTACAATATCGGTATACTTTAAAACTTAAAACTTTTTTGACAGGTATCTGCGTGATTTCACTACACTCCATCCCCCCCCCCCAAAAAAAAAAACATTTAGGAGGGGGGTATAAAATGTTTGGATTTTTATTGAAACCGAAACCGAGAGACATAAGTATAAATAATATATCATAAATGTAATGCACAGAGATTTTATATGAGCGGCATGTATATTAAATAACTGGAGGGTCACTACATAAATCCAGCAATTTATCGACTTAATTTGGTTTGATTTCGCCAATTAATGCACATTTACCTTGTCCCGGAGTAATATTTAGTAGGCCGCATTTCATTTCCGGAATTTCCTGAACTTTTCATTTCCGACATTTTTAAGTTTTTACATTTTAAAAGTTTTCATCTCCGACATTTGTCAAATTCATGTCAGTAATTTTTCGCAAATGAAAAAAAGAATTCATGCATCCGTTATTAAAATCCTTAAGGTAAAATATTTTAGATAATTTATTCATATAAAAGACTTTGCTCTTATCTGTCAAAGAAACTTAATTGAATTTACCCTGGAACAGATGTAGGTACATGTATTGTGAATGTGAAGTTTTACTTAACTGATTCCTTTAAATAATGTATCATAAGTCTTAGTCTTAATATTGTTTACTTCTACTACTACTACTACTACTACTACTACTACTACTACTACTAGAAGTAAACAATATTAAATGTTAAATTTAAATTGCCGTAAAGGTATCCTAAAAAAAATCCGAAAATGTGAAAAAAAAAGAAAGAAATAATGTCGAAAATGAAAATAAAATTGTCGCATTCCGAAATAATAACAAAAATTGTCGGCAATTTTAAATTCAGGAAATGAAATGCAGAGATCTAGTAGATATAATAATTAGCCTTTGAATAGGTAAGAAACAGTGTTAAGTTATAAAGAACACAGTGGATATGGTACTTTAGGTTTTCTCAAACGAAACAATTATAGGTTAACCCCCAACTGCCCAATCCGTATGCATGTTGTTTTTACAATAAGGGGTGTAGGGTAGTACACCGTGACATAAGCCCCTGTCACAGCTAGTGACCCTCCAGTTATTTACAACAATATTAAACGTAAAGAATGACAGATTTCTTTTTTCAATGCTATAAAGATATATATTTTGAAAGATGTGAACTTCAGTTTTTGTGAGTGGATTAGTCAAACGTTTATCATGTTTATAGGAAGGAGAGTGTAACTAAATGATTCGTGTTGGACTTACGAACATTTTTCTGTTCATGCAATACTGATTAATCTGCCAGTAAACAAGGCGGTGAAGGTAAATGTTTGTACATTTGTATTCTTAATATTTTTTTATGATAATGTTGACATTAGTGCATTAATTTAAACGACAAAAGAAGCATGTCCCATCTTCCCGACAGGAAACCCGATCAATAATTAGAATCTAAACATTCCTTTAATTATGTATTAATTTCGATTTCTTACTTATTGTTTACTACATTTTCTTGGAGAAAACACTAGCTGTTAATACGACTATTTATCCTTAATTAATTTTAAAAGAATAGTTTTTCAATTAATATCGAATGAACCACATGCATACAATTTGTATAAAAGGCCGAGGGCGGACCTTTTCTTATAGAGCCAGGCGGACCAAATATGTTATCGTATTTGGTCCGGCCGGACCTTTAAACGAGGCGGACCAAATATTATGCGACAACGGGCATGAGCAGGGTTCGACCCAGGGGGCCTGAATCTAGAGAGGTTCTTTATCTGGCCTCTGTCAGCTGACTGTCACAATAATAATAATCTTATTCAGCTGGATACTGTATACAATGTAGTCTGCCTCACTAAACATGCTAAATAAGCACATCAAGATCAAACACATTTTAAAGCGAAATCAAATTCATGAAAATATTTTGTTTCTTTTTTAAAGATTCATCATTTATAAATTATTGTTAGCTAGACTGAATGCATCTGCCTTCCATGAAAAAATCGAAACAAAAAATATATGATTTTTAGAAGAAAATTAATTTTGGTCATTGGCTCATGACTCATACAAGGGAGTTATCATTATTTCCAGAGATTATAAAACATGAACATTATACTTGCTATACATTATGACAACTTTTATTTTAGGACTTATTTGGGATTTGAACCAGGAATTTCTGGTATTACAATCTAAGGTATAGGATCTAGCACTATATAAACAGTTTGAACTATTCAATTAATACTTCATACAATCAATTTAATTTAAAAAAAATGACAACAAATTTTAAAAATTGGTTGTTCATATTCAGATGTTTATAGGATAAATCATTTTAAAAGCAGGACTTTATTTTCAAATCAAATTAAAAGACTCACTAAAAATTCATTTAATTTTCCTTTAACATGAAAAACCTTAAACATGTTTTATGTGAAACTGTAGACTTGACATGGAAGAAGATCTAGAAGAATTTCCTAACATTGAAGTGGACCCTCGATATGTCACAGTGTCCAGTGTGGCATCTTATGTCAGCACAGATTCAGCAGATGACCTTGACTGGTTACAAAACTCCAAACTTACAGGGGGGATAATCAAGTTTCTGTATGATGGCTCCACTGAGGAAAAGGTTAGATGGTCAATAGCTGTAGAGAAAAAAGAAATTTCAGTGACTTAGCCATGTTAGCATAGAAGACTGTTTAAACACTTGGATGGACCAAAAAATTATGTTCATCTGTATCTCTTGTAATATAAGTAATCCCAGATGAATTCCCACTGAAAAGTGAAGTCAAAGTCAAAGGGAAAAAATCAGGGTAAAAAAGATTGATGCAATGAATGGTCAAAATGTATAAGCGTATTATGATGTTTGAAAGAAATATCTTGAAAAGTTTTTTTGAAACTTAGCTTAATTAACATTTTTTTGGGGGGTGGGGGGGGGGAAGGTCAAGGTCAAAAGAAATGTCAAGGTTAAAAAATGCTTTATGCATTTAAATAGTTCTCATCAAAATGTATCAGCATTTAAAGATTTACAAAAATATCTAGAAAATTTTCTTAGAAACTGAGAAAAACACAAAGTGTGACAGGAGGACAGATGGAAGGACAGGAGGATGGAAGACAGACATGAAAAGCACTATATGCCCCTGTCAAATTCATGGCAGGGTATATTCTTATGACATTATTTGAGATAAACACATTAATTAAAGTGATTGGATTGTAGAGTCACACAAGTTACTATGTTTGTGTGGGGGAGGATGCTACGTTGGACAATGTGGCTAAATACATCACCAAAGTGTGGAAAAAGAGGAGCCCAGACATCATTCTCTCTGTTATATCCAGTCTCAGTCATTTCAGGAAGTGGAAGAATCAGCAGGAAGTGGAAGATTTCCAGACAGGTTTGATTCAGGTCAGAAGGGCAAAGGTCAAAGGCTAAAGGTTAAAGTTTATAAGAATTAGACTTTCTATATCTTGGAACAGATGGTTAGAGAAAGTGGACAGGGTAATCTCATTAAAGCACTTTTTACGAAGCTTTTATCTGCCAATTCATGTATACTTTTAATGTAAAATTGTACATTTTCACTTGTATCTTATTCTTATTTCGTTTGGGAAGTCCTGCCAGCACAATTAAAGATGGATGGATTTGTAAAATAAATTAAATATACTTGAGTAACAAAATTATATAAAAGTTACAACTTTGCACTGCTTTAGTCATAAATTCTAAACTTTTAGCTGTTTGCATTGCAGGCTATGAACTCTACCAATATGTGGGTCTTGACAAATGGTTTAGATGGAGGAATCGCTAAAATAGTTGGGGATGCTGTTCGTTTTGAGAGAGAGAGGCGGTCTATTCTGATGACTCGAGCTCAGAACCCCTATGTAAAGCTTCACAAGAAAGAGGATGTAGAGGAACTGCCTAAACTGACCGTGATGGGAATCGTTCCTAAACTACAGCTCCATTGCGTGGCTGGGACTGAGGGATTGGTCAGTAATCCATTAAATAAACATGGGATTTATAGGTTCCTCAGGAGCCTGTCCACATCATTTTTAATGAAAGAAAATAAATTTTTGTCTTGGGGGAAAAAATTTAAGTTTTTGAATCCCCATACCATTTTTCTCAGACTGTATCCATACAGTTTGAAACCAAAAAAAGTATAACACAACATTTACAAGTCTATCAAAATTTTCAGTGTTTAATAATTTTGACTTTTGCTGATAAGGTGGTCAGTTAAACCGTGCAAAATGATATGATTGATTTGTAAGAAGTCTACTTTGTGGTACTCATTAAATGTTAATATGAATTTGATTAAAACATCTGTTAAAAAATAACATCTTTGCAAACTTGAGCCATTATTAATGTGTTTTATATAATCTTAATAATTTCAGCATGACTCTATCATTTCACTTAAAAAAACGGGTACAAAAGAAGCAATCGAGTTGAATGGAGAACACTCTCATTTTATCATAATGGATCAGAATACTGATCTTAGGGAGCTGGAGGGCTTTAGACTCAGAATCGAGGAGAGACTTCTGATCCCCATAGGGAGGGGCAAGAGATACAGAAAAATCAAAATGTTTGATCCCTCCCTTGGTAGGTTGCATAATTTTTTAGCTAACCTGAGTTTAAAGATCAATCAAGCTTTTCTGATCACCAGTTGTCCGTCGTCCATCCATCTGTGAGCATTGTGGTCCATGGGTCTCTTGTTTTGAAGTTGCAGCTCAATGTTTTAAAGTATTGATTGCAACAGACTTGGGATATGTGTATATAGTCATATAGTGTAAAGGTTGTTCCCACATACTAGTTAAATGAAGTTACAGTATTTCACTTTTGAAATGTGACTAAACAAATTATGGATATACAAGTAGTGGAGTAAATTCACAGGTCCCCAGGATTTCAATACAATCAAGTTTTACTGTAATGGTTTTGGAAAAATATTCCCATGAAATACATGTGCATGTATATTGTTTTATATTTTTTAAACTTGTGTTCATTATTTGAATTTTTTCATTTAGTTTTGGGTTTTACAGATGCAGGATCTAACACAGAAAACATAACTCTGATCACCAGCACCAGTACCCCCATGGTGGGCCTCCTGATACAGGGTGGACCATTAGATATTGACCATGTGGTGGACCTTCTCCGGAGAAAAGTCCCTGTTCTGGTTCTACAGGGAACTGGACTGGGAGCCGATCTTATAGCATTTGTGTACTTTGAAAAAATTCACCAGTAAGCTCACTTTTTTGTTTATAGCCTTGATAACTTCATCAGTATGCAATTAGGTGTGTGTTTCTTAAGACATATTTATAAATACATGTATTAATTTCTTTAACAGCCAAGGTGATGAGTATGAGTCTTTTGTGAAAACTGAGTTAATTAAGAGAATGATGAACTGTTATCCAAAGGATTTTGTGGACAATGAGCTGGCCCGGAATCAGTGTAGAGACAAAATACTGGAGTGTGTTAATCTCGCTCACCAGGTTTGCTTCTAAATTGTTTGCCAAGTTGTTTTCATGAAATGGAAGTACTGTATAAGCAGAATTTTTAGCGAGGATTTACTTTTGGCATTATTATTGAGTAATAGTTAGATCATATTAAGTAAAATTTTAGAGGTTAAGAAGGGGCGGAGGGAGCGAAGCGACTGAGCTCTTCTTAACAGCTAAAATTTTACTTAGTTGATCTAACTTAGAACCTATCTCGCTTTTTCATTGGCTAATTAGTCAGCCCGCGGAGTTACTGCATAAACATAAAATTTTAACAATTAAGTGATCAACTTAATAGAAAATTTAGCAGCTGCTGATTGGAGGAAAAAGCGGGTTAGGTTCTAAGGATGATGAGATCACTAAAATTGAATATCGCTAAAAATTAATTTCGCTTTATTTGTAAAAGCTTCTTTAGTGAACTTTTTAAAATCGCTAAAATTACATCGCACTAAAAATAGAATACCAATTTTTTAAGGACAAATCGCTAAATTTGCGTTTCACTAAAATTTCCACTTATACAGTATACAATATAATTTCAAAGTTTTGCAGAAATAATGATCATTTTACATTTAATCTTGTAGGATAATGGGAGGTTTCTAACTATTTTGGACATAAATGCTGATCCCACAGGACTTAAGAACTTAGACAAATACATCTTACTCACTTTGTTTGAATGTAAGTTTAAGCTGGTGACATTGATTTTTAGAAGAATAGTGTGTAGAATGATATCAATAGGTTGAGAGAACTATTGCACAAAAAGCACTTAACCCTTTCTCCTAGAGTATTTGTTTTATACCATCTTGCACCAGTACATTAAATCTGAGGAAAATTCAAAGAAATATTATATTAATATTGTATGGATTTTCTGAATCTTTTGTTCATAAATCAGCCATTTGATTCTCTCCCTCAGCTCAAGGGTCCAAGACAGGAAGTGAGTTTCAGGAACAATTCCAATCTGACCTCAAGTTGACCTTACATTGGAATAGACCTGATCTCGCAGAGTCTCAGATTTTTGAGAAGTATGATTGGACAAGCATCAAGGTAAAGATGCTTATTATCACTGGCATTTGCATTCAAGTCATTGCTTAAAATTCAAGTACTAGAAATATTGCAAAAGTAAGTTACAAAGAAGGAAATGTTAATTTACAGCATTTGATTACTCAATAAGGAATCTCGCAAATCGTTTATTTTACAGATTACCCCCGAGCTATTTGATAAGGCTTTGCTGAAGAGAGGGAGAGAGAGGTTTGTGGAGATTTTCCTGGAGCGGGAAACAATTGTCCTACATGAGTATGTCAACTATAAAAAGCTTCTGGACTTGTTCAACAACCTGGACATGCCTGATTTTTTCTGTCAAGTCTGTCTAGAAGGAGTTCTGGCCAAATCTCCAGTGAGTAAAAACATTTATTTAGTTTTTTCATTATATTGGATAAACATGATGCTTGTTAATATTTTTGCTCTTTAACCCACTGAATGGTCTTCTCACAATTAATACACAGTTGAAGTATGAAAGCCTTAGCACCAACTGTTTAAAAGTTTTGACCAAGGTTAAAGTGTGACAATTTGTGTAAAAGTGGATCAAACTCCAAGGTCAAGGTCAAGAGGTCAAATTTGATGGTACACAAAGAAAGGTTTTGTCACAAGGAATACACCTGCGAAATATGAAAGCCATTAACGCCCACGCAAGGTTAAAGTTTTTGTGGACAAACAGACAGGCAGATGCATTATAGGACAAGGAGTATATACATGTACCCCTGAATCTTTGATTACTGGGGCATAAACAATGATGTAGGGAACTTACAAAAAATTGTATAGAATAGATATACAGTTATCTCTTGATCTTAACATTCATCAAGCATATATTTTTATAGTGCATGATTTTTCAGTATTTATAGATCATATTGGAAAGTGAAAAGGTAACAGCATGATTTTCAAACATGGTATACAGTATATATGTAGAATTTATATAAAGTAAAACTATCTATCAATTAGTTTAACACATGTATTAATGCTTAGTATTCTTTTACCTTTTAGCCGTGATGAGAGACCTACTCATTTCATATGTAATAGGTGTTTGTTGTATTTAATACACATAACCAGAATTCTGTTTATTTATAATTGGATGGCCTCATTTGTACTGAGAATGATTAATATGTAAACTATTAACCTAGTAGGCTCTACCAAACTTTGTATGGATGATGCAGCTCAAATATTTACAGCCCTATACATATGCTAAATGCTTTGGAAGTTTATCTATGACTATAATTAATGAATTTTCTAAGATTTGGTTGGGTTCAAGTTTTTGTATTATCAAGTTTTCGATCCTTTCCCAAGTAATGCTGAGAGATAACAAAAACCTATCTTGCAGTCTGAATCATAATTGAAAGACTATTTTAATAGTTATATCTCTTTTTAGGTCAACTGAGCTGAAAGCTTAAGTGAGCTTTTTTGATCATCGGTTGTATGTCACCCTTCTGTCTGTCTGTATGTAGACTTTTCACATTCTCAACATCTTCTCAAGAACCACTAGCAATTTTAACCAAACTTGGTATAAAGTATCCTTAGGTGATTTTTTATGTAAAACAAAAAGTCACATAACTGAAACATACAAGGGTTACTGTTAAAAGTTCTATTGATTTTCACCAAAGATGGCACCCAAAAGATATTTTTTGAAAAATGTGGCAATATGCAATTCTATGTCCATACTTTCACATAATCCAAGTTTAGATTTTTCCTTTCGAGTGTCTTCTGACACCTTTATATGATTATGATGCATTGTTTTAAATATTCCCCTAACAGGCCTATATAATTAATAGGAGGTGTATCTTTTGTTGTGTTTTATATATTCACAACCATTATATATTCATGGCACATATGTTCATCATCCTAGTTTTCAAAGCCTGGGTCATCTGAAAATACACATCTTGATTAATGCCTTCACGTTGTATCTGAGTGTTAAATTGTCAATCTGTTTTGTAGGGAATGAGTTATCCAGTAGACAAAGACTTTGTCATAGGAAAGAAAAGCGACCTGAATTACCTTCTGTATAAACTGACCAGTCTGGAGGCTCTTGTGTCATCTTATGACCTCTCTATGAACTCTACTGGACAGTTTGTGTGTGACAAATCTACTGCTGAAAGGAAGGTCTGTAAATAGATTCCTGTTTTTTAACATGTTAAAAAACATGTATTTAAGGATCCAAATTTAAAATACCTAAGCAAGATTGCATGGTAGAAGACTTTAAAGAATTTGATAGATAAATGAAAGTTAAAAGATATTGCATATAGTTAAAATACAGTTTTATTTCAAATAGATGTAAAGAAAATCTCTTTGATTAGATTTAGATTTGATGTAGGATATAAGTGATTACATTGAACGTTATGTTTGAAGGCCTTGAATGCCCTGATTTACTGGTCAGTTTTGACCTTTAACCCCTCACTGACCAGAGTTCTATGGAGGCGGTCTGACCAGCCGATGGTAATGGCTCTTGTTATCAGTATGATCTGGCACACACTGGCCATAAAATGGTGTAGCAGGGATCTGGACATCAAACGACAGCTCAAGGATGCTGCTATGTAAATACTTACTCTTTATTCAGAATATGACATTGTAGACCAATAATTATTCTCTGATGTACATACACATAACTCACATTTTCTTTTGGAGAACTTGACAATAAAAGGACATCACGATTTATTTTCTCCTTAAAGGAAATCACAGGATTTGTCTGTCATGACATACTAAAAATCCCATTACACTTCTTTTTAACTAAATAGTTTGAGTATTTTTTAACCTACAGACTTTACATTGTTCACACACATGTTGGTGGAGGGTGTATTTTTTTTGGGGGGGGTGTAATGTGATCAAGGTCAAAGTTTAAGATTGTTGATTTGACTATTATGTTGCAATGACAAGGATGTTTTGTTATCATTAGTTTTCCTATTTAAATATGAAGATCTATAAAGAATGGCCAGAAACAACTTAATACAATATGCATGTTTTGGTATTGTAGAGAGTTTGGAAAACAGGCTGTAAGATTGTTGGATCTGAGCTACAAAGATTCATGCCTAACAGCCATTGCTTCTTTAGATGAGAAACTACCAGAACTTAACAATAAAACCACCATCAAGCTAGCCCACATTGCTCGCAATAAATTCTTCATTGCTCACAAAAGTTGTCAGAAATGGCTGCTTCAGCGTTGGCATGGTAACCTACTCATTAGAGAAGTGGATTATGGAGTATTCAGACTACCCAACTGGTTCAAGGTTTGTAGACAAGTAAATTAAGTAATATACTTAAATTATAATCCCAAACTGGTTCAACTCATTGTTTGACTTTACTTGTAGATATACATGAGTGTCTTCTTCATCTTTCCCATGTTGATTTGGATTACCTATGAGATTAAGAAGGACCCAGACTCTAAGGAGAAAACACCAGGTAACTTTTTTTAGGCTTCAAGAATTGCTCAAATTTGTGAGATGACAAGTGATATCATGTTCCTTTGTCATGATATATTTGTATAAAAGCAGATGGTTGAAATATTTAAAAACCAATGGCTTTAAATAACAATATGGCAGATACTTTTCAGTTGAATTGCAAATATTTTATTAGTTATGTAGACACTTAGAGGGATAATACGGAAGTATTTGGGGTCCTTGAAAAAATGCATATTGGGAGAGGTGTAAGCCTTTTAAATTATTTTAATGGGCAACAGAATTATACACATAAATTAGACAGGTACATTCTTGCTCTTCTTCAGCCCATAAAATGTCCATATAATTAAACCATGACCCTTTGTTATCAATGTGTTTTTCAGAAGAAGAAGAAGAAGAATTGGATATAGATCAGTTGGATAATCAGGATACGATACCTCTGAAAATCAAATGGGTATGATTAACAACTCTTAGTACATGCTATTGTAGACCTGAGGGTTACTGTTGATTTTATATTTCTGTTTACTAGAAAAGGAGTACAAGAGGAGAAATGAAATACCAAGTGAGGCAGATGTTAAGCTATGGTCGACAAAACTTAAGGGTGCCCCTTTATCTCCAGTTCTACTACCTGTGGAGTGCCCCAATCACCAAGTTTTATCTCAGTCAGGTAAGGAACTGTAGAAAAAAATAATGAATTGTCATATATCAAGGTGTCAAAGTGAAATCGTAAGATAGAGTTGAATGTAAATGTTTTTCAGTTGCTGTACATCTTTTACCTGGCCTTGTTCAGTTATGCAGTCATTATACCATCCTGTGGAGATTTCTACATTGACCTTGTTGTGTATTTTTGGACTGCCATGATTTGGGTTGAAATCATCAGAAAAACCATCATCAAGAGAAAGGTATACAATGTATATATATATACAGTCAATTCTCGAATTATCACCATTCGATTCATCGCCATTTTCGCAATACCACCATGATTTCCCAAGAACGTTTTTCCTGCCATATAAAATTCTCTTTATAACGCCAAATTCGCATACCACCATCCGCCACCCTGTTTTCACAACAAACATCCATTTTTTAGTGTCAATTATCTCGATAATACCGCCACAGGTGCATGTGGTCAGTGAAGCGCGGCTAATTGGTTGACGCTATCCCTGTTGTAAAGCATGCAAAGCCAGTCAAGGTACATGCAATTAAGTAAACAATAATTTTAACATGAACTGTTTGAATAATTTTGTTTTCTGTTTAATAAAATCATTTAGTAAAGGCTTCGCCACGAAAGCGGTTGTTCTAAAGTACGCCGATAACAATATTATCTTGATGATCTCTGCTTTTAAAAACAATGCAAAGTTTGCTTAAAAAATAATTATAAGTCAGAAATGATGGCAAAAACAATTAATTCATTCAAGAACTCATTTTACGTACTATACTATAGGCAATATATCACAACGATCGACCCAGCATTAATTATTTTTTTTCAATATCAGTTGCAGATTTACATGTATACACATGAACTTGTCCTTATTTCAAAAATATTCTGTTTTTGAGTTAAAACCCCAGTCACATTTCCACGAAAATTTTGACGAGTGTTAGCGAAATTGTACGAAAAAAAATTTTGAAGTATTATCAATCTAGTTTAAATATGTTTATATATACCTGTATATGTAATAATAATAATAGAAACGCTAAAATTTGATATTTCTAAGAACGATAACTCTACATCTTATGTGTTTTTAAAAGATTTGATTAAATAAATCGCCCTTCGTTGTACCGCCATTTGATTTCTAAAAAAGCCGTTAAAAATTACAAAAGTGTGGCGGTCAAATAGTCAAAATTAGCCTGAGGTGACAAACTAATTTTAAACACGACATGCGATAATTACGCTAAATTTCCTTAATATAAAAATTGATACATAATTTAGATTATCAATGGAACTCGTTTAAAAATGTGATTTTATATCCACAATTCTTGTGCCGCCATTTTTAACTAACCTACAAAAGAAATTAACAGTCGACGTCGGTTCGATCGTTGGCGTCCCAGGTTAAGGTTAAGTTTTTTGGAGCAGTTTTCTTTTTAAGTACTATGTCCTATATTGATTAGACATGCATGGAAGATGCTTCTGGTGTGTTTCATTGTACCAGTCAAAGTTTCATATGCTGCAATTTCAGCAAAGGAATGTACTAGATTAATGTTTTTGGAGCAGGTTAACATTTTTGAAGCCCCAGTTTTTAGCATTTCACCGACCAACGGCCGACGGGTTTTGAAGCAAAAATTTGGTTCTTCAGTTCGTTGTCGTGTTGTCATTGTCGTTGTCGTTGTCGTCGTAAACTTTTCACATTTTCATCTTCGACCAATTTTGAACCACTCGGCCAATTTCAACCATTTTTCATGCACAAAGTATAAATGGCCGAAGGGGATTCAAGTTTGTTGCAAATCCGTCCACGCAACCTTTTCCAAGGGGAGATAATCATGAATTTGTTAAAAATTAATGGCATTTTTAAAAAATCTTCTTCGTCCGAACCGCTGGGCCAGGATAAGATGAAACTCATGTGGAAGCATCGGCTCACGTAGTGTAAAATCAAACTTGTACAAACCATGACCCCGATGCAATCGGGGCGAAATTGGCCGACTTGTGAATATATAAACCAAATCTTTAAAAATCTTATATGTAATAATAATAATAGAAACTTCTACATAACACTGGGCCAAAAGATGAAAATTTTGATCCTGGTATTGTATAAATTTTTTCAACGGGGCAAGGATGGGGCCAATAATGGCAATTACATAGGAATATATAAGAAAAATCTTTAAAAAATTCTTTGCTTCTTAGACTAGGACAGGAAAGATGAAACTTTGTGGAATCATCCTCAGGTAGTGTAGATTCAAGTTTGTTTTCAAATCATGACCAATTTTATAAGGGTTCTGCCAAAATGCCTTGCAAACAGAGTTTTTCATAGTGAATATATAGGAAAAATAAAAATCTTCTTCTCCAAACCACTGATTTCCAGGAAAGATGAAAATGTGGAAAGCATTTTTAGTGTAGATTCATTTGTTCAAATCATGACTCCTGGGGCAAAGATGGGGCCAAAATGGCCGACCCTAGTTTTACATAGGAATATAGATAAGAAAAATCTTTAAAAATCTTGTTCTTTCAAAACCACTGGGCCAGAAAGAAAAATTTAGTCATCTGGAATCATCCGACCATCGGACTTAAATGTGACCCAAGTTTTACATAAAATATATAGGAAATGTCTTTAAAAATCCTTCTCAATTATACAAAATTAGAAATCGTCAAAATGTGGAATCATTTACAGGTAGTGTAAATTTTTTTCAAGTTTTTTCAAACATGCAGATTTACATGTATACCCTGGGGATAGGGTTTCACAACTGAACCCAAGTTTTACATAGGGATATATAGGGAAAAATTAACTTCTTTTACCAAGTACTTCAAATTTATGATTAGTGATAATATGTATTATATATCACCTCAGGTATGTAGATAATAATAATATGATGAATGCCTGGAAGGGGTTAAATTCAAGCCCGATGTGCTCAACCCCTGGGCCTCTTGTTCTTAGGTCTCATTTCCTAAAATAAGCCCTATGTTGACCAAACTTCCATGAAATTCAGATGATACATCGCTAAGAATGCACACTACCAGGCTTGCTTCGGATGCTGAATCTGCCTACATTTTCTAAATTGACAGGTTAAAGGTTTTGGCAGGTTTCATTTCCAAGTAACTATAAGGCTAGCCCTATGTTGAATGTTAAACTTGCATGGATGATACATAATATGCATACTACCAGGCTTGCTTCAGATGCTGAATCTGACCTATTAGATTTTCTGGTTGAGTGAAATTAATTAAATTCTTTGTGCTTTTCATTAGCTAACTAACTAGAAGTTGTTGACCAAACTTGCATGGATGATACCCTCGGCGTCTAAGGATGCATACTACCAGGCTTGGCTTCGGATTAAGGAATCTGACCTACATTTTCTTGTGAACAGGTTAAAGTTCTTTTGGTGCAGTTTCTTTCAAAGTGATTATGAGCTATGTTGACCAAAGACATGGATGCACATTTAAGATGCTTACTGGTGTGTGCTGAATCTGATTACATTTTTCAGATTTGTGCATAATGGACCAGGTAAAAGTTATGCTGCAATTTCAGCAAACTATAAAGCTTATACATGTAATGCATTTTAAGCCAAACTTGCAAAAAGTTAACATTTTTCTCAAAGAACTATATGTTATTTGGTGTTTGCCCCCACAAAAGTCAAATTTTGAAAACTTCCTGAAATGTGCTGAATTCAATAAATTGTATGGAAAATGATACAGTTAACAGAAAACATTATAGTTCCAGAGCAGTGTATTCACAATTTCTGTTTTTATGATGTCACAATCTAGTCCGATTTTACATCCTTTTTCAGAAAGAACAGGTTAAAGTTTTTGGTGCAATTTAAGCTTTAGAATTAACTATAGCGCATGTGTGTTCAGGACCAAACTATTTCATTGATATGATATTCTACACATTATATGAATGCATTACTCACACATGCTTGCTCGATGACTTAATTTTAAAATATCGACAAATATGTACATTTTTCTGCAGAATTCAATGAAATTTAGGTCAAATGTGACGTTATTACGTACATATGACGGTCATTACTTATAAATTATTCAGCTTTGAAGTCATGTATAGCATTGTTTAAGGACTTAATTAAATATTACTCCATCAAATGAGTTTGCATTTTGGGGGGCAAGGGAATACCGCATATAACTCTTTGCGTCCGATGCTGGATTTTAATTACATTTTCATGAAGAAGAACTAGTTTAAATTTTTTGTATAGGTTTATTTCAAAGTATCAGATTTAAATTGCTTAAATATTTTCATTTTTGGAATGTACACTTTTTGTTGGTTCATTGTGTGACTTTGCCTTACTTAAAGACAACATTCGTTGAGGTGAGCTCTGTAATCTCTGATTACCTATGTTTTCATTGATAATTTAATTTTGACAAGGTTCTACCTTTCTTTCTGTCAAATTTCAGGAATACAAAGAGATGAAGATTTTCTGGACAGTGATAGAGATATGCCTGATTGGTTCCTTTCTGATCGTGATCGGACTGGTCCGAATCATACCAAAGTTCATCCCCTTCATCAAGTACACCACGGCTAAATTTGTAATGAGTTTGGGCCTCCTATACTTCTACTACAGGTTACTGAGTGTTTTCCTTCCCATCAGCCCTGTACTTGGACCGATGATGATCAACTTTAGAATAATGGTATGCATAAAAACCTGTGTACTAACAATCTGGTCTTTTTAAGAATAAGAGCATTATATCTGACACCTTTGTCTCCAGTTTTTGAGTTGATTGACCCAAAATCTCAATTTTCTCTGGAATTTTTTGATTTTTCGATGGAACTGGTCAAAGACCAGAAGAGTTTATGCAATGGCAAATTGGCACCTTCTGTCTGTCTGTAAATATATTTAGGTCACCTGAGTCACCCCAGGGTCAGGGGTTCTGATGTTAGGGCGGGGCTCTATTGATTATATAGTAAAAATGCATTAATTCTATGAAAATCTTCTTCTCTGCTCCTGGGTATTAGATAAACTAACTAAGTACATAGTTATGATGAGCAAGAATGCCTCTTCCAAAATTTTGAATTTTATGACCCCAGGGTCAAGGATTCTTATGTTAGGGCGGGGCTCTATTGATTATAGTGAAAATACATTAAATCTTTGAAAATTTCTTCTCTGCTCCTGGGTATTAAGCAGATAAACTACTTATATAGTTCTGATGAGCAAGGGCCCTTCTTCCAGAATTGTGAATTTCAAGGCCTCGGGGTCAGGGGTACCACAGAGAGAGGGGGGCTCTACTTTTATACTGAAAATGAATTAATTGTATTAAATCTGCTCCTTGGTATAAATCAAACATTTTTGATAAGCAAGGATGCCTTTTCCAAAATTGTGACATGTATGGGGTTCATGTGTGGTATGGGGTACTACTGATTATTGCTGAATATTACTGATTAGTTGAAATGCATTTTTAGCTCTTCTGAGCCAAAGGCTCAAAGAGCTAATGCTATGGCCATTTGTGCGGTGTGCGTAAACTTTTTAGAATATGGGCCATAACTCAAGAACCTCTTGGCCAACCAGTACCAAATTTGTCACAGGGTATCCTTGACCCAAGGGCTACCATTTATACTAAAATAAGGGTTGGGACCTTTAAACAAGGGGAGATAATCAGGAAAACAAAACCAAAAGTACTGGTTGCTAAAAAGTCTTCTTCTCCATAACCACCAGGCAGATTTTCACCATACTTACATACAAGGATCAGGATATGTCAAAGATTAAAATTTGCACGGGGAATTACCCTGGGGCAAAGGGCGTGGTCTCAAGGTCACTTCAAAGTTGACCTAAATTTACAATTAATAAAAACGTGTATATTTTGCTTACTATAAGGACTAGGATCATCAAATCTTGTAAGTTGATGCATCTTGCGACTTCACATCATGTTAACTCAAAAGTAGGTCACGGTGACCTACTTTTTGAATTTTGCGGGAATTTGTTTTCAAATTGATTTGAAGGCATATTTTGGACACTTTAAGGCCTATGATCATCAAACTTTGTTAGTTGATGCATCTTGGGTCCTTGAGCAATGTCAACTTAAAATTAGGTCACCTTGACCTACTTTTTTAACTTTATGACTTATCTTTTTAAAAACATTAAATCCCATTATTTCAGACACTGGGAGGTTTAGAATCATCAAATCTTGTACTTTGATGCATCTTGGGACATTGAAACATATTTATGAAAAAGTAGGTCACTGACCTACTTTTTGAATTTTGCCGACATTTGTTTTCAAATTGTTTAAAACGCATATTTTGATTACCTTCAGACCTACGATCATCAAACTTGGTCAGTAGATGCATCTTGGGTCTTTGAAAAATGCCGACCAAAAAGTAGGTCACGATGACCTATATTTAAGTATCTCAGGTACTTATTGGCTTAGAATCATCAAATTTTGTCAGTTTAGGCATTTTGGGTTTTTGGATAACGTCAACCAAAAAGTAGGTCACCGTGACCTACTTTTGACATTTGATGGCTATATTTAATTATCTCTGGTACTAATTGGCTTAGAATCGTCAAACTTTATCAGTTGATGCATCTTGGGTTTTCAGAGAATGTTGTCCAAAAAGTAGGTCATGGTGACCTACTTTTGAATATCTCAGGTACTGATTTAATTAGAATCATCAGTCTTTGTCAATTAATGTATCTTAAGTCCTCAGAAAATTTCAATCAAAAGGTAGGTCACTGTGACCTACTTATGGTATTTTATAATTATATTATGATATCTTCAGTCTTAACTGGCTAGATATTATCAAACTTTGTAAGTTGATGCATTTTGGGTCTTATGATACTAATAGAGTTGGAGGCTTCCAATAGAAGTGATAGATTGTACAATTTATCAGAAGAGCGATTCAAGGCCCTTGGGCCTCTTGTTATTCCTCTACCCTGCCTATGGGTATTAAGTAACCAAACTAATTGCTAAGTGTATAGTTATGATGAGCAATGGTGCCTTTTTCAAAATTGTGAATGCCAAGGTGTCTAGTTTAAAACATGAACCAAACTCAATCATTTGAAAGTTGTTGCATGATGCTCAGGTGACCTATAAGGCCCATGGGCCTCTTGTTTTCTTTACACTTCTCAGTCATCTTTATAGTCCAATATGAGATAGGGAATCCAGGAGAAATGTGAAATACAACTCACCTGTGAATGAATGCATTTTGATTTTTTCCAGATGAAGAAGGACTTTGTGACTTGGTTAAGGATGTTCCTTATGTTTATGATTGCGGGGGGTATCACCATTCAGGCCACGCTGTACCCGAACTTCCCGGCATCAGAGGAAGGCATTGTCAATGCTCTCAGCAGGGCCTTCTTCGGAATGTTCCTCACGAAAATTGATGACCTTGACAGTATGTTTGATTGCATATAATCTAGATATTTTAAAATTTGAGGTAAGCTTAAATTACTTTGTTAACACGTTCATGCCCTGCCATAAATATGGCTCATGGGTTAAGGAATGTTCAGACTTTGAACCAATTTTCTAGGTCAAAAGTCAAGGATATAGCAGATTTCATTGATAAATCCTTCTTATGATTTTAAAAATTACAGGTAATGAACGGTGCGAGTTATTCTATGCCAACCAAACAAGAGAAGTATGCTACAGTAAGTTTTGTTTACTGTTGTCTGAAATGTAGGAATCCAATTAAGTGTACACATAATTCTGTGAATGGAAGTATTTTTGACTTCAGAAATTTTATATATTCTGATAAACACTTTACAATTCATTATCGACCACTTATTGCTTGATATTTCATGTTTCAGATGCTGCTGCTTCATTTTGGAATAGAAATACAAGTATGTCAGATAAATGTTTATTTTACACTAAAGCAAGTACTTGAGATCTATGATTTCTATAGTTTTTTGTTTGAATTGTAGGTCAGATTAGGTTTCATCCAGAGTTTGCTGAGTGTCCATATCGTAGCTTTGGTGGTTACGCGATGGTGATCCAGTATCTCGTCATTACGAAACTCATCCTTCTAACTCTCCTCTACGCTATGTTCAGGTATGAACTCGCACCCAAATTTAAGTTGTTGTGTAATTATTCATAATGATGACCTCTCCAAGGTCGGCTCTGTGCTTGATTTTCAAGCACCAGCTTCACTAACAAGAAAAAACTTCTGTACCTTCCCGGAAGGCAGCATGTGTATGTTTGTATGTTTAATACTACAATATACATGTATATATATAGAATTTCTTTGCAAGATTTGAAAAGGAAACATCACCAAATTTATTTCAAATGCATACTACCTACTCTTAGTTTTGCATTAATAGTAGGAATATATACCAGTAGTAAAATTTTTACTGTAGCGACACATAATTGCTGGAATATACATGTATGAAAGTGTATTACCTTTAGGGTTTCTTTCATATGATATTGCATGCTTTATTGACAGAGTAAACAGATACTTTTAAACATGATTAAATTTTTTGAATTTCAAAGAGTCACCTTTATGGTTTTATAATTTTTTTTTTTTTTTTTTTTTTTTTTTATTGCCCCATCACATGTCCAAGTATATAATAGTGCCAGGGTTGGGGCCCTGGGTTCACTAAGTAACATACATAATACACATATATATTACACAATCATAATGTGACAGGACATTTTTTTCACATATCATTCACACGCCTTTCGCTACATAACATGCATATGATTATATTTATAATAATATTTAACAACTGAAATCTTAATATAATCAGTGAAAAGTTGATGTACATCTGTAACTGCATTGTTTTTTCAAAAATATTAATCATATTAAAACATTATCAAATTCCATCGTTTTTTAAAACTGTCCATTTCCCCATTTTTCTTATAAATATATTTTTCACAATTAAAATAATACATAACCTCTTGTTTGACCCTCTCAAAAGATGGTACACATTTTTTGCATCTATTTCTATAAATATGCTTTTTTATTATACATACTACTAAATTAAATATATTGTTATATTTATAATGTTTTCCCAACAAAACATCAACTTTGTTTAGAGATATATCAACTCCAAACTGTTCTTTCATCCAATCCAGTACATTTTCCCAAATTTCTGCAACACACTCGCATTCCCAAAAAAGATGACAAAGTGTCTCTGGGTGTTTCTTACAAAAACTACATAAATCTGAGTCAGTAACACCAATTTTGTGTAAATATGTATTTGTAGCTAAAATTCTATGTACAATTCTATAGTGGACCATCTTAACTGTATATCATTTGTTATGTTAAAAAACAGAATGTTTTGTTTTTTCCACCAAAATTCATCAACATTAAGTTCTAAAATGTTTTCCCATCTCATTTCACTTTTTGGTTTTTTGTATTTCTGACTAATAAAAACATCATAGAAATCTCTTGCACCTTGTTTGCTTTTTGTTATTGTTTGTAAGAATTTTGGGAAGAAAGGTTGATTTCTTTGAATTATATTATGATCATAATTCAACTGTAATTTTCTAATACAATTTGTTATGCCTAAAAACATTGTAAAAGGTGTTTTTAAATCATATTGTTTACAAAAGTCTTGGTATCCTAACAAAGTCCCATTTGTATCATAAAAATCAAAAACAAATTGTATACCTTGTCTCAGCCATGACTTATAACAAACACTTCTGTTGTTTATACATATTGATGGATTATACCATATGGGACTTAAAATAGATGTTTGATCATCAATACATAATCTCAAATCCAACAATGCTGAAAAAACATCATTCCAGAAAACATTTTCCGTATCTTTCTTAAGTTTTTTTGAAAAATCCCTACCATAGATAACTAAATATTTAATGTCAGGAATTAAATCTTTTAGCAATTCTTTCCAGGCTGATTTACATGAACTATCAAACAATCTGCGAATCCATGTAATTTTTAAACTTTTACAAAATGAATCAAGACATGTCATTCTCATACCACCGTTTTCATAACTTTGGCATATAATATTTTTAGCCACCCTAGCCGTTTTGGTATTCCAGATATAATGAAAAAATATAGCTTCAATTTCTTTGAGTTTTTCTTTAGAAGGGCTCGGTAAACTAATTAATAAGTGACTAAATTTAGGTAAAAGCAAGGTTTTTACTACTGTTATACGACCTGCCGTTGATAAATGTCTTCTAGACCATGATGATATAAGCTTTTTGATAGAGTCAATCTTTGGCAAAAAATTCAAATCAAACATAGTGTTTGTGTCTAGATCTACACAGTATGCTATACCTAACACTGTAAATGGTTCCTGTGACCACATCAAGTTTTGATATTTATCACACAAGTTATCATCAGTATGAACAGTAGATCCAATCCTAATACATTGAGTTTTATCATAATTTGGCTTCAGTCCAGAGAATTTGGAATACTGATTGACTAAAGACAAAGCTGATCTAATTGAGTCTTCTGAACCATCCATTAATAAAACTGTATCATCAGCATATTGTAGTAGTTTATATTCTTTATCTTCAATAACAATGCTCTTTATTAATTTATTATTTCTAATCATAATTCCCATTATTTCTGCACATAGTAGGAACAAGTAAGGTGAAATTGGGTTTTATAATGGTTATTGTATTTTTAGCTCTTCTGAGCCAAAGGCTCAAAGAGCTAATGCTATGGCCATTTGTGCGGTGTGTGGTGTGCGTCGTGCGGTGTGCGTTAACTTTTTAGAATATGGGCCATAACTCAAGAACCCCTTGGCCAATCAGTGTCAAATTTGTCACAGGGTATCCTTGGCCCAAGGGCTACCATTTATACTAAAATAAGGGTTGGGACCCTAAAACAAGGGGAGATAATCAGGAAAACAAAACCAAAAGTGCTGGTTGCTAAAAAATCTTCTTCTCCAGAACCACCAGGCAGATTTTCACCAAACTTACATACAAGGATCAAGATATGTTGAAGATTAAAAATTGTTCAAGGCATGACCCTGGGGCAAAGGGCGTGGTCTCAAGGTCACTTTAAAGTTGACCTAAATTTACAATTAATAAAAATGTTTATATTTTGCTTACTATAAGGACTAGGATCATCAAATCTTCTAAGTTGATGCATCTTAGGACTTCACATCATGTTAACTCAAAAGTAGGTGACGGTGACCTACTTTTTTAATTTTGCTGGCATTTGATTTCAAATTGATTTGAAGGCATATTTTGGACACTTTAAGGCCTATGATCATCAAACTTAGTCAGTTGATGCATCTTGGGTCCTTGAACAATGTCAACTTAAAAGTAGGTCACCGTGACCTACTTTTTGAATTTTATTACTTATCCTTTTTAAAACATTTAATCCTATTATTTCAGGCACTGAAAGGGTTAGAATCATCAAATCTTGTAATTTGCTGCATCTTGGGACCTTAAAACATATTTAAGAAAAAGTAGGTCACTCTGACCTCTTTTTAGAATTTTGCAGGCATTTGTTTTCAAATTGTTAAAAAGGCATATTTTGATTACCTTCAGACCTACGATCATCAAACTTGGTCAGGAGATGCATCTTGAGACTCTAAAAAATGTCAGCCAAAATGTAGGTCGCGGTGACCTACTTTTGACATTTTATGGCTATATTTAAGTATCTTAGGTACTTATTGGCTTAGAATCATCAAACTTTGTCAGTTGATGCATCTTGGGTTTTTGGAGAATGTAGACCACAAAGTAGGTCACAGTGACCTACTTTTGACATTTTATGGCTATATTTATGTATCTCTAGTACTTATTGGTGTAGAATCATCATACTTTGTCAGTTGATGCATCTTTGATTTTCGGAGAATGTCGACCAAAAAGTAGGTCACGGTGACCTACTTTTGAAATCTCAGATATTTATTGGCTTAGAATTATCAAACTTGGTCAGCAGATGCATCTTGGGACTTTAAAAAATGTCAACCAAAATGTAGGTCACGATGACCTACTTTCAATATTTTATGGCTATATTTAAGTAACTCTGGTACTTATTGGCTTAGAATCATCAAACTTTGTCAGTTGATGCATCTTGGGTTTTCCGAGAATGTCGACCAAAAAAGGTCACAGTGACTTACTTTTGACATTGTATGGCTATATTTATGTATCTCTAGGACTTATTGGTTTAGAATCATCAAACTTTGTTAGTTGGTGCGTCTTAGGTTTTCGAAGAATGTCGACCAAAAAGTAGGTCAGTGTGACCTATTTTTGAATATCTCAGGTATTTATTGGTTTAGAGTTATCAAACTTGGTCAGCAGATGCATTTTGGAATTCTAAAAAATGTCAACCAAAATTTAGGTCACAGTGACCTACTTTCGAATTTAATGACTATATTTAGGTATTTACTGGGACTTATGGGTTTAGAATCATCATACTTTGTCAGTTGATGCATCTTGGGTTTTCGGAGAATGTCGACCACAAAGTAGGTCACAGTGACCTACTTTTGAATATCTCAGGTATTTATTGGCTTAGAATTATCAAACTTAGTCAGTAGATGCATCTTGGGACTCTGAAAAATGTCGACTAAAATGTAGGTCACGATGACTTACTTTGACATTTTATGGCTATATTTAAGTATCTTAGGTATTTATTGGCTTAGAATAATCAAACTTTGTCAGTTGATGCATCTTGGATTTTCCAAGAATGTAGACCAAAAAGTAGTCCTAATTGGCTAAGAATCATCAAACTTTGTCAGGTGATGCAACTTGGGTCTTATGATACTTTAGGGTTAGAGGCTTCAAATACAAGTGATAGGTTGTACAATTTATCAGAAGAGCGATTCAAGGCCCTTGGGCCTCTTGTAGTGTAACCAATGCCAAGGTTCAGCAGGAATCAGAGGAAATCTGGAAGTACCAGGTGTACAGCATCATTGTGGACTTTGAGACTCGTCTGAGGTTGCCTGCTCCATTTAATTTCATCAGTTACATCATCATGATGTTTGAGTTCATCTTTGATAAACTCAAACTGTGCCTAAAGAAATGCTGTCGATCCTCATGCTGTAGGAAGAAAAAGGACCGAGTGGTAAAATTCTATTATTTACTTTTATTCTCTTTGGATATCAGCAATTTGACCATAAGACCTTGAACTTAGAGTTTGACCTTTTGTGAAACTGTAATCCAGGTCATAACTTCTGAATAGTTGATGCCAAGATTTTCATACATTGCACATTGTATTTCATTTACATTCCTCATGATATAACCTCTCCTTGGGTAATAACATTTTTTTTTCCTTTTCACCTTGGAGTTGGACTTCCATTTGGGGACATCAGTGTTTTACAAATACAGATATATAGAGCATTTTTAAAGTAATCATCTATTTACTAACTCCATAAGTCTGATAAGGGTATCGCATGTAGACCCTTTATGACAATTTTATTTGCTCTTGTTGGATTCTAAATGAGAGTGAGAGCTATAATTGTAAAAAAATATCTAAATAGTTCAGGAAATTGGTATTTATTTGTTTTTAAGAACATGACTTATTAGATTCTTATCATTCAAGTAAAGAAGTCAACATAACGTTTTGACTCCAATTCTAGGATGTTGACAATGTGTCTATTGTTAAAGTCAAGGACTCGACAAACTACAGCTACTGGAAGATCTGTCTAAAGAAACTGAATGAAGAACAGGAACAAGATGAAAGAGAGGCTGCACGACATACAATGCAAAGTCAAAGGTTAGGGAAATAATCCGTGTTAGATTTATAGTGATAAGATAATGATTAATGCTTCAGATTTGAAGGCATACACTTAAGTTGCTCTGATATTTTTAGTTCACCTCAAAGAAATGAGCTTCTGTTTTCAATTAATTTCTGTTAAAATATTTCCTATAGGCCATCGGCAAAGTAACTGTATTTTATAAACTGAAGAGTTTCAGCTATACCATGGAGTATACTTTTTGCTATCCATCCTTGAGAAAATTTTCATGCAGTTTGATTTTCTGTTATATGATTGACCCGCAAGTTATTCAACATTGTCCGCAAGTTATTCAACATTGAAGAGTTCCACAAAGATATACCTAGGGGTATAAAATTTACTAACCAACTCTTACAAATACTTTTATTACACATTGATATATTAAAAACACCTATCAGCTGGCTCTGAGTGGGATAGCAGACCTGTTTACTCTTACGATTTCGCCGTATTTTATACGGATTTTTAGTCCAAATTACGTCTCACGTTTTGCTATTATGAATATACGGAAATCCGAAATACAGTTGTTCGGAATTCAGCAGCTGTATTTCTTTAGGATCTATCTCAATTTCACGCTTTTAAATGACTTTAAAAAGAATTTAAAATTTCAAACGCAGAGGTGTTATCAGGGTGCCCAAATGCTGTGGTATAATATGACAACGACCAAGTTATTAAACCATATTTTAGCAATCAGAAAAGCCGTTGTTCTCCATTTATATATGTAAAATCGATGGAAAATGAAATCTTACTGGCAAATGCCAAATCTCACGGACAAATCTAAACAAAAATACTGAGAGACAACGATATGGGTAAACAGGTCTGGGATAGCGATTTCATCAAATCCTTAACAGGAACTATAAGTCCAAGGTTTGATAAAAGAGCTATCCAATGCAAGTTCATAGTTAACCATGCTTTCATTGGTGATGTATCTAGGGATGTTTACAACCAATTGCAAAACAGTTAAACTGGATTGCTGGATGAATGACTAGCTTTTAGAGAAGATCCATTCCCAAGTACATCAAAAATATCAAAAAGCCTTAAGGTGGCCAGACTGGCATGGTTGCTGCAATCTAGGGATGCCTTCAGCTGCTTGATCTCTCCTATATTTCTGGATATATTAGTGACAAGATTGTAATTTTTTTTAAAGCAAGTCCATTCTTAAGTAAATAAAAATCCTAGAAGTACCAGATTTACATGAGTGATGATCATAAGAATACAGAACCAGGCCTGCTGAAGTTACTGACATTTTTTCAGATGAATGATCAGGTTAGTTTGTTCGGAGCAGGTCCATTACAAAGTTACTCTGCGACCATTGTTGTGAAGCGCATTACCAGAACATTTTCATAGAGGTCAAGGTTGTAAATTTTGATTACCTAAATTTTGTATAATGTAATTATCTTCTTCTATTGTTTAAATTGTAGAATAGAACAGCTGGTAACACAATCCAAACTACAGAGGGAATTTAATGACAGAATGACGGAGCAGATGTCAAATCTGGAGAGACAGTTGATTGCCTGTAGCTTAGCTTTGGAGCAGATTGCCCACAAAATAGATACAATTGGTCAGTATTATCCTTACACATATGGAGTTTTTGTAATCTGTGAACACTAAAGAAAATTCCCAGTAAAATTACTGGGAACCAAATTCATGCAGGAAATCTCTTTTTTATTCAAAGACTTTATTAATACTGTAGATCACTTAACTTTCGCGACACCTTATTTTCGCGAGAAAGTCATTGACTCTTTATTAGCGAGACAAAATTTTCACGAATTTTGGTCATTGCTCTATATAATCTTAAGGAATTCTATAATACGCGAGAATGAAATTTTCGCGAGCATTCCGTCTCACGTAATTATGCGAAAATAAAGTTCTCACGAATAAAAAGTGATTTACAGTATCTTAATTTGGTGTAATATTTCCAGAATTAACTTGAAGGTTTACACATTTTGTTTGCTCACCTGGGTTATAAGCTTAAGTGAACTTTTCTGTTCATCATTTTTCTGTTGTCCATCTGTCAAGTTGTTAACTTTTCACATCTCTTGCTCTGATGAGCAAAAGGCACAGAGAACTAATGCTATGGCCATTCTACTTGTGCAACTTTTCTGAAATGTGAGTCATGTTTCAAGTACTGGACAGCAATGTTTGTCAAAATTTGTCACAGATTCTTCTACCTCTTGTTTGTATGTTTCTGCAGATCCCCAGGCCCGTCCAGAATTAGAGACTGCCACCTCCCTACACATAGCTAGTCGTCAGTCTCCGTATCCCAACACCAAGATACAGAGATTTCCTGTCTTTGACAAGTATGTCAATTGGGAAGTAGGTATCATCTTCCACAAACTTACATTCTTTTGTTAGAGGCATCTGAAGGTGATATATTGTTACATGTTAAATATTTTATACAGGAACCTTATCCTACCTATGATCCTGTCCTGTACACCAAACCTGTGGATGAATACAGAGAATCAATACAGAGTCTGGTAGATCCTGATTTTATAGAGTAAGTATAGATGATGATTAAACTAGACTAATATTAGGCTTCTCTGGGATGAAGGATTCATTAACATTAAAAAGCTTAAAACAGTCTAGATTAATAATGATAACTAAGAGATTTTTAATGGTAAAAATGGCATTATTTTTCTTTATATAAACATATATTTCTCAAAATAACCTAGCACATATCAGCTTTAAAATATTCATGACAGGAAAAGTTATTTGATTTACCTTACTTTTTCTTTTATGTTGATATTTCTTTAGGATCAGACAGCGTGTGGAAAGCAGCAGCCAGAGTCAGGAGGAGAGAACCAGTATACTTTCAGCGTATGGGTACCAGAAACCCCTGTGGAATCTGTCAGCTACATATGTTATTAATGAGACTAACATAGAAATCAACAGAGTATCTTGGATCACAAAGGATGGTTTACCAATAAGATATGAGCTTGACTCATCCAACATGCCAATGTAAGACTCTTCAATTACTGGTTTAAGTTCAAAAGTCTTGTAATATCAAGACTGCAACAGATAATTGTGTATAGGCCCTAGGGTGAGATGAAATTAGTCGTGTTTTGAAAAATACATTACAGCTGTGAAAATCTTCATCTTTACACCAAAGCATGCATTTGGGAAGCTTTTTGCTTGATCACAATGAGTTCTTGACCCTTACCAGAATTCTAATATTCAGCATTCAGGCCCCAGTTTTGGGCATTTGCCTGAAGGGGGCCGACTGTGGTTTCCATTGCGCAATATTTCAAGCATCATAGGAAAACGAAGCGTATTTACTATTCTAAAGCAACTTTTTTTTGCTTAATTATTAAAATTAAACAAAATTAAGAAATTATAGATATAAAAATGTAATTACAAATTGATATAACTGATTTTTAATCGATTTTGCAATTGATATAGGTAGGTTGACGTCGTTACAGTGTTCTTGATGTTATGATAAACTGAAGCTCTTTAAGAAAAGGGTTATGAAAATGTTATTAAATAAAAAGTTATAAACATATGCTCTTGAAATTTAAAACATAGAAATTTGAGAATATCTTTATTATTTTTATTGTTTTCATATGAATCCTATGTGCCCGTCATATTTTGTAGTACTCTATTAAAACAGGAAAATTAGTTAATTTTTGGCATTTGGAGATGCCTCCTCTGGTAACAAGACGGTAGAATTTTGTGTTTCTTACATATTATGTACAGTATAGTATTACTCATCAAATATTATAGTTTGAACAAAAAATCTATTGTAGTATTTGTAAAATTTGCCTTAAAGTGCTAAAAATTGGCATTTTCCTATATAATCCTATAGTAAATGTACCTGTATTTTGAGACGGTCCCTCAAAAATACCTGGACGGTAGATTTCCCCCAAACTTTGCATGTACACTGAAGTTTATGTAACTTATATATGGTATGAAAATACAGTTTCGCTATTGTAGTTTTCACACAATAAAACCGCAGTCAGCACCCTTAAAGTTTTAATTTTTTTTTGTTTTTAGTTTTATTACCTTTTCAGTTTCTGTCTTCTATGATAGTATATTTTAAAAATATTCACAGAAATCCCATGGGTCGTACTGGTATGAGAGGAAGAGGGAAGTTGAGGAGGTGGGGGCCGAATCATTGTGTGATGTTGGTCGTGTCCAGATGGAAGAGATTTCTGTCTACGAGTCAGAACCAGCAGAACTTCATCACGGTGGACGGCAAAAAAGTCCTAGAAGTCGCTGTATTTCAAAAGAAGGAATCAGGGGAGTTCACTCTGCCAAGTGTAAGTTTGATGAAATTTTAATACTGCATATTATTCAAAGGGTAATACAAACTAAACTTGCAAGTGTGGGACATCTTTGGATACTTACTGTGTTTTGTTAATGTATTTTGATTTGCCCTGCTGGGAATATAAGTCCTGTTTTGATAATTCTAGTTCAGTTTTACTTTATCATAGCATAATATTATTTCCTCAATTTTAAGAAATTAAAAACTGTTTAAAAACCCACCAATAAGCATGCAAATCATAATTTTCACAAAATCACTCATTCGGTATTTTAATTATGAAGCGAAACAAATTTACATGTATAATGAAGAGCCAGGAAAGGACAATATATTTTAAAGTCAGGGAAATGAAATTCACTTCCCTGTTAGTGTCACTTCATTTGATATAAGCCTGATTAATGGTTCTGTGTTCTGTAGGGTAAGGAGTATGGTGACCTGTCTCTTTACTCAGCTGTCTGTAGGAAGTTTTATTGTTCTGTGTTCTGAAGGGTAAGGAGTATGGTGACATATGTCTCTGTAATCAGCTGTCTGTAGGAAGTTTTACTAGTATTGTTCTGTTTTATGTAGGGTAAGGGGTATGGTGACATGTCTCTGTAATCAGCTGTCTGTAGGAAGTTTTACTAGTATTGTTCTGTGTTCTGTAGGGTAAGGAGTATGGTGTGACATGTCTCTCTACTCAGCTGTCTGTAGAAAGTTTTATTGTTCTGTGTTCTGTAGGGTAAGGAGTATGGTGACATGTCTCTGTAATCAGCTGTCTGTAGGAAGTTTTATTGTTCTGTGTTCTGTAGGGTAAGGGGTATGGTGACATGTCTCTCTACTCAGCTGTCTGTAGGAAGTTTTATTGTTCTGTGTTCTGTAGGGTAAGGAGTATGGTGACATGTCTCTCTACTCAGCTGTCTGTAGGAAGTTTTATTGTTCTATGTTCTGTAGGGTAAGGAGTATGGTGACATGTCTCTCTACTCAGCTGTCTGTAGGAAGTTTTATTGTTCTGTTTTGTGTAGGGTAAGGGGTATGGTGACATGTCCCTCTACTCAGCTGTATGTAGGAAGTTTTATTGTTCTGTGTTCTGTAGGGTAAGGAATATGGTGACCTGTCCCTCTACTCAGCTGTCTGTAGGAAGTTTTATTGTTCTATGTTCTGTAGGGTAAGGAGTATGGTGACATGCCTCTCTACTCAGCTGTCTGTAGGAAGTTTTATTGTTCTGTGTTCTGTAGGGTAAGGAGTATGGTGACATGTCTCTCTACTCAGCTGTCTGTAGGAAGTTTTACTAGTATTGTTCTGTGTTCTGTAGGGTAAGGAGTATGGTGACATGTCTCTCTACTCAGCTGTCTGTAGGAAGTTTTATTGTTCTGTGTTCTGTAGGGTAAGGAGTATGGTGAGATGTCTCTCTCCTCAGCTGTCTGTAGGAAGTTTTATTGTTCTGTGTTCTGTAGGGTAAGGAGTATGGTGACATGTCTCTCTACTCAGCTGTCTGTAGGAAGTTTTATTGTTCTATGTTCTGTAGGGTAAGGAGTATGGTGACATGTCTCTCTTCTCAGCTGTCTGTAGAAAGTTTTATTGTTCTATGTTCTGTAGGGTAAGGAGTATGGTGACCTGTCTCTTTACTCAGCTGTCTGTAGGAAGTTTTATTGTTCTGTGTTCTGTAGGGTAAGGAGTATGGTGACATGTCTCTCTTCTCAGCTGTCTGTAGAAAGTTTTATTGTTCTGTGTTCTGTAGGGTAAGGAGTATGGTGACATGTCTCTCTACACAGCTGTCTGTAGGAAGTTTTATTGTTCTCTGTTCTGTAGGGTAAGGAGTATGGTGAGATGTCTCTCTACTCAGCTGTCTGTAGGAAGTTTTATTGTTCTGTGTTCTGTAGGGTAAGGAGTATGGTGACATGTCTCTCTTCTCAGCTGTCTGTAGAAAGTTTTATTGTTCTGTGTTCTGTAGGGTAAGGGGTATGGTGACATGTCTCTCTCCTCAGCTGTCTGTAGGAAGTTTTATTGTTCTGTGTTCTGTAGGGTAAGGAGTATGGTGACATGTCTCTCTACTCAGCTGTCTGTAGGAAGTTTTATTGTTCTGTGTTCTGTAGGGTAAGGAGTATGGTGACATGTCTCTCTACTCAGCTGTCTGTAAGAAGTTTTTGGAGAACATTTTCCAGGAGTCTGAGACCAAGCTTGACCCCAACATGACAGAACAGCAAATGATTCAGGTAAAAAACAACAAAACAACAAATGATTCTGGTATTGTAACAACAGAACAATAAATGATTCAGTTACAGTAACATCTGAACAACGAGTGATTCAGATACAGTAACAACAAAACAACAAATGATTCAGGTACAGTAACAACAGAACAACAAATGATTCAAGTAACAGTAACAACAGAAATATAAATAATTCAGGTAAGATGACAACAGAACAATGAATGATTATGGTACAGTAACAACAGAATAACAAATGATTCAGGTACAGAACAACAAATGATTCAGGTCAGTAACAACAGAACAACAAATAATTCAGGTACAGAACAACAAATAATTCAGGTACATTACAACAGAACAACAAATGATTCAGGTACAATAACAACATGACAACAAATGATTCAAGTATGGTTACTACAAATGAATCAGATACTGTAGCAACAGAACAACAAATGATTCAGGTATGAATAACAACAGAACAACAAATGATTCAGGTACAATAACAACAGAACAACAAATGAATCAGGTATGATGACAACAGAACAATGAATGATTCAGGTACAAGAACAACAGAACAACAAATGATTCAGATACAATAACAACAGAACAACAAATGATTCAAGTATAGTAAGAATATGATTCAGGTACTGTAACAACGGGACAAAAATTGATTCAGGTACAGTAGGAAAATGATTCAGGTACAAGTACAACGGAACAACAAATGATATAGGAACATTAATGACAAAATAACAGATGATTCAGGTTTGGTTACAACAGAACAACAAATGATTCAGGTAAGATAATTACAGAACAACTGAACAACAAGTGATTCAGGTACAGTAACAACAGAACAACAAATGATTCAGGTACATAACAACAGAACAACAAATGATTCAGGTACAGTAACAACAGGACAACAAATGATTCAGATATGAGAACAAGGAACAACAAATGATTAATTAAATTTTAAGAAGTAAATCCAGACTAAATTTGATAATCTTAGTATAGAAATGACATTCATGTATTAGAATATCTGCAGTAAAGGTATACATGCATATTTGTGTAATTTAAAACCTATTTTTACATTAATTTTTTCTGTTTCCTTTACTTGTACATAATTTAAACATAATTTAGCAATGTACATGTATATATGAATTCTGAGAAATTTTTTTTTCTGTTTTTCAGTTCTTTGAGCAGTTTGTGGAGCCCCATCCTGGTCCCTTTACAGGGTTTACTTCAGGACAAATTTACAAGGGCTACATGGATGATCCGTGTAACACTGACAATGCCTGGAGAGAGGCAGAGGTCTGGAACATACATTACCATGTTCCGGATAACCTTGACCTAAAGATCAAGGACGTATGTATAACTAACTTCATAATTATTGGTCCAAACATTGGAAGGAGAGGCTGAAATTATCCATTGTCATAATACAGTTGTGACATGCATTTGTTGTTTTATTTTTTAAGAAAGTAGCCCTGTATTTTATTTATTTTGCAGAAAGAGAAAAAGTGGAAAGAAGTGTCTTCTTATCTTAGACTACCAGGAAACCAGAATCTAATCGTGCAAGAAGCAGCCCGTATCCAAGGTGCCTATTATTAAAACTCACCGACTTGTTCATCTTTATATTCATCTTTCAAATGCTAGATGGTTGTAGATTCTTAGTGCAATGATTGAAAAAAGTAATGAAAATTTTGTTGCTGTCTTAAGACTTTTTCCTTTTATATTTTTGTCCTTTATGCAAGTTATTTTACATTTACATTTATTTTTATATTAATTGCTGTATACACACTTTTGGTGTTGGCAGACTATTTCATGGTGCATTTTTACTTTATTAATTTTTATCCAAATTATTCACTGTGCCATTTTTAACATAGTTTTTGTGTTTGTGTTCTTACCACTGTACTTTCATGTGTACATTATTTTATCATCTACTTTTCATCTTTGTAAACATGAAGGTGCCATTCAATAATTATTGATATCATTACCATATCTTTTAAGTTTATGTTTTTAGATGTAAGGTTATTGTTTCATTATTTTGTTCAAGACCAGAATTTCACTGAAACTGTGAGAGATGAAACAGTATTTGTTTTGATCAGAGATATATTGATTCAGGTTGAAATCAATCTACAATATACCAGTACTTGAAGATGCTTAAACAGGTTATGAAATACTGGTCAGGGTATACCATTATTATTTTAATATAATGGTACATATATAAGACTTTAACTCAATAATGATCGTTATAAACTAGGATAGTTTTTTTATCTTCAGTGTGAAGCTTTAGTATGAACAAAAAGTTTGAAAGAGCAAAGTATGTAGAATGTGCAAGCCAGAAAAATGTACATCAGTTTTAATTCATCATTCATTGACGAACAATGTTTTTTGTGTAAACTTGCCTTTGTAAACATCAGTTTCATACTGCATGACAGGGATGTATGTTAATCTATCTCTGTGAAGCCGTTTTATTTTTGGTAACAGTATATTTCAATTAACAGTTGATTTTTGACCATTTGTAGGGAATGGTATAGACTTGCATGTTGCTTGGAGTCGTACTATTTTTTTAAAGAATCTTTTAAACTCACATGAGCCGAATATTCTTTTGCCATTGGTGCTATTGGTAGGTATTAAGGTCAATTGACTCACTTGGCTGACCTTTTGCTATCGGTTTAAGCTAGTCCATATATTTCCTGTGTAAAATTCTGCAGCTGAGCAACCATACATAAACATCTATAGTGGAGATTCAAGATTGTTCAAACATTTCCCCCATAAAGAATTATGTTGAAATATGTAGGAAAAATCTATAAATGTCTACAAATTAAATTGTTAAACTTGCATGACATCATAGAAAGATGTTAACGTATTTGAAAAAGCTATCAAGAGTTGTGGATTGAATGCATCATCATATTTTAAAGTTGTACAAAATCTATTTTTACACAATGTTCAGATTAGTTTACATGCAGTGCTTATTTTGTTTAGATAGCAAGGAATTAAAATTCAAAGATTTAATTAGAATTTATTAGGCAATTGTAGTATTAGAACTTGATTTTAAAAAATACAATAATCCATCAAATGGATTAATTAGTTAACAATTTCTGTGTGACATTGTGTGACACTGAACCAATACTCCTATGTTTATGATGTGGTTTGTGAAAGCAAAATGTTGTTAGATATACAGTACTGTATATGATCAAAAGTAAACGTAAGATTTGCATTGAATAAATATATTGATGTCACGTTCTTATTTTTTTTTTTTTACCTTCATAAGTCATATGAATTTTATATTACATTCATCAAGATTGAATGGAAAGATGAAGAAAGCTCTTTCTTTCCTAAATGAAATAAGGATACTGGTAGTGCCAATTAAGGACCCCCCTTGTGAGCTAAAATCAGTAGTGTTTATGCATTTACTCTTTAAGGGGAATTAATGTATCGAATTCTATGTCTGTCAACTGAAATATTTTCAGATATTAAAAATACATCTTTCCATGTCTGATACAATTTGACCTTATGACCTGAAACACCTATCTACTTATGATATAAATAGTTCTTGTTGCACCTGGGGGTACATAGGGCAAGGATCCTAAATACAGTGGTCATCAAAGCAGACCATTGTTCCAAGTTTCACATTTAAAAAAGGTTCCTCAAGATATTGAGCAGACAACACATTAATAATGTTTCACTGTTCAAAGTACAGATATGTGATCCAGGTGTGACTTACAGTAACTGAAATAAAATAATCTTTGAAAACATTGAAAACTTGTGAGTGTTTTTGAAGATGATTGTGTTCTCAGTTCTCAAATTTTCTTGAGGATGTGTCAAGGTTGGAGCTGCAAGGTTGAAGTCAAGTTTAAAGTGTGAAAATCAGGGAACAATGTCGATATCTCGTATTCAAGAACAGCACCACAATAGTCACCAGCTTTGGCAGCTAAATGCCTTTATTAGACCCCTGTAAAATCTTAATTAGCTTTTAAAATCAAAGTGTCTGGTGTCCTAATGGCTGTAAACTTTTCACTGTTTTGACTTTTTGAAAACCACTGGGCTTATTTCAAACAGTATACACTGTATACTGTTGAAAGATAATGGGCCTTTAATTTTATTTGAAGTTAGGATCTTTGTGTAGTGCTATATACCGTGTGATTTTGTAGTGGTTCCAGAAAAATAGCTATTTCATATGTAGATTCAAAAATTAAACAAGAGGCCCATTGGTCACAACACTCACCTGAGTCAATAAGGTTCATCTGTTCCTCATCAGCAGATTTTTATGCGCCCAGATCGATAGATCAGGGGTCCATATTGTTTTTGTCCTGTCTGTCTGTTGTCAACTTTAACCTTCGCTATGACTATTGAATCATAGGAGATAGAGACTTCATATTTGGTATGCATATTCCACTAATTACACCCCCCCATCCCGGTTTGTTCTTTCAAATGGCATCAAGGTCAATGACTTTGTGACGTTGACTGTGACCTATATGCTAAAAATAACCTTTTTGAACCTTCACTACAACTTTTGAACCAGAAGAGATAGAGACTTCATATTTGGTATGCATACTCCACTAATTATGTACTTTCAAATGACACCAAGGTCAATGACCTTGTGACACTGACTGTGACCTATATGCTAAAAAATAGCTTTTTCTAACTTTTATGCTGCTGCCATGTGCATATAAGTGTTTCACAAACCCATCTTGTTCTCCTATATATTCCCTTACTGTGACCCAAACCTATCCCAGATGGTCATGTTTGTAACAAACTTGAATTTACAAATTCATGAAGGAAATTCATGAAGGGTTTCATCTTTTCTTGCAAAGTGGTCATTGAAAAGTAAAAATATATCATCAAAAATTTCACAAATCTTTAATTACCTCCCCGGGAAAGAGAGTTTGGCCCCTTCACCAAAAGATACTTTGTGGTAAGTTTGGTTAAAATTGGACCATTGGTTTTGGAGAACATTAAAGCAAATTGTGGAAGTTTAGATTTCAGACAGATGCCAGACAAAATGTAAAAGTTTTATGCATAATGCAGCTTTCAGAATAAAAATTAGTAAGCTTGTATGCCAAGACAATTCATAAGGGCAGAATGTTAATTAATGCATCTTCTTTGTATATTGTTTACTACCGGGTACCGGTATATAAAAATTCCATGCATGCATGTGTGTGATTGTTGTGTCATTTTGGGATGTTTTCTACCCTAGCTTAAGTACATGTGTATTGCATGCAGTGTTGTGATTCACTATTTCCGATGACAATATCCTCTTTTGAAATAAATAAAGTTTAATATTCATAATGATGATTTAATGATGTCATAGATTAAAGAATGTATTGTAGTTACCTATGAGAAGTGTTTTTGTGGTATCCTGTTCTTACAGACATAAGTTGTCACTCCTAAAATTTAAGAAGGAGTGCACATAAAGTAAAACACTTGTTAATAAAGGAAGTTCCCTCGTTCCCAATCCTTAATAAAATCAATGTCCGGCATCTATACATACATTTTTCTTCGAAAATTTATCATACATGGAAAAAACAATAAACAGAAATTAATTTATGTACATATTAAGTATTGATAAGGGTTTTATATGCAATAAGCAAAACTGACTGCTAAGCAATTTTAAACACAATCAGCTTTTATTATTAGTACATATAGTCTTCCTCTGATGTGATAAGACTTGTATAATTAATACAGTCACTATACACTTTATATCTTCTACCATCACATAGTAGGAACTCTGATCCATGATTATGAAAATCATTTGTAAAAAATTTCTTTTAAAATTTCTGTACATTTTTGTTGTTCAAAAGAGCTATTTCTTTAAAAATTCAAAGCATTTGCTGGAGAGGGGAAGGGATATCGCACCTTTTTCTGAAAAATAGAATTTCTTTAATGAATAAATTTATTAATCAATCTGTTTGAAGTACTGTTTTCCATGCTTTTTATTAAATAATTCAAAATTACTTCCAGAATACACCAGAACTCATCTTTTATGATACACATATGGTACATTTTTATACAGAAAACAAAAAAAAAATGGCTTAAAGGAAGGAGGAGGCCCTCCAAGCAACTCGATCCTGACCCAGGGACCTTGGATATCACAATTTAGGTTGAGGTACCCTGTTTCATATCATAGCCATGCATCTAGTTTATCCCCTGCTTAATATAAATGGGAAGAGCGGAAGATTTTTAAAACATTCATACATTTTTACTTATATAATCTATATAGAGGCTCACACTAACATCAAGACCCTTAACCCTGGGGACAAGAATTTTTGTAGAGGATTGAACAACCGAGACAAAAGCAAATAGCAATAGGTCACCTCTTTGATTTAGGTGACCTAGAACTCTCTTGACATAACCCTATTATACAACTCCTTAATATCAAACAAAAAAGTTGAAGAATTTTAAAAGAATGCCCCTATTACTTTATCCTATGTTAAATGTTTGCAAAGTTTATTTCTATACATATCAGTGATACTTTGCTAAACAAGACGGCATTCATACTAGAAATAAACATCAATCAAGCTTTTGTGAAGTAACTGAAAGTTAGGTTTATAATACAGTAACCAATTCTCTGCTATATGTGAAGACTGTATTCTGTGATCTTACTTTGCTGTTTCACACATTGATCTTGACAGAGAACCTTTAAAACATATCCCCCTTAGTAAAAGAGGTGAAGATAACAGCATCAATCTAAAAAAGAAAAGAAAGAAGTATACATACAAGTACAAATGTGAGAACAGGGCATAAAACACAAGCTCATAAAATTCCAGAGATTGGATCAGGAACCTAATGTTTAATGAAACTTCCTTATTGTACAGCGTATATGGAAGTTTCAAATATACATTGTAAATGTTGTACTGTAGAATACTTAGGCCCTATATTTTTCATGAGTACTTATCATGAATTGGCTCTTCAACATCAAATTGCAAGAATAATAATTCATGAATAGACAGTTGATCAAGAGATTTCCCTTACATGGACTTCAGCATCATAAAAAATAAAAGCGAGTTATTTTATTTCCCGAGTGGTGCGCCTCACGAAGTGATGCGATAATTAATTCCACATGTATATTTAGGAATCTACAGTATTTATTGGTAGTCTAGTGGTTTATGTCAAGATTTTGAATTAGCCTACGTACTGTACTTCAATTATTACATATCTATCTTGATAAGTGAATGACCCTGCTAGAATCTTTATTCAATATTTTTTGTGGAAATTACATAAATATGCTGGATTGATAAATTTGACCATCATTGGTGAAAAAACCATTAGATTACAACTAAGTACATGTATAGGAAGTCTAGATTCTGGGAGTTTCCAAACAGTAAAATTTTCATTTTTTTTTAATCATATGTGTTGAAATCTTTTAAACCCCAAAAAATAAAGAAATAAAACGAAAAGAGTAATAAAATATTTCATTTTATTCAAAAGCTAAACCAAACATATTGCATATAAGAATGTTTTATAACAAGTGCTGATATCAACATTATAATTTAATTGTTTTAAAAACAGACTTGGAGACATTTATTTATCATTTTCTATTAAAATTCTAAGATCAAAATTTGTTACTAAAACCAATATCCAGTTACAAGGAATACATATATGGAATATGGATGTGAAAGTTCCGACCTAACACAGCTATTCAAAAGTTACAGCTAAATTATCATAAGTTTAAGTTTTTGAGGACAAACAAGCAGACTGACCAAAAGGGTACAGTATGTGATAGAATCTTCAAATATGGAGCATAAAAACAGCAAAACTCTATCTGTTTGTAACAGGGTAAAGAACATAATGAAATTAATCATAACAAATATCAAATATTAGACAGCTGCCAAAGTATTTGATTTAAACTGATGTAAACTTATGTCTTACGATGTTTAAAACGTGTTTGTGGAACACTGATGCACCTGTAATGGCACCTCACGGCCAAGGTTAGAGTTTTTCAAATGAATGTCGAACTCCAAGGTCAAGGGTTCAAAAATATTGAACCTCAAAGAAAGGTCCTGTTACAAGGAATAAGCATGTGAAATTAAAACCCTAGCAACAACCATTCAAAACTATGGGTTATTTTTTTTAACGTAGGTAATTTCTCAAAATAAAAAGATCAGAGATGCTGGTATTTGTCTGATTGGATAATTAATTAAATAATAAATCCCTTGTATAGTCTATTCAGAAGTTATCCCCAAGGTTTAAGTTTTTCATGTGTCAAGGTCAAGAGGTTATGTAGGTCCACTCTCCATGAAAGGTCTTGACATAAGGAAAACACATGTGATATATGAAAGCCTTAGCACAAAACATTCAAGGTATGGTCAACCGTCAAGGTTCAAGTTTGGTAAATTTTGTAATAATCATAATAATAGGTCAAACTGCAAGGTAATGGTCAAGACTGAAGAGGTCAAACCATTCAAAAAGTGTGGCTTTATATGGTTAAAGAGTTTGCAGACAAATAGACTGGCAGGTCAGAGAAGCAGACAGACGAAATCTATATACCCTGATTCTTCTATTATGTACAAGAATTTAAAACTGTTTAATTTATAATTTATTACAAAACAATGAAGATCAACTTCAACAAAAATCCATCATATAAAGATTTGGAGACTATAAGAAGTCTCAAGAGGTTTTATATCAATAACAGCATGTATACATGTAGCTTTCACATACAGGTATATTACATATCAGTGCTGAGACAGCATAGGTTTTCTGCATATGATACATATCTATACAGAGGCAATATACCGTATCATTTCTAATTTTAAAAATTTGTTTAAAATTCATATTTAATAAAATAAAAAAAAATCCACACATTATTTATTTCTTAATTTTTCAAATCAAGTTGACAGTTTTACTGTGTATGAATCCCTTATCTTCAATTAACATAAGAGATTGTAGATGCATATACTTGATGCTGATTCAGGACTTTGCATTAAACATATTAAAATATTTAAGAATCATTTCAACTCTACTTTACATGGCAAACAAATTTTAAAATCAATTGTCTTCCTGGCAAATTTAATGTTATTTTTTTCCAAATATAATTTAAAATTCATATAAGTGTTAGGATGGTGGCTTTTGTTGACTAGAAGATGATTCATTCTTTGCACTGTCCTTTTTTACATATTTGTTCCAAATGTGTTCAAACACAGGTTTAGCTATGATAGAACTGGCACATATCACAAAGAAACCTTGTGCATACATCCTAGTTTGTACAAGGTACTGGGATACCTCAACTTTTCCGTATTTCCTTGCAATGCTTCTTTGATAAGGCTTGAAGTAAAGAGCTCTACCAATAACAATTAGAGCCAGCCCTGCAAGACCTGAAATATCAATATATAATGTTTAATATCAGAAATAGAACGATGCATGTAACGATGATGTTCATGGCTAGAGATTTTGTATTGCAATATACAGCAATATTTTTAACTGTATTGCAATTATTTTCAATGAAAATAAAAATGGTACATGTGCTCTAATTCTTATTTTATACATGCATTCACTAACATTTTCATCATGTTCATGAGAAATGTAAAATTGACCAAGATAAAATATCTTGTTGATTCAATTATAGTACTGTAAGTTATGGATCAAAATGCATGCACACATAAAACAGCTTTTACCTTACCATTGTCACAATTGTAAACTTTTCTCACACATTCTACATCATATTTGAATTTATTATAGAAAATCTGAGTGTTTTATTGGTATATCTGTACTACAAAAACATATTGAAAAACAATATTTTTTGTTCTCATACAAAAGTCTTTATAAAAATACACTTGTAAACAAAATATTTTTTGTCAGAAAGCAATTCTATGGTTAGGGGGAAAGTAGAAAATGTAGAGATTTTATTGAAACAGATTAACATCTGAAATGTCAGTCATCACATTATATTTATTACAAGACTATTATGTATGAAGTGAGTTTATAAAATACTAAAACTGGAGAAATCAAAACCAACTGGCGCAATGACCTGAGGGCACACCTACGTGATAGGTCAAAATATTTTAACAACTTATGTCAAGTTAATGTTCCCTCATGGTCAATTAAAAACAATTATAAATGACATTCACAGGCTGTCCACATTCTGTTGCCAATTGACATTACTAATGAAATGAATTTTTATGTACGTATCATTCAAATGTGTCATATATATATCTGAACAGTGGTCAAGGTTCTTTATAAATGCAAAATATTTCCAACGAATGTTAATTGGGGCTCAATTTTTGTGGCTATGAATTCCTTAAAAATGGAGTATCTAACTTGTAAAGGATTTCTTGCATAAGGTAATAGTATTTAGTTTACATATGTAGGCCTAATATTGCAATATCAAAATGTTCTCTAACATCTATAACAATGGTAAATTTATCAGTGGGAAAGTATATACCTTATCATATTAAACTGTTTTAAAGGCCTAAGCCAAAAATAAAATTAGCTCTGTTTTGGTGTTGCCGGAGGTAAATCATTGCGGTCTAAATAAATTTTTTCAATTGATATACAGATCATAAATTTTATTTCGTTATCTTCATCTGAATGAAAGTGTCCTGTCCAATCTGCTAGATGAATCTATGGTGGCCATGCTTGAATTTGTGCATATATGACAACAACTTCATGCCAATTTAATGTAGGCGATGTTAAATACCATGTACGGGGTACATTAAAAGTTAGTAAACAGCTAAAAGGCTTTGAAAATCAATGACAAAACTGGGAAACACACGATTATATTTCTGAATTTGAATCTTGAAAAAAAAAATTCCCTTTTACCAACACAAACGTATAAAGACTAAGTTGACAATGCCAAACCAACAATTATTTTTAATTGTAGCCCCAACTGCAATAATATCAATATTAGTTGTTCACAATGATAAGAGAGATACTATCATAGTGTTAGTTGCCAACAATCAAGTTTATATTTCTTGCTTATAACCTTCCCTTTTGATAGTAAATCATGCAACATCTTTTGAAAATTACAGTGTATGAGGGCTTTGTCCATTGACTGTTTGTAAAGTCTTTACATGTTAATTATATTCTGTTGTCCATTGACTGTTTGCAAGTCTTTACGTTTTATATTCTGGAAGGACTCATGTACATCACAAGTCCTGAAAAAATGCTCTTAAAATATAGTGTGGCCATGACCGATCAAATGGGGTTTTAAGCATTTTTGACCCCCAAACTGAATGCCAAGGACAACAGTTTAGTTTATTTCCTTTTTTAAAAATGAAGTTTACCCGGTGTCAGTAAATTCTTTAAGGGGTATTTTGACTTCCTACCTATCCCCAGTTGTGGATACTTCATTAGAGGACTCTTGAAGTCATATTTCTGATCATTCTTCCACTCTATGAGAGCCAGTCTAGCTCTCTCTTCTTCACTCAAACTTTTCTCCCATTTTTCCATCTGCTGCTGATCCACCTCATTCATGGTTGAGCTCTCTTGTGGCATCACTGTAAATTGATAATAAAATGAAATGAAAATACCTTGCTCATTTTAACTATACAGCAGCTGTACAGTATACACACGTTGACACTCTACAGGTCAATCATATAAAATGGTTATATATTACATGTCTCTGTCTAGAAACTAGAAAGTATTTATCATAATTTGATATTTCTTTGCATGATTATCGTACACTTAACCAAAATCAAATGTTACTTTCAATTAGTTATATACACTGTAACACTAACACAACAAACCTAAAAGTCTGTCAAAATTCCTTAAAACGGTCGAGTTAATTCGCGCCAAACAGCCTTGCTAATCGAATATTCACGACATATTCTCATCTACCACGAGATATCAGGAATTAATAAACTTCCTATATAAATCGTCTGAATTCAGTCACCTTTGACAATGTGTACTCGATTGAGTACGTGCAAACGTTCACAACTTTTATTTTTTAAGTGTTGCGTAAGCAGAAGACGTAATGACCTTTCAAGTGAATTCCGAACCCGATCACAATTTGCTGTATCGGTTCTCAAATTGAAGTCACACTAGGGAATGATGCGTCTTTATACGAAATTGAATTTTGATTTAAGAATTAGATATTCGGATACAATTACCAGGTATATAATTCTTAGAATTACTCTATTTGAAATTTGAATATCATTAGAGATTTATAGAAATTTTTCTCTTAATTTTAAAAAACTTTTCTACATATGAGTGAAAATTTCTCGAGCTGGACGTAAAACAACTTTGACATTTTTTCGATCAATATTTCCATTTTTATTTTTTTTTTCTCTGTGATAACCCTTTGTACGAAAGCCCAGTGAGCTCAATCATTTTCGTATGTGAAAAAAAATATTTCTTTTTCGCGTTATAACGCGAAACTTTCGCGAATAAACGCGTAACTTTCACGTAATAACGCGAAACGTTCGCGAATAAACGCGAAACTTTCGTGAATAAACGCGTAACTTTTCGCGTTATAACGCGAAACATTCGCGTTATTTCGCGAAATAATATGCATATGGTATTGTTACATAGGAACATTGATCTTGACTGACAGATTAGAACATGAACACAGACGGGAACTCTCAGGAACGTATTTATAAAATATCATTTCCTCAGAAGATGTACTGGAGAAATGATGCGAGAATAGTATTGATTAGTCATCAGAATATTTTTTTTATTTCAAAACCTTACCACTGAATTAATAAAATGAATTTTACTCTCTTGTACATGTGTTTTCAATTGTAAATTCTTTAGACTGATTATTTTTTAAAGAAAATCTCACTTTTTTCAAGCTGTTTTTTAATCAGTAACATTTACTACAGCTGTACCACTAGTAAATTAAGCAATCAATCATTTTGGACAAAAAATTATACACTGTAGAAACATAACTTAAAAGTGAATGAACAATGTATAATTTCATGAGCTTAACGGGTCACATGATGCTGTTTAAATAACAATTATAATTGGATATTGTTAATTACAAATTTATTGAGGAGGAGGGGTCTCTAAATTTTCTCCAATTTTTATATATTGGGCTATAGAGAAGTTCGTGGACTAGCCATAAATAAAAACTATGAAGGTATACAGCAGAGTTTTTGAATATCGTAAGCAATGGAATGACAACGTGGTGCAACCTCAAAATAGGATATCGTATTTCCACAGTGAATCCAACGGAGACAAATGAAAATCTGCTATCCAATTTTCACAAATGCGGTGGGACACAATTGACAAATTTACCTCATTTTGTCAAATTCTTTAGAGAGTGCACAAAAACACGCCGGAAAGGGGTGATTTTCCCCGAAAAGAATCTTGAAGTTTAACTTTTGGAAAACTCGCATAAACTTTGAATTGTTTGAACAGCGTTGAGAAAGACAAATTGTGACTGTAAAGATGGATTCAATAGCAAGAAAGCTGAAAATTTATCTTGTGATAGTCCAAGATCAAAATAGCCTTTTGCTTAACATTGTAATGAATAAACTTGATGACAAAATCAAAAGGAAGTTGTGACTAAAGCAAATGTCTGGTTAAACAGCAAAAATTTTGCGTTATAACGCGAAAGTTTCGCGTTATAACGCGAGAGTTACGCGTTTATTCGCGACATTTTCTCGTTAAATCGCGAAAGTAACGCGTTAATTCGCGAAAGTTTCGCGTTATAACGCGAATTTTTTTTTACATACGAAAATGAGCTCATTGGGCTTTCGTATACCTTTGAAAGTTAGCGGAGTTGACTGATTTTTTTATAATTCTACCGGAATGTAAATTAGACAGGTCGATAGGTCAGGGGCTAAGGAGGCCTAATATGCATGCAAATCTAGTGCGCATCTATCTCTGTGTCTGAAGCTAAGGAGGCCAAATGTGCATGTAAATCTCGATCGTGTGGCTGCCTTTGTTTTTGACGTCAGTGGACTATTGAAATTGGCATGGGAGTCCTCGTGTTATTTAAATTTATGTCTACATTTTTAAAATCTAAATCTACAATTTTATTTCTCAATGAAATGGAAATATAAGGAATCACTGTCTAGTTAGTATAGTATGCCAGGGACCTCAACAATAGTGGGAAATATGGGATAATACATGCATAACGGACTAAGCCCAAATTATCCCATGTTTCCCACTATCGTTGATTCCCTAGCATATATTATACTAACTAGAAAGTGATTCCTTTATTATCACAAACCCGATGTGACTGGGACAAAAAACTTCGAGATATCCGAGGATTCGGGATATTGAGGGTAAAATACTTAAAGAATATGTGATTGGTACTATAAAATCACTCATTGGCGTCGGAAGCAAATTGAAAGGGGGGAGGGGGGCTACGTGAAAGAGAAAAAAATCAAACCTACAAAAAAATTGACAAGTAAAAAAGGGGAGCTCCTACCTATTTCTTAGGAGGGGGAGGGTAGGATTGAACATTTTTTAGTATCAAAATTTGTCCAAACACTACCTCTTACCCTTTTTTGAACTTCAATTCAAACATACGCCCCAATGTTCAATGCCTACATTATGTCTCTCTTTGTAAAAAAAAAAAAAGTGGGTGCTAAGCCCACTCTAGCCCCCTCTTCTGACGCCCATGTCACATCGACATATCCATGATATTTGAGATATCGGAGTTCGAGATACCGAACTTCAACTGTACTATATATGTAGAGAGTATTTAATTAAGTCAAAATGTTCTTCAAAGGGAAAAGAGAAAAAAAAAAACAATACAAGAAACACTGATTCTTTGAGTCGAACTAGCTGCAGATCTGAAGCTCTCTGAAAAAAAATAATTTGATATATTGCATTTACAAGTACTTTTTTGTATGGATTATGCCAGATATATGCATGTATACATGTGTGTGTGTTTATTTGCATGTGTGTATGTGACTTTTTTCTCAGAACTTTCTATCTTATCATTGTAAAAAAAAAAATTATGCCCTCTGGTCCCAAAATTGGAAAAAAAAAATTATCTTATCTTATTTATCTGGTCATCCATCCAAATTTTTTCAACCATCGAGCTACATATCTGCAGCTAAGTCGAAGCCTGATTATATCCCTTTGACCCACTGGTGACCCACCGGTGATATATTAGATTCGAAAGCAATTATCAGATACTACGTTGGGAGATGTAAACACCATAATGTACGTGATAGCGGGATGTTAAAAGGAAAGTTGAAAAGTTGAGGTCAGCTTGTTTGTTGTTATATATTTATATAATATACTGGGACTCTCAACTCATTTTTATTTGTCCGGATTATTTTAATTTGAAAACCTCTCGATCTGAAATTTCAATATTATCCTTTGAACAACTAAGCTATATATTTTGCTCAATTTTGAAAAGTGACATTTTGTCATTTTAAATAATGCTTTAGGATTGTATTAGTCTTTGGTCATAACGCTATAGATCCCGTAATGCAAAAAAATTGCAATTAACGGCTCAACATGCTCAAAGGATCACTTCATTATAAATAGGGATCTGACCTATAGGACCGGGCTTGGTTTTATTCTCTACAAAAAGCTTGTCGATTTCCGTTCTGATTAATGACATTAGGCTTAATACATATAACAATTTGTGTTTCCTAAATCTTTATTTCAGTGAGTAGAGATAAAAGGAACCCTTTTTATTGATTTTCTGAGTTTGTTACCTCTAAATGCAATAAATGATATTTGTCTTTACTTCTCATTGTGCATAAAGGTACTGTCTACTGTCTCTGAAATTCTATTCTAATGTCTAGGCTATTTATCCGTAGATAACTAGATATAATAAAAACTTGTCTTTAATGTGTGCAAATTATGAAGGCCTAAATGAAATCCAAGAGTGCATTTACTGAAATATGTAGCTAAAATCAATGTGATTAAATTCTAAGGAATATATACAATTGAAATTCATCGCAGCTCAATGCTGCCAAGAATACCCGTATTGAGTAACACACAGTGAGTTATTCTTGTCCTCGGAGAAAGTGTGCTTATACTGAGGTTCGTTCCACCTGACCGACGACTGTACATTGGATTGTTACGATTTGATATCTCTTTAGTCTTTCTTATATCAAGAATGGGCATGCATAAGGGATAGATAATTGAAGGAAAAATACACAAGTCTATAAAAAAAAAATTAAAATAGCCTTTGAAAAGGCGAAATTTAACGCTGTATAAGTGTTTTACCAGGTGGATTCGAACCCCCGACTTTAAAAAGAGAGTATCCAAGATGTAAAAGTCAGCACATATATCAACTGAGCTAGTCTGACTATAAGAACGAATGGCATAAATTTAGAGAAGATTTTGAAAATCTGGTTTCCTTATTTTTTGTAGGTTTTTTGTGAATTTCGACCCCAGGGCATGTGTGCCCCTAAAAAAATCTTATCTTAAATTATTCCTTACATCCTAACCTATCAAAATATCACAATCTTATTTAGGGGCAGGCCTGCCCTGATGGACTTCAAGGCCAAAATTCATGCAAAAATCAACGCTTTGAAGGACAAAATGGTGTTTCGATCAACTTTAGAGGTTTATTATAAAGTTGTAAATAACAAATTTTAGGTGTAAAATACAAATTTAAAAAATTTAGACATATATACGGTAGAAAACAACAAATAAAGACTGATTTTCAAATGTCACTTTTTCCGGGAAATTGTTCTCTCCTATAGGTAAATTCTTTTGTTAAAGCGAATACATCCTTTTTTGGTGCACTGTTGCACACAGATACTTGTGGACAGACCCACCCACCCTCCCGATAAAATATCAACCCCGTGGCTTGTTGGCTATTTCTTCACAAATTAATTATATTTACTACACTTATTCATTTAGTATACAACAGGAAACTTTTGCTCAGGCAGGGGGTCTTGAGGCCGCCTTAAGGCCCCCAGTGGAAAAATAGGGAAAACTAGAAATAATAGTTCTGTACAAAAATACCCTACTACACATTATAAGAGACATTGATTTGACCTCTTTATAGCATTTATGCATAGCATTATTGTGAAGCGTGCTTGAGTTTGCATTGCATGTTTGATTTATTTTTTTTTCATTGACATTGAATTAATGCAATTGACATCTTATTTTGAAATCATTCAATTCTTTGAAGTGTTGTATACACAACATCACTTTTTTGCGCATAATTATTGGTGTGAAAGATTTTGAATTTTTAAAATTTCTGGCAAAGAAACAGGTAATGAAGTTCAAGAAAAAGTTGAAGAAAATATTGCAGAGATAACAGATGAATTATCAACAGAAGAAAAAGAGAAAATTATAAATTACCTCCAAGATCACGAGTACAATGTCCTGTGGTCCCAAAGGCTATTAGAAAATCATAATTCACTGAGAGGTCAAGATATCCAGATACCCATGAGATTACGTCTAGATGCAACACTTAGCCAAGTCTTAGAAAAAATGGAAAGCATCCAAAAAACTGTGGGAAAAGGCGAATCATTAATAACCCAGTTCTACAGTGCTACTCAGAAACCTGAAGAAAAAACACAGCACAGGGATGCCGTCTTGAAGAGCTTTAAAATAGAGCAGTTGACAGGGGTAAAGTTCATCTCCAAGATGTTGATGAAATGTTGAAGACCAAGTTCTGGTCCGGATTACGTCAAAATTTCAAAGACATATCGGTATATCTACGTGATAAATGTGATACATTTGATGAATTTGGAAAAAAAATTATAAGAACATCATAGCAAAATCATCAGACAACATCTTCAAGTCAAATCTCAGAATTTAAAGCAGCGATTCAGAAATTATTTACTATGGTTGATGCACTAGAGAATAAGAAATTTCCACAAGGTCAGACCTATCAGTTTTAACAAAGGAGGATTGACCAACAATCATCCACTTGGTAGAGGAAGATCAAAAGCAAGATCAACTCATCCAAACAAGATGAGAGGAATAGGCAGACGACCAAGACTATCAATAGATATTGCTTTCAACATTCCAACATCTTCACAAATTCCATTACCCAAATATGTAGAAACAAATTAAAAGAAGATTATCAACTAACCATGGGCATGGCAGCGAACCAAAAAGCCCAGGAAAGACAGAAGCGTAACTACGATTTAAAAGTGAGACCTGAAATTCTAGAAAAAAAAGACGGTTTTTGATAAAGATTACAAGTTTTGATGGAAAGCATAAAATAGCTGACAAGCAGTGCGAATCAACACCATACATTATAATAGATCAACAAAATTTGGTGCCCAACGTAGGGCAATGATGCTGATGGCACCACCTATCGGAGCCACCTTCAGTCCCCTATAGATGATACAGTCAGTGGCGGATCAAAGCCTTCAATCAACATTTCCACAGCAGTTGTCTTTTTGCTACAGACTGCCAACTCACAAAGTAACATACTGCGTACCTGTGTCACACCTGACTGACATTTGTTCAGAAGAAAACTGCACCAGCGTAAAACCTGTATTACAATTTTTCCGAACTACAAAGTTTAAAATAAAGTTTTTAATAAACTAGTTTATCAGCTTTACATTCTCTCATTTTTCATTCTTACAATTATTAATATGAAAAATGAAAGTACATGTGTATTTATTAAATAAGAGTGTCAAAAGGTCAACTTACTGTCAGTGGTCTATGCAGTTCTCCTAATAAAAAACGCAAAGCGTTATACACTGTCTGGTCCTGGGTTGACACTCCGGTCAAAGGAGGTTAGAGGTTTTGGCGGGAAAATATTGACCAATGGCTATTTTCACTTATTATTTATTAAGAGTTGAAAATTAAGTTTTAGTTAATTTTAAAACTCTTTAGAGATCTCTATAGACTTTAATCAATAGAGAAATTGTTATAAATTTATTGATATGTTTCAATATTTCGTTAAGATATATTTATTTTTAATAAAGTTTATTACTGAAAATTATTTCAATACATGTATATATGCAATGTATAGTAGTGTAATTTGTATGGAACGATTATTTTCCAGTTTATCCTGATTTTTCCTGTAGTATACATAATAGATAAGTGTAATAAATATAATTTATAAAGAAATATTCAACAAGCCCCGGGTTGATATCTTATCGTGGGGGTGGGGTGGGGGTGGGGGGCTACATAAATGTTGCCTATATTGTTGCCTAATTAGCTGACTATTATGCCACCAGAGTTATTTTCGCCCTTTCATATTTGGAAACAAGTTTGTCCCGTTTTAAATTCGCCCAGGAAGATTTTTGTTTAAGATATAATACTGTTTACTTTGGATTCGCCCCTTTTTAAATTCGCCCACTTCCGACAAGTACGAAAGGGGCGAAAATTTCCCTATATACAGTAGCTATAGTCTTCCGTTGGGTGGGGGTGTGGGTCTCAATATATGATGCCTTCACCTGATATCATTTACTCATTCTAAAAACATTTTTCACTGTCCTGTGCGGTTCTAGCTGAGGCTGTGGGGAAGAGGACGGGTGTGTCTGCCCGGTCTGTCTGTATTTCTGTCTGTCTGTGCCACTTTCGTTTACACGCGATATCCCGAGAATTTAAGTCTTGAGCTTTTGTATTTTTGTTTTGTGTAAAATTTTGACAATGTAGAATGTGATTTCATGTTTTTTTTCTCGATTAACTAAATAATAGAATTTCGCACAAGAAATGAAGTTATGACGTATGACGTGTACAAACTTGCTAGATCTCATAAAATCTTTATACATTGTGTTAAAAATCTTTATATAAACATAATCTTCTGTACACATTTTAAAGAAAAAACTATCAAATCTATAAATCCATATTAGCATTTTTTTTTATTTACCCCTGTACTTCAGAACATACATTTAATAATTTTGCAAATGCGGTGGGGGGGCGGGTGCGCCCCCCCCCCCTCCACCCACTTGAGCATACTCACTTTTCCTTAATTAAGCGGGAGCATAAATTCTTTGAATCATCTAACGTAAGGGTATATTGCCCTTTTGGTTCGCTTTCCCACGAACTATACGTCTTTAAAAACACACGACGCTTTAAAAACACACGACGAGGGCTATGCAAGTACTTCTTTCTATGAAGTTATGAATATATTTATATACTGATAGGCCGATGGAAATTAATATCCACCACCGCTATGCACTTTACAAATCTGCAACAAAAATAATTTAATCGGGGAAGAATGATTGGTAAATCTGGAAATATCCCTTGCATGTAAACAACTTCATATAACTCTTTACAGCTCACGGGTATATTGTTGATAAATCTCTTGCTGTAAAGAAATGTCTGGAAAAGTGTTTTCTATTGTGGGGGAATATAAGTAGGGGATGCATTATAAGTTGAATTATGTACAAAGTACGGGTAGGTTGGAAGAAGCCCGGGATCAGCTTAATGTTTTCAGGAAAAAATAGTCTGATGCTTTGACAAAAGTATGTACATAGGAATACATGGTTTTGTGTATAGGAAGAAAAGTTGGTACATAATACTCGTAAGTAGTAAAATACATCTGGATTCAGTGTAAAATTTATACATTAAAAACATCAGTTATTACATGGCTGTCAAATCATTGGACAAGGGGGATTCAAACATTTGTTAGAAACAAAATAGATGCTTGGATTGATATATCGCGTTTGGGAATGATGTAGGTATCAAAATCTTAACATACTACTGATAAATAATTGTAGATTTTCTATATGGTCCAAATTTAAACTTTCGGCGATTCCCCATATTTTCTTAAAAAAACACTTTAGGACTGCGCCGAGACCCATTGAATAGGGAAAAAACGTTATGTGGTTTTAGTAATACACGTATGTATTTCTTCTTTTTATACATATGTTTAGGGTATTTTTATTGAAAAAAGTTGACATGGTTTCGAATATGTCAGGTTCCGAATTCAAAAGATTCATTGGTTGTCAGGAGAGTGTGAGTAAAAGTCAGAGAGTATACATTAGAATTAGAAATTGTGTCTATTAGATACCTGTAAATGTGGAATTTCGAAGCAGAAGATACTGTTAATAGCGTATTATAATTAAAGCTTTTAAAAATCATTGATATCAAAGATTATATCTTAATTCATCTTCTAAATATGAATAAAACTGAAGTCTAAATCCAGTGAATTTTCAGTTATTTTCAGCCATGACATTCTGACATATCCGCAACCTTTGAGTAAAATGCACACTTGCACGTAACAAGTAATTTTATGTACATGTATTTGGTCATCAAACGCAAAGTACAAACATATAAACAATTTACTTTTGCCAAGTTTCGAAATTCGACATCAAAATTCCATTCAGATAATGTGACATTTGCAATACAGGCGCACCATCTGCCGTCATTATCTGGCAATTTTGAGCCGAAATGTGAAGGGCTGCAATAAATGATTTTTCTTTTAATCCTCATAAATTTAACCCCATATATGGACTGATTATTGTTATGAATAGTCGTGTAATTTGTAGATGATCTTTAATTCTACCTAATTACATGTGTGGGCATTATGATACTCATTTAAAAACTACGTTGTGAAAATCAATCGTTCCCATACTGTGTATGATTTTGGAGAAAGCTAAGGTACAAAACTGACTTCGGACCATGCAGCTTACAAGAGTAGATCGAGTAGGTACATTATTTACAAATTTTTAAAACTTACAGTCGTTGGAACTGTAATTTATTTTGTTGAAAAAGGACACACTATCGTGTTCAGTATTCTCAACTATTTACACTGTAGTGTATGTGTGATCATTTTGATCAAACAAGTTATGTCCTTTACGAATTTCTTATATGCAAAATTTTTAAACATATAATAATTATATTATAATAATAAAAATATTCATATACAAATTTTGCATAATAAGTAATATCAAATTTCTTATAAAGAATAGTATTTTCCTGAAATAAAGCAATGGTTTTGATTTTTTTTTAAAAATGCAGATAATAATTTACGCACGTGATGCGAAGGTTATCCCGTCTGATTTGATGAAGAAGAATGGGTTACATTGTTTTTTCTTTGTAAGAGAAGACTGAATTATCGGAAGTTAACAATTCTACGTACTCTTTATATAGGAGCAGCACGAAATAAACGCCTTGTCAGTCTGAGCCTCCCTGGACTCAATCACTTACAGTCATTCTGGTCAAGATGTTTAAGGTAGCAGTGGCCACCGCCATTGTTGTTGGTTTTATTGGATGTTGTTTAGGAATCACTGGAGCCAATCAAACAATAACTCGGGCTTATAAAGAAAGGATCTTTTATTTATCGACTATTTTCCAAAAGTATTCCAGAAACGATGAAACAATTACTTTGGCTAATGTCAGTAAACTGATGGTCAACCTGGGACTCCCAGCAATTTCAGATAAAGCGCCCTTTGTCGCCGTGGCTGGTGCTAAAGAGAATGATACTCACTGCCATGACGAAGAGACCGGATGTTCATTCCTACGTACCAACAGAGACACCGCCAAAAATAGTCCGACCAAGCGGTCCTTGCCTGCAGACAATACTCATTATAGTCACAGTAAGGTAATTGCATTGATTGAATTTTGAGTCTATTTCTGAGATGTTTCATAATGAATTTAAAAGGCTCTTAAGGCCACTTGTTACAAAATAAACTTTTTGTGCGCCCGAATTTATTCGGGGCGCATATTGTTTTTGTCCTGTCTGTCTGTTTGTCTGTCTGTTTGTCTATTTATCTGTTTATCTGTTTGTCTGTATGTTGTCAACTTTAACCTTCGCCATAACTTTTGAACCGTGAGAGATAAAGACTTCATATTTGGTACGCATACTCCCCTAATTAAGCACTTTTAACTGACATCAAGGTCAATGACTTTGTGACCTTGACTGTGACCTTTGTGCTAAAAATAACCTTTTCAAACTTTCTCCATAACTTTTGAACCGTGAGAGATAGAGACTTCATATTTGGTATGCCTACTCCGCTAATTAAGTACTTCCAACTGACACCAAGGTCAATGACCTTGTGACCTTTACTGTGACATGTATGGTAAAATTAGCTTTTTTCGAATTTTCGCCATAACTTTTGAACCGTGAGAGATAGAGACTTCATATTTGGTATGCATACTCCACTAATTAAGCACTTTCAACAGACAATGATCGTGTGACCTTGACTGAGACCCATATGCTAAAAACAGCTTTTTAGAACTTTGTTGTCGCCAGGCGCATAGTGTTTCACAAACACATCTTGTTTCAATCTTCTTTATGTCACAAAATTTGATATTTGTATAAAATAAAAAATATAAGTGATAAGTACATTTTTCCTATCATATCAGTGTTAGTTACCCTAAAAAATGAAACAAATTATATTTTTTAAATAATATTTAAAATATTAGAAGGACAGAGTGCGGATAAGAATCAAAGAAAACATGTTTCTTAAAATGTTTGCATTTTGTTAACCACAGAGTATTCTTTCTTCGCTTAGTGTTTGAACACTATGGAGTTGATGATGGTCTACCACTTTCAAGATAAAATGGCGATAAGCAAAGACGAATTCATGGATTTATGTCCAAGTCTGATTGTTCTTTTGGACAAAGATGAATGCAAGAAAAACATGACACCTTCCATGAGTCATAAGGAATTACATGACGAAGAGAAACGAACCTTGGCCTCCATTCCAGCTAGTGGTAAGGCAGCTTTATTTAGGAAATCAAACATGTAACAAGAACGATATTCACATATATTTCTAATTTTTTTTTCTTTGTAATAACTCTTTGGAAGTTAGTGGAGTTGATATTTTGATAATTCTACCGGAATGTAAATTAGGAAGGTCGATAGATCAGGAGCTAAGGAGGAGGCCAAATATGCATGCAAATCTCGTGCGCATCTGTCTCTGTGTCTGACGCTAAATCTCATGCGGCTGCCTTTGTGTTTGACGTCAGTGGACGAGGAGTCCTGTGTAATTTAAATCTATGTCTACGTTTTTTAAAATCTAAATCTACAATTTTATTTCACAATGAAATGAAAATATAAGGAATCACTGTCTAGTTAGTATAGTATGCCAGGGACATCAACGATAGTGGGAAACGTGGGATAATTTATGCAAAACAGCTTCGCCCGCTATGCAAATTACCCCATGTTCCCACTATCGTTGATGCCCTGGTATACTATATTAATTAGAAAGTGATTCCTTAATTCACCCATCGCAACAGTTACACCTATATAGATAGGTATTTATCGTAGCTATCGCGAATAACTTTTTGCAGTACAGAGTAATTTAATGTTTAGCTCTGGAACAACCTACAGAAGACTCACTTTGAAATTAGTTTTACTTTACCTTTTTAAGGAGCCATGGATTTTTCAAAATGTTTTCACAGAACACGTGTTTCATAACAACTATGCCAGGCATCATTATTTTTTTAGTTTGGGGATACAGCTCCTTGGCAATTTTGATCATCAGTTTGGTCGGCCTTCTTGGAGTGGCAGTTATTCCCATCATGCAACGCGTGTTTTACAACCACCTGTTGCAGTTCCTCGTGGCGCTGGCAGTTGGCGCCCTCTCTGGTGACGCAATGCTCCATCTTATTCCTCATGTGAGTTTTCCAACCATTATTTTTACACATGTTTGCGAATTTAAGAAGTCATACATCTTTTGAAAGAAGAGAGTCCCAATTTTTTTTTTTAGTGTTTTTACAATATTTAGTTAACTGTTTATATAGTTATACAATCATGTATATGAACTTTATGAAGAAATTCGTGTGTGAAAACAAAATGGACCCCATTTTACAAAATAGGATTCTCGGGTGCGGAAATTTAATTTCCTTTCTTTGTCAAAAACTTTCAGGTAAGGTCATCTTTAAAAATTGTTTGTTTGGAATTGCCGCCTGAAGGGTTTCAGACACAGGAGGGAGGGAAATAATTTTTTGTTTTTAACTTGAAGAAAAATTTTTAAATTTTTGATAAAAATCTCAGAAAACAGTAAATACATTTTCTGACTTTAAAAAAAGTATCTATCATCTACAAAAAAAACCTAATTTTACTTAGATCTGACACTATATTTCAGTGTTATGTATGGTACATGTGATACATGTAATGGGCAAAAAAAAATGATTAAATAAAAAAAAAGTCGTCCTACTTTGGTCAATAAAATTTTTTCAGGAGGGGGCATTTCAATGAGGCGGGAGGCAATTCCAAACAAACTATAATTTTATTTTGGCCTAATCCATATTTTTTCCCAGTTATTCTAATCGCCCTCCCACTTTAAAAACGATACTAGATCTGTGTATCCTATTAAGTTGTTAAAATAAACTGAAGTATAATATTTTCGGGTTCGGTATAAGTCAAAACGTAGAGACAAAACGTAAAGACTTGTACTATTTTTTTTACTTTATGCAATATCACATTTTGATTCATAACAAGCACTCGTGAAATTCTGAAAAGAAGCCAACAAAAAAAAATGAAAGAAAGAAAAGGAGAAAAAAAAAACAAAGATACTTCAAAAAGAAGGAAATTCTATCAAGAATGGTGCGTATTGTACATATAAAATACTGTAGTCATTGTTGAAGCATCTGAGTTGGCTCAGATCTCGGCGATAATAGACAGAATAATGGTACTGTGAAGATACATTAAAACAACCAAAAGGATGTAGAATAAACATGTTAAAAACGATACGCCCTGGATTCACAGTGTGAATACTGAATATTTACCTCATTCAATGATCTTAGATGTCGGACAAGTTTCTTGTTCTATATCCAATACCTGGTACTAGAATTTTTATATTTTATCTATTGAGAGAGAGAGAGAGATAGAGGGTGGCTGGGGATGAGGAGGTATAAACTGTTGCCAACCCTGATGGAGACTATGAATGTCACCAGTAAGACTATGGAATAGTTGGAGATTTATAACTCAAAAACCATACAGTTTCTTTTATTTAATAACTATACAGTATACTAGTGTGTGTTCTAGTCAAGACCGTAGCAAGTTTTCAAGTGGGGGATTTACAAACCAAATAAACAAATCGTATTTCCTGGATGGTTGTTTCCCCGAATTTTTAGTACTTTTTTTCAAATACTGAAATCTTTCACTGTATCGTCGTACAGCAACTGCAAAAATTGGGGGGGGGGGGGTCCAAATGAAACTACATAAAACAATTACCAAAAAAGTGTCCCCATCCACAAGTGCTAGTAAATGGATGTAGATTTTTTAAAATGCAAGATGACTGATCTTGTCTTTATTTGTATTTTAATTGTGATTGTTTTACATTGTCGTATTGAGCGTCGGAGATTGACCTTGTTTTGGACCAATGAACGTAGAAGAACTATTTCTTGTGCTACTATTAAGTGACTAGTGTTTTCCGATTTCTTTTTAGTATAATATTTTATACAGGAGGTTTATAATGATCATAATCAATCTTTGTTATAGTTAATGAGGTCAAGATTGTTTACCATCTCGTACATTTGTAATTAACTTGCTAACATATGAATTCCAATTTGTATCAAATATTTTATGAATGCCTGAGAAAACGCAATCTATACTAATAAATGATGACACAACACTCATTAGAGGAACAGAAAGGGTCATTTATTTAGTTAAATAATTTATGACACAATAACCAAAGCATACTAAACAGAATTCATTCTCAACACTTATAAACAATATTATACATTTATTGACTGAGTTCGAGGGCAAGATACGTTTTGTCGGACCCAAGAACCAAACTGTCTGCCGTCAGGCCTCAGGCAGACAGTTTGGTTCGAGGGTCGACAAAACGCATTTTGCCCGAGAACATAGTCTATAAATGTTTTGTTATACCTTCATTTTAATTTTTGTATTACGTGTATTTTGTACTGTCTTCCGTAATGTAACCTCAGGTCCGTCACTGTTGAACACCAACGAATGAAAATAAGATTAAGCTCCGCCTATTCTTTGACATAAGCGTCCAACATCTCACCGACCGGTCCAACATCTCACTCAGTGGTCAAACATCGATTTTTTTGTGCCCGCTCAGCAAAACATCAGAAATGTTAGACTTTTTCCGTATAGATTGGCATAGGAACACGTTTTCAATTAAAGGTATAACAAACGTCTTTATTTTTCAAAAATATATGTAGGAATGGTATTTTTGACAACTCAATTCTTACATAAAATACAAAAAATGCACCTACAAGGCTTCAAAAATTTCATATACAAATCAAATTTTTGTGATTTGAGAAGTTAAAATACTTAAATTTAAAGACAACTAGCTTAATTTCAAATATTTTCAATACGATGTTGTATTCACCAAAATAAAGTTATGTGCTTAATATATAAGCCATATGAGTTAATTGACACTGACAGACGGACGAGGAGGATACACAACTATCAAAAGAACAATGAAACCATTTTCTATTGGCATGTATAGTTTTACTGGTATCGGAGGTGGACCATTTGTGGACTTTAAGTTAGATAATTAAGATGTACTGCACTAAGTTGTTTTCCTCTTTAATGTTCATCTTCTTTAAATAAATTGAACAAAATGTAGACTACATCTGCTTGTTTTACGATTAATTTAATAATGACCTTTTCAGGCACTGGCTGTTGAGGACGAACACGCTCATGGACATTCCACTACAGGCGCAGGACTAACAGACGAACAGAAAAACGTCTTTAAAGGGCTGACGGCACTCGTCGGAATTTTCATCTTCTTCTTCATCGAAAGAGTGATGACTATTGTCACAAACATTAAGAGGAAGCGGAAAGAGGTGAGATTAATTATCATATCTTTAGTGACAAATCAGACTTGATTTGCCAAAATAATGCATAAATATTGCAGGCGTATAAGCATAAACATGTATTCAAAATAATGTGTTTTAGAAAATCCACTACGAGCACCAGTTGGAATTAGCAGCCCGACTCGGGGATGACGAGATAGAACAGATTAAAAAAGCTCACGAGCTCGCTCATCTCTACCAGCACGAACACGACTGCGAATCGCTGAACTGGGGATTGAATCCGGGAACCAGAGGTCAGAGGTCAATTTACTCGTAATGCTAATACAACAGTTTCCCATAAATGATAATCCAAAAAGCCAATTCTGAAGCTTTTTTCTGTCAATAATTTTAGCACTGGAACATTTTGCCGAGGAGGCCAACAGAGAAAAACAGGAAGATGAGGTCTTGATGAAGAAAATTAACGAGCAGAAAAAGATGGAACGCAAAAACTCCAAGGCGAACCTGAACCGGCAGCTGAGTCGTTCCCATAGCCATTCCCACTCCCATGACGAAGGCATTCCTAAAGATGTAGCAGCGGTGGCCTGGATGGTCATTTTTGGGGACGGGATTCATAATTTTTGTGACGGACTGGCGATCGGATCAGCCTTCGCTGCTTCTATGACAGGTGGCATCAGTACCACTATTGCTGTGTTCTGCCATGAGCTGCCTCACGAAATAGGTAAATATCTCTAAATAATTAGCGCTCCTCAAAACCAATCCAATTTGGCTTTGAGATTTGGTAGCAATGCGAGTTTCATGCATTCATCAAATCGAGCTAAATCACAAAGTAAGGAAGACATAAAGATGTTATCAACACTTAATAAGACAATCAGAAGTAAAATTTAACAGCAGATCTCTTTATTTTTAGGTGACTTTGCTGTACTTTTGAAGGCGGGAATGAAGCCAAAGCAGGCGATCGTTTATAACGTGGTGTCGTCTGTGTTAGCGTTTTGTGGGATGTTGATTGGCGTCATGCTTGGTAACATTGAGGCAGCAAGTCTCTGGATCTTCACTGTGGTGGGCGGAATGTTCCTCTATATTGCTTTGGTTGATATGGTAATCATGTTAAGCTTTTTTTATATATTGTCTCATCTTCGTCCTACCAGTATATGATACGGTGGGTGAATGGGTCATCAGCTATGTTCTCCAAACTATAGCTAAAAAAATAAAGCAAAAGGATACAAGTGAGTAAACGTGCATTCTGGGTAGTAATGAATAGATTGTGCTTATTAGATCCATCATTTGCTCACAACTGCAATTTTCTTCACAGTTGCCAGAAATGATGACAGTCGATGCTAAAGAAGGAGAGAACCCTTTCTTCCACCTCTTATTCCAGGCATGTGGCATGTTTCTGGGAATCGGAATCATGCTACTCATAGCTCTGTACGAGGAAAACATGAAAACAATGATGGAGCCATAACACCGTGCTCTCCTCGAAACTGCCAGAAATCCATGAACAATTCTCTTGCATTATTGCAATTTTTTCGAATCTTATATCATACTAGTATTGTATATATTTAATGTTGACTACATTTAATGTGGTTTTTATTAATGTTGATTTTATCTTGCTACTGTTTAAACTGTGTTTTCTGTTAGGATTTGTTTGCTAGACTCGAACTTTGTTTTCCAGAGACCTTTTCAACAGAGCGAACTTTCGCGAGCGCTCGCCAATATTCCATATACTCAGTACCTCCAACCGAAATAATCGCGAGCTCTCTCTCTCTCTCTCTCTCTCTCTGTTGAAAAGGCCTCCATTTCGATCTTCTATAGACTATTGTAATTGTGATATCTTAGGTCTTTCCGACATGCAGTAGCTGCAGAACTGTAGCTCTCCGAAAAAGATATATTGACAGACGTCTCCGGTCTGTCAATAATTGTATATTCTTTTCGGGGAGCTACAGTTCTGCAGCTACAAGCAGAAGACTCAAAAAGATTCGCTTGGATTTGAGTGTTCTTGCGTTCTTGGCTCACCTGAGCCAATTGCTAAAGTAAGCTTTTCTGACCCAAAATCGTCGTTGTAAACTTTCCATATTTCCATCTCCTTCTCCAGTACCACTGGGACAATTTCAACCAAATTCTTGGATGAAGGGGATTTAAATTTGTTCAAATAAAATGAACGGCCGCTCCTCTTTCCTAGCAGAGATGATAAGGAATTTGAAAATTCGATGTTATCTTTTAAAAATCTTATTCATAAGAATCACCTGTCTAGGACAAAAAAGTTTAATCTTATGAGAAACTCTATACGAATTTCAAAATAATTATGGAGGGTTCGATTCCAAAGGATTTAAAAAATAACTCATAATGATTGAAATTCCAGAAAAGAGGACAGCTTCTTGTTTCTGGTAAAAAAAAAAAGTCATCTCCGTTAGAATCTCTTGAAGAAATATCGTTGAATAATTGGAACTAAAACATGACTTGATTCTTTTTTTCTTATTACATGTATATAGTGATATCATTCGAAAGCCCTCGTAAGAATTAATATCAACCGTATACAGTAAAACTTGGTTATAACGAAGTCACTGGGACCTATGAAATTACTTTGCTATATCCGTAATTCGTTATAACCGTATAAGAAATTCATTAAATTTATATAGCTGGGGATCCAAGATGACTTCGCTATATCCGTAAATTCGCAATATCAGTGTTCGTACTAACCGAGTTTTGCTGTATACCTTTTATGCCCCGCCATAAATATGGCTGGGCGTATACATGTATATTGTTTGCCATGTATGTCTTCCGACACATAACGATGTAGCTCATATGCTTAGAACTGTCAATTTGAATGTGAAGTGAAAAAAAAATTGTTGACATTTACTTCCTTTTTATATTCCATGCATTTCCATTAAGGATGCTAACCCATCAGTAAGGACGGATAACACTGTAAATTATCATGTTTATCCGAATATTTAATTACTACTGGGTAGTGCAATATTTTTTTTGCAACAAATGTTGTTATATAATTTGAATATGAGTTGTAACATTTTTAAACCCTCGTGAAAAAAATGAAAAAGGTAATATTGAAAGAAAAAAACAATTGGTATTTTTGACAGAAATGCATTCCTTTAAAACCTGCTTTTGTAGTCATATGTTAAAAAAAATGAATATTAATACTTCGTAAATTAATGGAAGAGTGCAATGCAAAGTACAAGTATTAATTGGCAAAGGGATTTAGAAGCCTGTTTTGATTTGTAATCAAATATCTGTGAAACTCTGCCCAATTTGTGTTTCCTAATACATGTATATTAATTAATGTTGTACAGTGCTAAGTTTTGCAATTATGTAAAACTGTCAAAGTCGAAATAATATATTGTAAAAGGTATCAATAATAAAAAAACTCTATATGCATTTAATAAAAAGAAAAGGACAAAATAACCTGTTGTCGAATGTATATAGTTTCTCCAAAACACAAGTTCTGACTGGGACATAAGCGTTACTTTCTTTTTGTCTCGTTCTGTATCCAACTCGTCATGTTTTCCAACAAAGCTTTCTCTATATACTGCTTTTAATTAATCTGGTGATCACTAGTTATAGGGCAGTCGGTCAGATAAGTTTTCCGTGAATCAAAGTACAAAACAATTTAAAGGCAATTTTTTGTTCCGTAATTGGAAAACTGAAGAAAAAATAAAACCTCTTAACCAAGCTCATTTTAACGCCTTGTGAATATAGTTGTATTCAGAAAAGGGACTCCAATAAATGTTATATATATTATGAATAAATAAAATAACAAGCCTAAAGAGAGGTTTCTACCTACACTCAAAATACTGGTTTTGACCATACACCATATCTCCCCTTTCCCAACTGAAATTGCTTCCTACGAGCCAGAGACCCGTTATACAAAAGAAATATCGACTAAAATCTCAAATTTAACTTGACTGCAAATTCTTGAAAATTCGAAGATTCTATTGTTTGCATGAAAATACCGTTTAAAAAATAATTTAAAAAGTTATTTGCAAAATTATATTTCTTTTAAAGTCGCAAATTCGTTTGTAAAACTGGATCCTAGTGTATTTTAAAAATTCGTAAATTGCAAAAACCTCAAAGAGTCAAGGCATATAAAAAAGATATCATTTTCATGGAATTTTCTCTGTGAATCTATGTTTAAAGGGGCCGGCGAACACCACCCTAGAATCCCCCTCCCCTTTCAAAAATTGAGAGTAATGGGAAAAAAGTAGTGGATTACTTTCAAATGAAACATGGAGATAACGAACAGCATTCAAAATCAAAAGTCCATAAAACAATACAAAATAGGGGCAGAGCAAACACGGACCTCCAAAACATCGGAGGTGGGATTAGGTGCCATGGAGGAGTAAGCATCCCCTGCCGACCGGTCACACCCGCCGTGTGCTTTTTGTCATGATCCATGAAATCGGGAATTAACGGAAAAATCCGTCGTCAATTCAGTGTATAAATAATGGACTAACATTTAGTATGAAAAACGTCAGTCAGCTATGGAACGCCAACACTGCCTTATAGCATACAACTATGCATTTATTATGTCAATTTATCATTACGTGATGTGAACATATCTTTACGTTATGTCAATTCTTTATGAGATGATGTAAACATATCTTTACATCATGTCAATGCTGCATTACATGAAGTAAATACATCCTTTCATTATGTCAGCACTTCATAACTTGAAGTCGAAAATTCATTATGTGAAGCGATAATGTGTTTACATTGTGTTAATACTTTATTACGTGAAATGAATGTTTCTTTACATCATTTCATTTCTTTAATATGAGAGGTCAAAATTGCATTACGTCAAGTGAATTGTGTTTTATAATTAAACTTATCAGTTCAGTTTTATTGAAGTCGAGAGACATACATCTCATAGACATGAAGTCAAAAATCCATTCCTTTTCGAGAGTGTATATTTTTATTATATCAAAGCATTATTACATGATATGGGTTTATCTTTATTTTACGGCGAGAGCATCATGATGTGAAGTGAACACATCTTACCTTTATGTCAGTGCTTTATTACGTGGTGTAAAAAGTGTATGACATTATGTGAACATATCTTTATATTATCAACACTTTATCACATTATGTCAAAACTCAATTCCGTGATGTGGATATATAATTACGTTACTGAGTATGTCAACTCTTTCTTATGTGATCTTAAAATATCTTTATATTGTGTTAACTCTTTATCATGTTGATTCCAAAAGTGCATTACCTGATGTAAAAATACATTTACATTATCTCAAAGCTGTATATCTGGTATAAAATGAATGTTGACGACCGTGTTTTTATGCCTGGTAAGAGGGGGGGGGCTCCTGATTGATACGGAAGAATTAGAGGCACAAAATATCAACCCCCCTCTTTTCCCAAACATAACTTTACAATAGAAAATGTAATGTTCATTGAAAGTACAGCCCCCACCCCCACTTTTTGTGGAAGTATAGTCCACAGAGGGTAATGTAGTATATCTGACAAAAAAATTAGGACTGATCGAAGTTGGACCCCCCTCCCCGAAATAGGATTTTCGGGCTTGGAGTAGACAAATCTTTTTTTGGCTTCTCAAGTTTTTTTTTCGGGCGAATATTTTTTTTCTGGCTAACCCCCCCCCCCCCCCTCCTTTCGAAAAAGATGATATGTCACGCACTGGAATTAGTAATTTTTTCAACTATTCCAGGGCCAGAATTCTATTACAAAAAATCTACCAATTCCTCATCTAAATCAATTGAATATGCCTTAGTAAGCATGCATGAACAGTTGAACACATATCAGTAGCGGATATGAGAATCTTGAACCAAAAAAAATTGTCCAAGCCTGAAGGGGGACGGTTTATGGTTGGAGACCAAGGGGGAAAGCAGAGAAGCTCTCAGGCTTTATAGTTTTATAAAAAAAAAGTTTTCAACTTAATTCAGCTAAACTTAATGTGAAACTAATGCAATGTCCTACAAAGTAAAACCAATAAATGTATTAATTTTTTGTACATGTAGATTTTGGTCACTAAAGATGGTAGGGCGGGATTTCCCCCTCCCCCCAACCCACCAGTGCGCGTGTGTTATACGATGTGTTTACACTTTAAAAAAAAAAGGAAAGTTCAAGACTGATAAAAAAAAAAATTATGACAATGTACTTAGTAAGATCAGAAGTTTAAGACTTTTATCCAAAAAAAAAAAAAAAAAACAAATAAACAAACAACAATTCAAAATAAAAAGAAAAAAAATTGCTGCACGACTCATAATATTTGATTTATTTAATTATCAGATTAAAGTAAACGCCATTGAATTTCGACGTGACTTTCATTCACAGTCGCGGTGTTAAGGCTTTGCACGTTTCAAGATTGTCAATCCTTTGTCGCTTAAAATTTTTATTTAAAGATGCCATTCCCAAATCGCTGAGATTTCTTCTACGGTAATTTTCTCTCCCGCCAATTTTAGTGCTCTCGGAACGCAGAAAATACAATCGGAATTCCTTGGATGACTCGTACCTCGCACATAACGTTTGAATGGAGCGTAGCGGAGTCAGCCGAGGATTGCCGATTGCGGAAAATACGGTATGCTCATATAAAGGCCGAGGATACCCGTGTTCGCATAACGTAATAGTGAATCGACATAATGTAGTGTGAGTTAATATCATAAAGAATTGACATAATGTAATGATAGGTTAACACAATGTAATTGTTGTTTAATTAAATGTCAAGAACAGTAAACATAACGAAATGCAAGAATGTGTAAATGTCATAAAGTGTTGACATAATGTAAAGGAAGGTTTACACGATGCAATAGTAGTGTGGGATAATATCATAAAGAATCGACACAATATAATGGAAGGTTGACACAATGCAGTAGTAGTGTGGGTTAATGTCATAAAGAGTTGACATAATATAATGGAAGGTTGACACAATGCAATAGTAGTGTGAGTAAATGTCATAAAGAGTTGACATAATGTAATGGAAGGTTCAAGCCTAGTATTCCGACGGTCCTATAGTCCGACAGCCCAGTAGTCCGACGGTCCGATAGTCCGACAGCCCAGTAGTCCGACGGTCCGATAGCCCGATGGCCCGGTAGTCCGACATTTTGACCATTACCAATATTTTTAATGATGTTATAATTACTCCTTTCTGACATTATTTCCGGGTAAATACAAAAAACCGCCAGGGGGGAGGGGGGGGGTGTCAACAGAAAACTGTAAGAAATTATGCACTCGACGGAAACGGATAATTCAATTTTCTTTCTAATTTCCATAATATAGTTGAATATGGCACGCCAAATTCACAAAAATTAGTTAAACATAGTTTCACAATTGCTAAACTAGGTTTACCGTCTGTAAACTATAGTTAACAAACTGTAAACTATAGTAAACGATTCGTAAAGTATAGTTTTCATCTGTAAAACTATATTTAACGGTTGTTAACTATAGTTTACGAACGCTAATCTAAGTTTATCTGTCTGTAATAAAACGTTAACAGTAGATTTTGTTGATAAAATTAGATTCCCGTTTGTAAACTATAGTTTACAATCGTAAACTATAGTTAAAAGTTTAATCATAGTTTCACAAATCGTGAAACTATATTTATCATATCGTTAACTATAGTAAACAGTTTGTAAACTATAGTTTACAAATCGTGAAACTATATTTATCGGATAATCTATGTTTTGCAGTCACAAATGATTGTTTTCGGTGTTAAGTATAGTTTACGGTTGTGAAACATAGATTATCGCGTTAACTATGGTTTACAGATTTAAAATATAGATTAACGTTGTAAACTGTAGTTAACAGTCCGTAAACTATAGATCACAACTGTTAAACCTAGTTTATCGACTGTGAAACTATATTTTGCTCATTAAGCGTTAAGCGCGCATGCGCAAGCGATTTATAGTGTGTCTTCAGATTTTCACGATCTTTTATTCAACACCCTCTACCGACCGCATATATCATGGCTGCACTCAATACCATAGTTCCTAGTAAACTAACACGTAGTTTAATATATGCTACAAACCCAGTTGTTTTGAAAAGACAGCTTTTAAGATGTTAAAATAAATTCTTTTATACAATCATTACATCTATAACTGATGTATGCAAAAATTGAATGTGTGTCACGAGACTTTACGATTAGATATAGAACATTCCTTCAGTTAGTACACCGGTATATACAGCATGTCGCGTGATGCAAAGTGTTATCCAAGTAGGATTACAGGATTTCAAACTTAGCATAAATATTTATAATGTATATTATTTACGTGGCTGCTATTCTAATTCAAATTTCGTATCTGTACCTAATATGCATTTAGCACTAAGATCTTGAACGCACCCCTTACCCGCCCTCCATAAATAATGATAATTATGTAAACAAATGGGTTCTATAATGCCTAAGCAAGGGCTATTATTGTTGACCTAATTTATCTCTTTTGTCTAATATGGTTCCTTTAAAAGGTGATTATATATAAATTATATGTTTTTATGTTGTATATTATGTTCTCAAAATGACGAACTGTATTACGCGGAGTGATACATAATATAGCGCCGCTGAGCAAGTTATGTAACTCTACTGATCCGTCTAAAAATACCCGACCCTCTGTCTGCTACTTTAGTGTAGGAATTATCATAATAGGCGTTAATTGATACAGTCGATATTAAATATGTACGGAAATTCTGCGGTAGGGGATACGGGCGGTTCTTATCTCTGAACAACATGGTGCATATTGATAAATATACTGGCAAACACTCATTATGTCACAAATGTACATGTAATCTCTGTAGTGGTAATTCGAAAAACTAATGATCATACATGTACATGTTTAAATATTGATACAAGTGCCGAAAAAAGATTTATGCGCACATGTATTTAAGTCTCATTAAGCCCAAAATATCAATGAGTTTTAAAAATTCAAATTGGAATTAAATCTTTTAGAAGCATAATTCCATGAAAAATTATTTATTAAACAATTTAAGCTTCTATATATTTTAAGAAAAATTGAATAATTAATTATATCTAATTTGTATCTAAATTTTGTAGTTTTGTTTCATAATTTTTCACACCCTCTTCTGCATAAGCCTTTATTTCAAACAAGGTAAATTTTATACAAAAGAGGATTTTTATTATCACACTTGCATTACAGGTGTGTTCCCATTTCGACTTTTCTGTGAAATCCAGGGAAGAAAAAGTTTTAAAAAAAAGTACTAAGGCGAAATGTGAATTTTAGTATTTGTAAATATTCTGTGTTGATATAAAAATTTAAATGATAAAATTTTTCAGATTGAATTTAACAGTTAATGGGAATTTATGAATACAGTGAGTGAAATGATGAATGTAATACCCAAAAATACTTGATGCTAAATATATATTCAATCTTCATCACATTATTTCACCTGAGAGCTTACTAAGGCGAAATGTGAATGCTAAATTTTACAGCTAAGGCGAGATGGGAACAAACCGCATTACACAGAAGGCAATCAATTATAATGATTTCACAGCATCCAATTATCTTTTAGCAGTGCAATCTTGAATGCATTTATATAGAGTCTATACTTGTTTTGTAGCTTTTATCTGTAACAAAATATTTTGATGCAAATAAATCCACTTCACTGAACGATTGGGTGTTAAAAAACTGAAGAATTTTTTAAAAAGTATTTTCGCCAAAATGAGTTCAAGAAAAATACGAACGAATTTCAATGTGATATTTTTTTTCTAAATAGAAGAGTATGCGATTTAACAATTTTATTTTAAAGAGAAATATTGTCAATTCTGCTTCAAATATAACACGAGAAACAGAATGGCAAAGCTTTTTTTTTAAATTTCGGTAAAAATAAATTATAATTCATGTGTGAGAGAGTCAGAGATGAAGGATTAGGGGTACTTGTAGACAGGAATCCCCCTTCACATTGTACACGATGAATAAGTGTTATAAATATAATTTGTTTAAAAAAATGTTAAACAAGCCCTGGGGTTGAATATATCGAGGGGGCGTGTCCACAATTATAAAGCCTTCGGGGATTTTTCTTACATGTTGATAGCAACATGCTGCACGAGGCTGGATTGGTATCACAATAAATGTGAAATATTAAAAAAATATTATTATCATATTATTCAAGTGTAGCATATTCAAAACAAAAATTAAAAGTTCAATTCATTATTTATATACTCAGAAACTAAGTCTTATAATGATTGTGTGTATATATTACAAGGTCCTATGATAGGAATTTTTATTTTGTAAAACCTTATTTATATAAATTTTAACTTTATAAATATTTATGAAGAGGATTAAATATTAAAATATGCTAAAAACAGTTCAAACAAAATATTATGCCATTTTAAAAATCGTTAATTCATAATCCTAATATATTTTATCATTAAAGATGGAACAAAAAAAAATAACTAATTCATCCCTGTACACTTTCAAACACAATAGATAGATCACCCCTGCGGCCGATGATAAATAAAGTCACCGACAGCCAATTTTGAATTTTATTCTTCATATTCTTGAGAGTAGAATTATACATTGTTCAAAATTTCATTCAAAGGTTTTGTGTTCTCTACTTTACGTTCAAGAGAAGGATATCAGCAACATTTTTTTGTATTAAAAATTTTTCACCCCCCCCCCCCCCAAAGAAAACAACAACAAAGAAAATTTTCCAGTTAATGCAGAGTTTTATACCTAATCTGAAATGAGGTATGTCAGAAGAAAAAAATCGGGACTGTAATATTGATATAATTCAATTTTATCGCAGAAACCTGGATACAAAATGCAACACTTTGTTAATTTTTTCTCATTTTTTAGACTTTATTAAAGTAACAAAACTTAATTACACTCGGTTTTATTTAACTTTGCAGTCAAGGCGATCAAGAGGCGGGTTTAGTTGAACAATGCTTAGCGCTTCCCAGTACTTTCAGTACTTTGATTTTGTGAATGTGGCGTGCCATAATTGAATGTTTTAGAAATTGAATTAAAAAGATTTTTCGTCAAATTAGAAAGATTTTTCTTCAAATTACGAAGATTATAAATATAAGACTTTTTTGTAAATCAATTAAACTTTTAAAATCAATTTAAAGATATAAAAGAGGCAATTCGTCTGTAGAAACCTTAGCTTACTCAGTATTAAATTTAAAATTGTGATTTTTTTTATTTGAACGTAAATACCAGTAACACACAACATGTATATCTTTATATACTGTTGAAGCACAAATTTTCGTGGGGATAAAATATCGTCGATTTGTCATCAGAAATAATTTCGTGGGCATTTAATTTCGTTGTTTCAAGAGAAAGCTTATTCAATATAACGTCAGATAAAATTTTTTGTAGGATTTATTATACCCCCGCTCCGAAGGAGAGGGGGTATACTGTTTTACCCTTGTGTGTCTGTCTGTGTGTCCGTGTGTCTGTGTGTCCGTCCGAAACAAATTTTCGTCACAGTTTTCTCAGCAACTACTAATCGTAGATGCTTGAAATTTAAACACAATCTTTTCTGAGGCATGCCATATGGTGGGATACATTTTCGCTCAAATTGGATATCAACTTCCTGTTAATCTCTGTGTCTGTCCGTTTCATACATCACAAATTTTCGTCGCAGTTTTCTCAGCAACTACTCATTGTAGATGCTTGAAACTTTGATACAATCTTCTCTGAGGCATGCCATATGGTGGGATACATTTTCTTTCAAATCGGATATCAACTTCCTGTTTGTATGTGTGTCTGTCCGTTTCATACATAACAAATTTTCGTCACAGTTTTCTCAAACTATATTGTAGATGCTTGAAATTTTAACACAATCTTCTCTGAGGCATGCCATATCTTGGGATACATTTTCGCTTAAATCGGTTGTCAACTTCCTGTTAGTCTGTGCGTCTGTCCGTTTCATACATAACAAATTTTCGTCACAGTTTACTCAGCAACTACTCATCTTAGAGACTTAGATGCTTGAAATTTCAACACAATCTTCTCTGAGGAATGCCATATGGTTGGATGCATTTTCACTCAAATCCGATGTCAACTTCCTGTTTGTCTGTGCGTCTGTCTGTTTCATACATCACAAATTTTCGTCACAGTTTTCTCTGCAACTATTCGTTGAAGATGCTCAAAATTTTAACAAAATCTGCTCTGAGGTATGCCATATCTTGGGATACATTTTTTTCAAATCGGATTCCAACTTCCTGTTTGTCTTTGCGTTTGTCTCTTTCACACATAACAAATTTTTGTCGCAGTTTTCTCATTATAGCTGTTCATAGCAGATGTTTGAAATTTTATTACACCCTTTGTTGAGGCATGCCATATGGTGGGATTAATTTTGATATGAATCTGACGTCAACTTTATATTTTTCTGTGCATCTGCCTGTAATTGAACTTGTGTAGACATATTAACATGATAGTGCTTATTTACATCAGAGCGGGGGTATTACTAGTGAGCATTGGCTCACAGATTTCTTGTTTTCGTTGAAAATTGCTAACAACGAAATAAACGAAATTTAATCACCCCGAATAATTGTGCTTTCTTAGTATGGTATTTTTATCTCAGACAAGCCATATACATGTATAACTTAATGAATCACTAATACTGAATATTTTCTGAATTACAAACAGGGAAGTACGTAGCAAACAAAGACAAATATGAATATGTCAGAGGAAATTCGGACTGTTAACAATTATCACATTCATGGCCCAAAACCCTACTCATTTCTTTATAAGGAGCAACTCTGTTACATTGCTATAATTTTCATTATTTAAAGAGTTTCGTTGCTTGTAATATTTTGTGAGTGAAGAAAACAATGGTCATAGTGTGAAATATTGTGATGTTTCCCGAGAAATACTCAGGGGCCACTAGCATGAAATTGAGGCCATTGACCTAATTATTTGAATCATAGGTATACAATGTGCAATAGGCGGCTTTTCGTTCTTATCAGTGGAATTTTTAGTGATCTGTGTAAAGGTATACCTTAATGGAAGATACTTCTTAATTCTTCGTAATACAGATATCTTTCTATATATACAAATTTACAAACAGCATCGACATGTGTATAAAAATTAAGTGAATATTCAATATGAATTCCAAGTAATTTTTCACGTGTAACACTCTCAATGAAATTTGTAAATTTAAATTTTGGTTCGTCACTTTTGATCGTCTTTGATGTGTGTCTATCAACACCCATTTTGTTTTTCTATTATTCAAAATCATCTGATTACGATAACACCATCTTTTTGTGTTACTTATGTCCGAGGATAACATATTTTGAATGGAAGAAACATTATTGTCAGAAAAGTGAAGAGTGGGGTCACCCGCAAATAAGTCAATGCTTGATTTCTCTATGAATAATGGGAGATCATTGATGTAAAATAAGAAAAGAAGTGGACATAAAATTTATCCCAGTGGCACTCCCGCTCTGACTAACTATTTTGCAGATAATATATTTCCATGTTGAACACTCTTAAATCTACAGTTTGAGGACAGATGATACAACGGAAGCCATTTAGGACCTATAAAAATATTTTTTAAATTTGATAGAACGAATTGTCAAATTTGTTTTAACAAATTTGATTCATTTTAACAATTTCTTTGAATTCGTCATAATGAGTTTAATCTGTTATAAGAAATTTGTTGAATTTGATATAACGAATTCAAAATATTCTTAATACGAATGTAACTCGTTTGAGCGAATTCTAAAATTTTTATCAAAAATTAAATTCATTCTAACGATTTTTTAAAATTTGTTAAAACAAATTAAATTTGTTTAAACGACTTCAAGAAATCTTATGTCGAATTCATATATATTTTTCTATAGGCCCGATTGTTGAATGTGTTTAAACGAATTTAATCTGTTATACCAGATTACAGAATTTTTTTATTTAAATACATGTAATTTAATTTGTAATAACAAATTTTATAATTCGTTTAATCAAATTAAATTCCTTATAAAAACTTTTTGAATTCGTCATAACAAATTAAACAAATTTGTTACAAGAGATTAAAATTGTTATAACAAATTCTAAGGAATTGTTAAAATAAAGAAATAAATTCGTTTTAACAAATCATAAATATAATTTTTGATAGTTCCTCAATAGGCTTACGTATGATACAAACAAACTTTTGTCAAAGAATTTGAAAATAACAACTTAGACCATGTTTAAGGGGGGCGATTGTAGTTTTCATTGCGCAACATTTCGCACACCATAGTAAAATAAAGCGTATTTACTGTTTTTGAGCATTTTTTTTTTCGCTCAATTAATAAAATTAAACAAAATTTAAATAAAAGTTTAAGAACAAAATTAAAATTCTTTAAAACTTATATTTCAACGATTTTGCAAATATCTCCATTAATTCAAGTATGTTTTCTTATAAATCCTTTGTGCCCGTCATATTTTGTAGTACATGTACACTATAAAAACAGGAACATTAGTTAATTTTTGCCATTTTAGATGCCCCCTCTGGTAACAAGCCTAAGACGGTAGAATGTTATATTTCTTACATATAATGTACAATACAGTAATACTCATAAAATATTTTAGTTTGAACAAAAAGTATACTGTAGTATTTGTATAATTTGCTTGAAAGCGCGAAAATTGGCATTTTCCTATTTAATCCTATGGTATAATGTACCTGTATTTGAGACGGTCCCTTAATAATAACTGGACGGTAGATTTTCCCCAAACTGTGCATGTGCATTGAAGTTAATATACAGTTATTGACTGGGTATAAGGGCAACATGCGGCCTCGGGCAACATTTTCATCTTCACGTCCAACAAATCATATGTTGTCCGAATCCTAGTCTATAACTGTTTTGTTAAACCCTTCACTGCTCACATAAGATTGATCAATTTTATCAATACACGCTATACTATCAATTATTATATCTGGAAAATAATGGCTTCTTCAGTAAATATAAACATCAAGCTGAGAAAGAAGAAAATGAATTATAAGTCTATTATATCACAAAAAATATCTATCACAAAACATACTCTTCCCTTCTACCTTACCTTGCTGTTAGCAACAACTCTTAATAGCTCTTAACTTCGGCCATTTTCGCGTCACCGATATTGAACGATGATTATTAATTGTGACGTAACAGACAGGTGACGTTGCGGTCTAACAATTCTTATGTAAGACCGGTCAATAGTGAAATTGTTAGACCGACGTAATAAACATTTCTTTTGTTGGACTTTTTATTAGTAAGAGATATATAGAAAGATATTTATAAGGGTATAACAATGTGAATTATTCATGGTATAAAAATGAAGAGTTTCGCTATTGTAGTTTTCTCACAATAAAATCATATTCGGCCCTCCTAAATGAGTAATATAAATAACTTTCACTGCGTAGTTTTTAATTTTTTTTATTCAAATTTGTACAAAAATGGAATTTAAAATGAAAAAAATATTTGTATAGATTAATAAGGATGGTTTTAGAAGAGCAGGTCTTTGAACAACACAGAAGTTTACAATTTCTTAATATTCTAAAAATCTATTATATGCATCGATTGCGATAAAATAAGGCCCGAAAATATATACCAATCCAGGAATATTTTTTTGTTTGTATCATATGTCCTTAAATATGAGTCAAACCATTGAATTGCTTTGGGGTCAAATTTGTAGCAACGTTGCTGTCTAACAATTCTTGTGTTGGACCAGCAGGCCGGTCAAAAAGGAAATTGTTAGACCAATGTAATAAACATTTTTATTAGTACTTAATAAATAGAAAGCTGTTCATCATAGTATAGCAAAAAATGTATTAAAAAGCTATGTATCCCCGATACTTTGATTACGGGGGCATACAAAAAAACAGAGCAAAACTTATTTTATGGGGGTGGTGGTGATGGTGGTGGTGGTGGGGGGGGGGGGTGATAATGCTTCATAATTATATACTTAAATTTCCATACCAACTTTCTATACAAACCAAGCACAGACAAGGTGTAATCCTTCCCCTTTGCTGAAGGAATTGGTTATACAAGTCTACAAATTATCAAGACGTCGGACTACCGGGCTGTCGGACTATCGGACCGTCGGAATACTGGGCGGTCACCATGGAAGGTTGACACAATAAAATAATAGTGGGAGTAAATGTCATAAAGAGTTGACATAATGAAACCGAAGGTTGTCACAATGTAATATTAATGTGAGTAACTGTCATATGGAGTTGACATTATGTATAGGAAAGTTCACACAATGCAATAGTAGTGTGAGCAATTGTCATAAAGAGTTGACATAATGTAAAGGAAAGTTCACACAATGCTATAGTAGTATGAGTTAATATCATGTAGAGTTGACATAATGTAATAGAAGGTTAACACAATGTAATAGTTGAGTGAGTAACTGTCATATGGAGTTGACATAATGTAATTGAAGGTTGACGCAGTGCAATTGTTGTGTTCTGCTATAAGGCAGTGACGGCGTTCCATAGTCAGCATTTGACTCATGATAAATTGTACAATGAAGCGCATTGAAGTGGTAAAATTTCCCATTCGAATGGAACGTTTTGAGCTATCTTTAGAACATTTATTGTCATCTTATGACACGCCCATTTCTTTAGAAATGGATAAAATGATCAATTTGTTTATTCGAATACCTGTAGAACAGGTTTTCCATAAATATAATAGCCAATGAAATTGACGGTCTAAATAAATACCGAGTAAACACGTGTTCGACCGAAACATGTGTTGTGGTAACTTCAATAGACATGATAAGTTCAAAAATATGTACACATTCGTTGCAATTTGTGTTTTACAGAAGCGGAGAGTATCTACCTCTCTCTTCTAATGTTTTTAAAGCTCCATTTCAGTGTAACTCATATCGCTTGTCGCGAAGAATGGGGTGTCCTAAAACTATACGACGAATATTTCTCTCTCGTTTCTAAAATTATGGGCGTGTCATTATGTTGTAATTGACGTTCAAAACATGACTCAGAACGTTTCATCTAAACGGAAATTTTTACCACTTCAATGCGCTTCATTGTATTTGCTGACAAAGTCATTGTATCGACCATAGAACTTACAAAATAATGACTTTAAACGAGACAACTGAAATTCTTGTTTCATCAACTTGTTTGTCAATAATTTACCTCGTTTTAGAAATTGTTCATACGTAGAGCATGCTCTTACATATCGAATCGACTGAGATATATAAACTCCATATGCAGATGATGAAGGTATATTGCCGTATAAGTAAGGGAAGTTGACGATAGAAAAGTTAAAGTCATCACGTTTATCATAGATATGCCAAATTCACAAAAATCAGCTAAACATAGTTTCACAGTTGATAAACTAGGTTCGACTGTAAACTATAGTTTACAAACCGTGAACTATAGTTAACAATTCGTTAACTATAGTTTTTGTCTGTAAAACTATATTTAACGGTTTTTAACTTTAGTTTACGAATGCTAATCTAAGTTTATCTGTCTGTAATAAAACGTCAACAATAAATTTTGTTGATAAACATAGATTCACATCTGTAAACTATAATTTACAATCGTGAACCAAAGTTAAGAGTTGATCATCATAGTTTTACAAATCGTGATACTATATCGTTAACTATAGTTAAGAGTTGTAAACCATAGTTTACAAATCGTGAAACTGTATTTATCAGATAATCTATGTTTTGCAATCGCAAATGATTGTTTTCAGTGTTAAGTATAGTTTACGGTTCTGAAACATATATTATCGCGTTAACCAGCTGCAGGGGCGGATCCAGCAATTTTTGAAAGGGGGGGTTCCAGGTCGGTGCCCCCGACCACTCATGCATAGAATCACACCAAGGCCACTTCAAGTCGGTAGCTACATTTATAAGAAGGGGGACCTCCAAAAAGAGTTGACAAGCAAAAAAAACCCCTATGCACCACACTCTAAAATCTTTTTTGGGGAGGGGGTAGAGGGGGATTCCTGTAACTTTTCTGTTAGGTACATAACTTTTAAATTCTTGAATCTGCGTATTTTCTGGCAAAAAAATATATGGAGGAAGCTACCAATTCAAAAAATTAATAGAACTACAGCAAAAGATTGTTCTCAGAAAAAATTAGCCCCCTCCATCTGCATACTACGGGAACATTTAAACCTTTCTCTTCCTTGATCAAAAATACCTTATGCATACTTCTAAAAGTTATTTACTTCTGAAGATGGTCCAAAAATGGCTAAGCTAAAGTTCCCCGGAATCTTCCTTGCATGCTACATGTGGGTGGTCAGAGGCCATAGCCGGGGTTGGGAAGGCACAGGAAGGAAAGCAAATACGCGAAAATCGACAAATCTAGCGAGCAGAAAGGTCAGAGATTTCAATTTTTTCAAATTATTAGAGTATAAATATCTATATTACAGGAAAAAAATCTCTCTCTCTATCTCTCACTCTATATATTTCTCTCTCTTTTTCTCTGTGTGTACAAAAATAAAGGGGGGTTCCAACCCCCGGAACCCCCCCTCTGGATCCGCCAATGAGCTGTTAACTATGGTTTACAAATGTAAAATATAGATTAACGTCGTTAACTATAGTTTACAGTCCGTAAACTATAGTTTACAAGCGATAAACATAGTTTATCGACTGTGATACTATGCTTAGCTCAATTTTGTGAATTTGGCGTGCCATACATAGAGTTTGGTTGTTAGATTACCAGTAACGTCTTTTTCGAGTAAAATATCCCAATATGATTGAAACAGATGTGTCAGACTCCGTGGAATTTTTTATCTCAAGCCCACCAGCATATATTGTATCGACATAAGAATGAAAATATTACCATTGTTAATTGACAATACGTCGTCGATATATCTAAATGTCGAGTTGAAGGCCACAGCAAGTGTCTTCTTCTCACGCATTATATTTTGCTACATACTAATGATTTTTCATACCAGTATCACATGGATCCGTATTTTCGAGGAGGGGTCACCGTTTTCTAGGGGGTCCAAGGTCACCTTTACTTGGTTTAGTATATACATTAAATAACTCTGCAAATTTCGGGGGGGGGGGCTCTAAATCCCCGCATGATCGGATACCATTCTAAGGGCAAAGGAAGGTATAAACTACAAGAACTAATACCAGAAGTGAGCGACACAAAAAAATCGGCGGCATAAATCGGTTTTTACAATGCATGGATCTGTAGCTCTCTGCTTTATCTCTCCGAATTTTCTCAAGCAGAGAGTACAGTTTTGTGGTTCTGCACTGCAACGTCCCTGTTGAAAGGGGGGGGTGTAAAAATACACACCAGTCGTCTTCAATGCCTATACTATGTCTTCTTTGCAAAAAATTTTGAGGGGTCCAAAATCCAAATATGGTTAGTACACCATAGGCATCGGAAACCGGGGAGTGGGTGGGTAGGGAAGATAATTACGAATGAGTAAAAAAAAATAATGTCATCTTCTCGGGAATCGTTGTGCCAAGAAAGATGAAACTCATGTGGAATCATCGTCAGGTTTTGTAGATTCAAATTTGCTCAAATCACTAACCCGGGGGGGGGGGGGTTAAAGTGGTACCACAATGCAAGTTTTACCTTGGAATATAGGTCTATAGTTAGATTTAAAAATAAAACCTTAATTCTTCTCTAGAATGAGTAAGGGGTTGTACTGTACAATTTATGCATTTAACGATGCTGGACCGATTTTATTTGCTTTTACCTAGCCACAGTACTAGCCACAGTGTCACGGATCCGAATCCCACTGTGGGACGTGTAGAGTTGGTGCTGGCACGAAAAAGATCCCTCCCTGCTCAATGGCCGTAAGCGCTGAATATAGGGAGGACAAAATTTGCAGCTCTCCACCGGAAACTGGTGGTGTCTCCATATGAGCGACAACATACGATCAATCAATCAATCCTAGCCACAGCCATAATACGTGTGCTCATGTGAGCGATGTGGCCCATGGTCATAAGCATCTTGTTCTATTTTTAAATTTTCCTCAGTCTGATTAAAATCAGCTCTTCTGATACTCTGTTGTTTACTGGCGTAGTAACATAGTAAACGTAGCCCATTAAACAGACTGAGTTTTTTCTTTCAATAGAGTTTCTTAACCAATAAGAGTTCTCTCTCTTTGTTGATCATCTTACCGCCGAAACATCATTTTTTCAAAATCATGTGATTGACCACGTGATTCTTATCAGTTCAAAATGGCAGAAGGGTCAAATCGTGGCAATTTGGATGATTTGACCAATCCGATGTCGTCAAAAGAAAACAGTGTTTACAACTTTGTACAATCGACGCAAAAACACACAGAAAACACAGCACGTGATACAAACAACCCCAGGCCAGCTATGGAGATCGGCCCATTTGTCAGTGCTGAGGTCGATAAGGCAGAAGATAGTTATAATGTAGAAACGTCAAATCATCTGTGGCCGAGGGAGGCGGAGCGTGACGATTTATTGTTTCAAGATAGTGACAGCGAAAACGATTTTGTATGGAATAGTGCACGTGATTCTACGATGCCTAAACTCGATTTACTGGAAGATGCACAACAGGAAATCCCCCCGACAGAAATAGGTGATGAAAGAGTCATTAGAAACGATGCTGATTCTAGGGAAAGTGACAGACTGCTGTCCACGTATTCTGATGGACTTTATAGTGAATATAATGGTCATCAGAATGGAACTATGGTTCCACTGGAGGAGGAGGACTCGATGTGGCACTGTCACCAGGACACACCTGCGCAGGTGGACAGGGTGGCCAGGAATCAGTTAATAGCCATCAGTGTTATCTGTGTTATCTTCATGATAGGGGAAATTATCGGTAGGTGTATTGTTATACTGAATGTGTATAAGGTTAGACTGTCCTGATACAACAATTATTTTTGTTCCTTTTTTTTAATTAACTTCATATGCAAATTATAATTTAAATAACTTGTAATGCAAAAGTTGAATTTCATCAGAATTAATAATCATTCTTATGCTTTTGAAATAATAAATGTGTAAATATTATTATGTAACAATATAGTGAGAGGTACATGTATGTTCACTTTATTTGTGCTATTCATAAAATGTTTCAAAGAAAAGCTTGCCCATGCAGACAGTTGTGGTCATGGCCTTAGGCTAGACACTCATGATTGACAAACACACATTTTTTGTGGCAATGCAAGATTAAAATAATATGGCATATGTAAGTAAATTTTGCCAAAAAATGGAAGAATTCAGTTAAATTAATAGCTCAATCTGACTGCTATGCAACATTTATTCTTAGAAAATAATATTGTCATCATAGTAAGATGAAAATAAATTTTATAGTATTTATAATAAATTAACGTAGGAACTAATTCCACTTAAATAGACTACAGCACATTTGGCTGCCAAGAATTTTGGCCCTTATTATTATCATAATATCACTTAAAGTAAACCACCATTTTCTGTGAAGGTTTTGCTCTACTTCTAGGTGGTGTGTTCTCACACAGTGTTGCCTTGTTTACTGATGTTGCTCACCTAGCTAGTGATCTCATTAGCTTCCTCATCAGCTTATTGGCTCTCTACCTCTCAAGAAAACCAGCTTCAAAGAAGATGTCCATGGGATACTACAGAATAGGTTGGTTCAGATAATAGTATTGTTGGAGACCTAGAGTTTTCTTGTCAATGATCAACTTGACCTAGTCTTGTGATTGACACATCATTTATAGACAGTGACCAGTCATTCATCCACTCTAAACTTATATGGTAGACAGTTTTGCAAAAAGATTCCTAGCTTAGAAATTTATTTTTTTTTCCCTATAGAGGTACTTGGAGCACTGATCAGCATTTTGATGATTTGGTTGGTGACGGGGATACTGTGTTACACAGCGGGTAAGAGGATTGTGACAGGAGACTACACCTCTGTCGAGCCCACCTACATGCTGGCTACCGCTGTATCAGGAGTTATATTCAATGTCATGTGAGTATAGACAACTGTTCAGATCTGAAGCATCTCTTATTCAGATGACAAATTCACGACAAGGTCCATTTTACAGTGAGGGATTTTTTACCATCATGTTGTATAATGCAACAAGGATTTTGGTTTATTACATGTATGGTCTCATCGATTGCACAGTTTGCCACATCTCACAGTTGACTTTGAATCCTAGAAATAAAGATCAACCTTCTTTATATCTCTAAAATGAAACATTAGATTATGGAACTCAAGATCCCATATCACTGTACCAGTATATGCATGACATAAAAACAAATCATTCTATAATGGAGCACAGTGTCTTTTTTAATTTTTTCTGGATTTGGATTCTTTTCTGACTAGAGTTTATAAACATGGTAAAGCTATAAAACTGGTTTACGCTTTTTTGTATGAGTAAATGGCGGCGGAAATATCATGTTAAAATTGCTTTTAGCTGTTTTTTTTTTCTAAACATGTTGAAGAAAATTGTTTTGTGATATCAATATCTGAATCAAGAGCTGGTTTCACCATGTTCTCCAAATAAGATTGAGATAACAAATTCAATTGATTTTAAATTGGTTTCCATGCATTATAAAGTATTTGTCTGGGGTTGTTTCTAAAACACACGATCAAAAGGTGTGGCTTTCACTTTTGAAAATTGTTTAAATTTTGCCAATGTGAGGATTACTGTGGTATATTTTTATAAGATGTTGGGTTGGTCTGAGAAAAAGCTCCCCAAACCCTAGTCTTCCTAGCTGGAACTGCTTTAGGGAGTTGGAGAAACAAGATTAAGAATTAGTTATTTAGCATATGTTTGTAGAAGCATTCATGTTATTCTGAAATATTATGAGCTAACTTTTAGCAGTAATGGCTATCTCATAACGATGTATTCAACCAGAAAGCATATACATGTAACTATGTAAGTTTTATAAACAGGGGGTTTATATTTTTGTACATGATTGAATTCCTGTACCTCTGAGATACACAATTACCTGAGGACCAGAATGTGCATTTTACTTTATATCATGTTGGGGAATAAACAATTTGTTGAATGAACTTGGTGAAATCCCATTAGACACTACAGTGTCAGATTGATACATTATGGTAACGTCTGTTGTTTGTAGCAAATTAGTTGAAATTACATACATATATTAAAGCTTGCCATATGGTACATCTTACAACAGAGGAGTATTTAAAAATACTTAAGAAAATTATATATATAATGTTTTTGGATATCTATCTGTATCAATTGAGAGCTGGTTTCACCATGATGTTGAACGATGTTCACTAAATAAAATTCTGACATCTTTAAGATAACAAAGTCAGTTGATTTTAAATTGGTTTCCATGCAATAGAAAGTGTTTGTGTTGGATTGTTTCTAAAACACAGGATTTAAAGGTGTGGCTATCATTGTTGAAAATTGTTTTAAACTTGCATTAAAGAATGTGAGAATACCTGGATGTTTTTTTTTTTTTATCATTTCTACCATGTTAGGTTGGTTTGAGAAAAAGCTCCCCAGACCCCAGTCTTCCTGGAGTTGCTATAGGGAGTTAGAGAAACAGAAATTAGTTATTTAATATAATTAACATTCATTTTATTCTGAAATGAGCTGACTATTCTTCCTCGATACAGAAATATATATATAAACAGTAATGGTTATCCGAGAAAGATGTATTCAACCAGGAAGCAGGTTATTTTTGTACATTTATGATTGAATTCATGTACCTGTGAGATACACAATTACCTGAGGACCAGAATGTGCATTTTACTTTATATCCTGTTGGGGAATAAACATGTTGTTGAATGAACTTGGTGAAATCCCATTAGACACTAAAGCATCAGATTTAAACATTATGGTAGCATCTGTTGTTTGTAGCAAATTGGTTGAAACTAGTGCTAATTGTACATACATATATGTTCCCCAAGCTTGTCTTATTTTATAGTCATATTCCCTGTAAGCGTAATTAAATAAGACAAACTCTATGCATTTGAGACTTTAAAAACGTTTACCCAAAAGTGTACTATTTTCATTCAAATTTTATCATTGCACACTTACACATGTTAATGCATGTGCGTAATGACCATATCATATTGTCTACACGATCTATATATTTTAATATGTTAAATATCAAAGTATTTAATCCTGGCCAAAAGTATAAAAAAAACCCCGCTCATTCAAGTGTATTTTTTATTTTACCTATTTCATGTGCATGCACGTGCATACATGAGTATGGTGACCATACCTTCTTGTAGAAGTCCATTACATCTATCTATGTTCTAAATCTCACCCCATTTGGTTGAAAACCAAGGGAGTTATAGCTATTTAAAGTTTCAGCCAATTAGATTGCAGCGCACGTACACGCACATGTATGCATGTGCATGGTAACCATACCTTCTTGTAGAAGTCCATTATATATATCTATGCTCCAAATCCCATCTTGTTTGGTTGAAAATCAAGGGAGTTATAGCTGTTTTAAGTTTAAGCCAATAAGATTGCAGCGCAAGTACACGCACGTGTATGCATGTGCATGGTGACCATACCCTCTTGTAGAATTCCATTATATGTATCTATGTTCCAAAACCCATCCTGTTTGGTTGAAAACCAAGGGAGTTATAGCTATTTGAAGTTTCAGCCAATCAGATTGCAGCACACGTGCATACACGTGTTTTCATGATAATTGCTATATATCATGTTGTAGGATATCGTAATGCATGGCTATTTTGAAAATTTCAAAGGATTTCGTCAAAAAACAAGAAAGATATTGAGACTTTAGTTTCAGCCAATCAGAGCAAAGCGCACGTGCATGCGCGTGAGATCTTGCTATTTTGACCATGTCATCTTGTCTATACTACTAATATATCCTTACATTATGAGTTTCAAAGCATTTCATCAAAAAATAGAAAAGTTAAGTCAATATACCTTATATTGGCCATTTAACGTGTTGCACGTGCTCGCTCTTGCAAGCACGTGCGCGCAAAATGACCTTCGTTCGGCAAATCTACATAACATCCCTAGTGACCCTAAAAAGGTTTTACCTAAGTCGGATGTGTAGTTTACAAGATCACTCAAAGACAAAATTTTCCCAGGAATAATAATAATAATAATAATAAGAAACAGAGTAAAAACAATATGTTCCCCAACTTCGTTTGGGGAACATAATTACATACATATATTATAGCTAAGTCTTATGATACATCCAACTGCAGAAGAAATATTTAAACAATTGTTTGCATACAGATGTACAGTAGAGGTTTGATTTCCTTTATGTTTTTAAATGAATTTGGCATGAAAACTGTCATTAAAAAATTAAAAGGTATATTGTAATGAACTAAGGTGTGCATTTAGTTAATGTAACAATACATAGTACATGTACTGTCATTATGTGGCAGACCTCTTAAGGTGAATGGTTTCTGCATTCAATTAGTGTTTCTGCATACATTTAGTGCTTCAATGTATAGTTCATGTGGTTCATTCATCTGTCAGAAAAATATAAACTTCATGGTAAAGGGTCCCATCCCAATGTATGTAAATAAAGTATTTAGCTTTCATAAAATTAACTTAATTCTTTGGGGAACGGTTCGACCAGTTGAGTAGACTTAATTGCCTCCTCTATGAATCTGAGCTGTTAAGCTTAAAATTAAAATGGACCTGCTACCTCCATAAGAAATTGCAAACCTTCCTGAAAACATTGCATTTTCCAAACTTTTTGTGTTGCCAGCATGGCATGGCAAATTTGTAGGGATCAAAATTAAATCACAGTCCTCAAACTTTATGAAAAAGCACCTAAAATACATATAGCAAATAGTGTATCAATCAAATTTTCAAGTTTATAGTCATTTTTCTGATAAAAAAAAAGTTTGGAATTAAATATGCCATGATGAAACTGAATGATACACCAATTCCATTTTCTCAGATTTTTGCAGTTGGGTAAATAATATAAAATAACAGATATCACATACAGAGAACTCTCTCTATGTAGATTTAAGTTAATTCAATATATTTACATTAATTCTATAAATATGGCAAGGAAATTAAAGCATGAGTGTTCTAATTAGAATCGTAAATGTACAATAGAAAGGTCTGTCTGATATTATGACTGGATATGATCTTTGTCATTCACATTGTTTATGTGGCATTTTTGACAAGCATTATTATTGGGCCTTGGATTCTGCACATGATCAGTACTTTGATTTTTTGTATCAATTGAATAGCAGTTTTACATACATTATTAAATTCTTTTAATTGAATTTCAATTTTAATTCTTTTTAGAATGGGAGTCGTTTTGATTTCCCAGAAGTGTGGTTCAGCCACGTCACATCTGAGATTTGGTCATTCCCATGGACACGGCCATTCCCATGGTAACAGACATTCACATGGTCACTCCCACAATTCCCTGACCATAAACAGTGACCGGCCGGACATTGCCTACAGTCCACTACTTAGTCCTGCTAGTGAGGAAGACCTGGCGCTCTCTGGTGATGCAGAAATGGAGAGTCCGGTCACAAAACACGAAAACATTAACATCAGAGCAGCTTTTATACATGTTATAGGGGACATTATCCAAAGTTTAGGCGTGCTCATAGCTGCTCTTATTATCAAATTCACAGTAAGTTTACACTCAAATTATCAATCAGATCTCATCATATTTATATACCTATAAAGGGAAAAAAGAATTTGATCTTCCACAAATTTTCAGTTCAAGAGAGTATTTGTCATTTTCCCCCTGGATATAAGAAGATAAGAAACAGCTTTTATAAGTAAATTTAAATAAAATATATTTAAAGCCCCCTCCTTCCCTTTAAACTTTTATTTATTTTAAATCTTCAAAAAAAAATATACCTCTGCTCAAAGTGGATTTAATTCATTTGTGCAAAAGTGCATGCAGTTTCTTAAATCTAGGCAAAGTAAAACACATGGAAGATGCAGTATTTAAATAGTACACATCACATTTATTCAAGATTATTTAAACAAGTTTACAGCGACAACATCTAAAAATGAGAATTTTACACCCATATATTTTTTTTTTAAATTCACTCAAGAAATAATGTAGTACCATTTTCCCCTAGAGAATACCCAGTACACGTAATTTAATGTAGCAGCAGCAAGATTTATCATCATATCTCTCTCATGCTTGAGACTATATATCTACAAATATGAGACAACTACAGTGTATACTAATTCTTTGACAATTCCATGCATTTGACAGTGATCTACATTTATATCTTTTACAAAAATTCTCAGTAACTTCATCCTCAAACTAATTTAAAAAATTTACTCAAAATAGTTTGCCCTTTCAGGTTTTATCTCTAAAGCCTTGTCATCTAAGTAATTAAACCTCTAGGTAACATTCGTTTTGTGGAGATACAGTATTATAAAGTACTGAGTAGTACAATGATTTCACTCTGTGTATGCATTATCGTAACAGATGTTGTTGATTACTGATTAAAAGGTATTTGAATTATACCAGCATAAAGAAAGAGTTTGATCAATAGTTTAAATGATAGTTGTGTTTTACCGGAATCAATGTTCCGTAATATGATGTACTGCTTTTAAAGTTCTGACAGTGGAGCAGATATTGGTTTTCCAAAGAGTACCTAAAAGCACATAGATCAATTCGAAATTATCAACATACACATGTATATGGATTTATAGACTATGCTTTTTTTTAAATCAATGCTTCCAATAAGCTAGAAAGGGGAGAACAGTTTTTTCAGTTCAGATTTCGCTGTAGTTACCTCAGACAAGAGTACTTGATAAAATTTTCTTGAAAACTAAAACTTATCTATGTACACATACAAGTTCTTGTTAATAACTAGGTTAAGACCTTGCTTGGGCTGATACCAATCTCTCGGGCTGAGATCAAAACAGCATTGTGATATTCTATATTTCGCATTTAGCCCATTTTCAAATATGTTGAAGATGTTATTTTCATAACTCGTACACTAATTCATATTGATGAGATTTTTTCAATTTTTAATTATTTCAAACCTTGACCTCCCTATAACATTACTTTAGTTTACTATTCATTATTTTATGTTTACCAATGAGTGTCTAAAAGACCATTCAAAATATTTCATCAAACTTCATTTCACTGTTACAAAATGGTGAGAGATTTTTCTACAGAAAAAAATTCTGACCTTGACCTTTCGTATCCTGGCTGACCCTATCTATATGTTTATCTTCTCTGTTCTATGTTGTAGGATGGGGAGGAGTACAAACTGGCTGACCCCATCTGTACGTTTATCTTCTCCATTCTAGTCATGATTACCACAGTCAAGGTGCTAAGGGACACACTTCATGTGGTTATTGAAGGTAAGATTATATTTGAGTCAATCTGCAAATATTAGCTTACCTGAGCAGAACGCTTGGGAGATTTTCTGGTATATGTAGCATCCATCTATCCAACATTATCAACTCCTCCAGAACCACCAGGATAATTTTAACCTAACTTCTTATAGAGCATCCTTGAATGAACAGAATGGTTATTTCACCAAGTCCTCTTTCAAAAGTGTGTGTGTGTGTGTGGGGGGGGGGGGGGGTTAAGAAATGGTGAAAATTTGGTGGCATCTTCTAAAAATCGTCTGAAGAACTGGGCCTCTGTGAAATCACCAATTTTTATGGAGTTTTAATTTTGTTGTTTTGAGGAAAGAATTCAGGTCTTCCATGATTATTTTTTTTAACTTTAGTATTTTATCTTTTTCACCACATAAATAAATCCCTACAAACCCCTGATAATAATATTTTAAGCTCCTCTGAGATGAAGACTCAAGAAAGCTTTCATGATCGATTTTGTCAACAGTGAACAATGTGTGATTGTTTATTCATGTTAAAATTTCATTGGTAAAGAGAGGGAAAAAATTTTAAAATCTTCCTCTGAAGAGTTGGGTCCAAGTAACTCAGGTGAGTGTTGCTGCCCACAGGCCTCTTTTTATTGATGTATACAGGTCATTAGGGAATACACCATTACATCTATAGACAGAGAGGGGGCCACATTTGCTCTATCTGTACAATTCTGTAATATGTGTAGTTGCAATCTTTTTTATTAAAAGTTTTAAGAAACATTGTTCACATCCCTACTGATTGTAGTGATAGGGTAGATTAAGATTTGGTGACCCATTTACTTTTGTGTACTTATATTTATCTCTACAAAATTTCTGAGGAACACTCTTCATCTCCTTATGGAGATAAGGGAAGACTTGATTTGTTTTAAACTCTGTGGTTTAGAGAGATATTAAAGTCCCAAGGAACAAAATTCATATTATTATGGGAAACAAGATTGCACTCCAGATGACAATAACCTAGTTTACTACCAAGGACTCAGTTATATAAATACCTGCTTATCATAAAGTATCCTGAACAAGGTAACGCTTTTTCTGATAGCTATATAGAATACCAGGTGAAATAGTTTAAACATATAAGAACTTTATTTCTTTACAATTGAAAAGAAAGTTTAAATTGTTTTTTTTTTTACACTGAATTCGAAAAATTAATACACTTCTCATCTCTCCTCACTAATTTCTCCCTTTGTAATTTAATGTAAGAATTTTTCATTTTCCTAACTTTTTTTTCCAGCTGTGCCAAAAGATATTGAATACCACAAAGTGCTCAATGATATCAAATCAATTCCTGGAGTTACGTCTGCCCATAGTCTGGCATTGTGGGCCCTGACTGTGGATAAGAATGCAGTAACAGTGCATATCTCCATTGGTAAGTCTGCGTCAATGTCTCAGTGGGTTTAGGCTTACAAGAAAAGAGAATGAATCTAAATTCACTATTGATTTCACAGCATTGCTTTTAGAAAATCTAATCTGTTCAGGTCTCTATATGATTTTAAAACAAATAAAAAGAGAAATTTGAAAAGATTTTCTACAAGAGAGATGCTGGATTTCCTGATTCCTTAGCTTGTCTTTCATTTTTTGGTGTGTCAACAATAACCATACATGTGAACTCAACTGCTTTAGGCAGAACTCTGCTGCTTTTACACTCCATCTCTTGTCTGCTGCTTAATTATTGATAAATCGACTGCTTTTCTACAAAAGCCATCTTTCACAAACAATCAGTCATAGATCTTGTTGGTTTATAAAATATCATAAATTGGGAGCTTACAAATTCTTGTTTACATAGAAGCATATAGATCTTTGCACCTGTTGTTGTCATGACAACAACAGGTACACGCACAGATCCCATTGTTTACAATGGTAACAATAAATCTTGTCAACACTCACTAGAAAAAAGCAGAGACAGTACGTGCAGTGAGACTCCACTGTATTCTAGACCTTGAATTGGGAGCCTTTATAAAAACGAAGTACTTATATTTTCATATATTAAGTAAAATAGGGAATCGCTACACAAAGATCTCATTTTAATTAGACTGAGTCTTGTCCATGAAGTCAAGTTACAGTTTAACTAGAATATACAAATTTTAAAACAATACCGTCATGTATGGTGTGAAATGATTTAAGGAATCACTGTCTACTTAGTATAGTTTGCCAGGGCATCAACGATAGTGGGAAACATGGGATAATTTGCATAACGGGTGAAGCCCTTTTTGCATAAATTATCCCATGTTTCCCACTATCATTGATGTCCCAGGCATACTATAATAACTAGAAAGTGATTCCTTATATTTCCATTTCATTGTGAAATAAAATTGTAGATTTAGATTTTAGAAATGTAGACATAGATTTGAATTACACGAGGACTCCCATGCCAATTTTAATAGTCCTCGCCCACTGACGTCAAATATACAAAGGCAGCCGCAAGAGATTTACATGCATATTTGGCCTCCTTTATGTCGGACACAGAGACAGATGCGCACCAGATTTGCATGCATATTAGACCTCCATAGCTTCTGACCTATTGACCTGCCTAATTTACATTCAGGTAGAATTATCAAGAAATCAACTCCGCTAACTTTCAAGGAGATATCACAGAGAAAAAAATAGAAATGGAAATATTTATATACATTAGAACTTTAAATGAATTTCAGATGGCTCAAATGATCATCAGAAAATTCTGGAAAGGACTTCTAAGATGTTGAGGACAAAATACAAGTTTATCTTCACAACAATACAAGTGGAAATGCACCGCTCTAGCCTAATGGAGTCCTGTCGTCACTGCAGCATTCCTAATGTGTAGCTAATGTGTAGCTCACTGTGCTGTCATAGTGGAAAACACTAGAGAGTGTTCGATGTGTTATTCCAGTTCCAGGTACTTCTGGGGCTCAAGCAAGGTTTCAGGTTTCCTTTGATTTGTGTAATATCTGAGAGCTCAATTAAAGAATAAGATAGAAAACTACATCCTTATGAGGGTAGGTTTGCACATTTCTTGAAATGATGTCAATATGATCCAGGATGACTTTATTTTCAATGAATTATGGGTAATAACAAGGGCTCAAAGTCATAAGAACATGAACACCAAGGTTCAGTTGATCTGCTCATTATATAATTCAATACCCGGTACATTCCACCGTGAGAATTTAGTACAATTCTCAGTTAATCTTGGACTTTCAGTAAGGCGTGGTATTCTTGATGTTACATAGTTACCGTCTGAAATATACACAGCTTTCATTCACTGTTGAAATATACGTGGGATAGAAAATCTGCGAATGTAATACAGTGTCTCTTTTGGCAGAGAAGTGGGGTTTAAGTCAAATCTCATCATTGTCAACAACAATTTAAAGTTCCTGATGTTATGAATTTCTTAACCAATGAGAATATATTCATCATTTGACAGACGCTTATTACTAAGTGCCGAGAATGCCACGCCTTACTGAAAGTCCAAGGTTAACTGAGAATTGAACTATCTTGTTCAGATGATTATTGTGTTCACCTTAATCAACATGTATAGTAGGTGCTGTGATATTTTGAGTTATCCATCATTGTGATAATTTTTCCATTTTGTCTTCCAAGGTTGAATTACATTTGTTTTGTTTGTTGAGCTTTTTAGCTCACCTGAGCCGAAGGCTCAAGTGAGCTTTTCTGATCACATTTTGTCTGGCGTCCGTCTGTCTGTCTGTAAACTTTTCACATTTTCGACTTCTTCTCAAGAACCGCTGGGCCACTTTCAACTAAACTTGCCACAAAGTATCCTTGGGTAAAGGGAATTCAAATTTGTTCAAATGAAGGGCCACGCCCTCATTCAAGGGGAGATAATTGGGAATTAATGAAAATTTAGTGGCATATTTTAAAAATCTTCTTCTCAAGAACCACTGTGCCAGGAAAGATGAAACTTATGGGGAAACATCCTCATGACCCCCGGGGGTAGGGCGGGGCCAAAATGGCCGACCAAATTTTTACATAGAAATATGTAGGAAAATTCTTTAAAAATCTTCTTCTCAAGAATGACAAAGCCATAATTCATCATATTTATATGGGAGCATGCTCAGGTAGTGTAGATTCAAGTTTGTTCAAATCATGACCCCCCGGGGTAGGGCGGGGCCAAAATAGCCGACCAAAGTTTTACATAGAAATATATAGGAAAATTCTTTAAAAATCTTCTTCCCAAGAATGACAAAGCCATAAATCATCATATTTATATGGAAGCATGCTCAGGTAGTGTAGATTCAAGTTTGTTCAAATGATGACCCCCGGGGGTAGGATGGGGCCAAAATGGCCGACCAAAGTTTTACATAGAAATATATAGGAAAATTCTTTAAAAATCTTCTTCTCAAGAATGACAAAGCCATAATTCATCATATTTATATGGGAGCATGCTCAGGTAGTGTAGATTCAAATTTGTTCAAATAATGACCCCCGGGGTAGGGCGGGGCCAAAATGGCCGACCAAACTTTTACATAGAAATATATAGGAAAATTCTTTAAAAATCTTCTTCTCAAGAATAGCAAAGCCATAGTTGATCATATTTATATGGAAGCATGCTCAGGTATTGTAGATTCAAGTTTGTTCAAATCATGACCCCCCGGGGTAGGGCGGGACCAAAATAGCCGACCAAAGTTTTACATAGAAACATATAAGAAAATTCTTTAAAAATCTTCTTCTCAAGAATGACAAAGCCATAATTCATCATATTTATATGGAAGCATGCTCAAGTAGTGTAGATTCAAATTTGTTCAAATCATGACCCCCAGGGGTAGGGCGGGGCCAAAATGGCTGACCAAAGTTTTTAAAGATATATATATAGGAAAATTCTTTAAAAATCATTTTCTAAAAAATAGCAAATCCATGATTGGTCATGGGACTACTTTTGGATTTAAACTTTACAATAAAAAGCCATTTTCTACTTTTTCCTACCCTTAGTGCTCAGGTGAGTGATGTGGCCCATGGGCCTCTTGTTAAAAATTAATTATATTGATTATTAATTAGTGCTGGTTTTTGCCCCAAAATATTGTGCTTACTTATCATTGTACATGTATACTTTATTTATAATTGGTTGGGTACCACTATTAACCCACCAAATGTGTACCATATTATTATTAAGAGTACAGCCTTGTTCTTTTCAAATTGTTTTATGATTTTAAATTTTAATTATGATTTAAAAGATATATTTTGCTCATTTTTGTGTTTTATTGTAACATTTTGGCAAATATGTACAAAGACTTTTTTATTTTATGTGTTGTTCTGAAAAAGATCTGGGTAAAACTTTTACTGAAAATGTCCCTATTCTAAAATGTGCCATGTCTTCAATGCCAGCTGAATTGAATTTTAGTTCCCTATTTATCCAGAAATATTTGTATGCTTATTGTGGAGCTGTTGAATGCTCAATGTTGAATCACGAGTTCTTTATATTTGTAACAATCTTAATATATCTAGTGTAGAGATATGTTTAGTTTATAATTTATACACTCAATATGAATACATTTTCCATAGCCAAGGGTTTTGGATCCAAAATCTACAACAAAGTAGATTTTGGATTGGAAATCCTTGGCTTGCAAAGGTGATATACATGAAAAGCTTGTATAGATCCATCCCATAGCAGATTCAAAATGTAATCAGACTTAGACACCTTACGAAGTATAAAATCGTAAGTAATTAGTTTTTTTTAATTTTCAAAGTATTTTCATTGAAATTTTAGCATGTAGATTTTTTCATACATGTACTGCAATAATCAGTGTTAACATGCAGTCATTTTGAGCGAATACTTTTTGCATGTGTCTGTACCACAATTTTTAATCTTTGCTAGTCAATAGAATACTGTAAGTCGTTTTAATTTCATGACATTAAAATTTCACAATTTCTTAAAAAGTACCAATTCAAATGTGATGGTTTTAATTTCACATTGCAAGAAATTAATTTTAATTTCTTGTACGCATTTAAACATTTTGAAAAACTAATAACAGCATTCACGATGGGTTTAATTTCGCGGAAAAATGATGAATTGCGAACATAGCAAAATTAAAACTATCGTGATTATTTTCCAATCTACAGTATCTCTCATTGTTTGTTGGGAACGTTGCAGAAAAGGGGACATAAGTTGCTCATGCCAGTTTCTTCTTATTCAATGGTTCATTACTGTATTCAGGTAAACAAAGAAAATATTAACACAATAATATGGGAACATAACAATTATAGTTCACATTAAAAAAAAATTTGTGTTCAATCTGAATTTTATGAACCTTTCCTATAACCTTTGACTGACAGAAATATTAATATCTTTATTGGTATTCTGTATCTATGTGCTTATTTTGTACACCAGTGTCTATTGGAACTAGCTGGAGATCTGTAGCTCTCCGAAAAATATATTGATAGATCGGAGAGCTACAGTGCCATCCATTGAAAAAACTGTTTATTTATTGCGCACAAAAAAGTGCTCGGTTCTTGATTAATTCTTTCAAATTCTTACCCCAGTTGCTAAAAAGGGAAGATTTTAAACAATCCTTTCTCCTCTATCAAGTACTTCGTAGTTGACATCTGAATGAAGCATATTGGACCGTATTATCTTATTGAAACCAAAATGGCAGTATAAATAAGCGAAATGTTCTATGATTACAATATCAGGGTCAGGAGGACTATTAACAACAATTATGAGGAATGTTTGGTTGTGGAAACAGCGAAAGAATATGTTAGGAACACACGATTGGTACCGGTAATATTTTGAGATCACAGTTTAAAAACATGGAGAAATAAATCGAGAACTGAGCGAACTTTTTTGTGCGCAATAGATATACAGTTTTTTCAGTGGGTGGCACTGTAGCTCTCCGGTCTATCAATATATTTTTTCAGAGAGCTACAGATTTGCAGCTATATTGGAACATTCTGTATGATAGTCTTCAATTTTGTGTATTTTATCAGAGAACATCATACGGTTGTTTGACTATTCCTCTCCTTTGTCTGACAAATATCTATAAATAATACAGTTATTCTGTGTTAATTTGCTCATGTATCTTTAATAGTTGTCTTTTATGCCTATCCATATTGTAACATTTTTTTTTTATGATATTCTTTAGTTTTAACAGAGAACATTGTATATTGGTTATATGATACCTTTTATCAAAAGAAACTTTTTGTTCATTCATTAGACTGAAAGGTTCAGTGTTAATAACCAACAGTGAACTAATAAAATAATTTTTTTAAAATATATTTATCAAAAGCCTTATCTTTTGCATAAAGGGAAATACTAACAAGCTAATGCAGAGAATCTGTGTCTCCTACTGAAGGAAAAAAAGAAGAGAAAGTGAAGGGCGGGAGGGGCATAGGGAGTTATGGTACTATAGATTTAATGAAAAAAAAAATCAAAAGGTTCTTTAGATATGGCCCGGAAATGAACATTATACACACACACATACACACAGAATGTATGAATTGATGACCTTGACTTTTTGCCCTCAAAATATTGAAAATAAATAGGGGTCCTCCTTAGGCCAAGGGGAGTTGTGGTATAAAATGTCATAATTGCAAAAGCGCAAAACCCTCTCGAGATAAAGCACTGACAGGAAAGTTAAAACAGATAGAATTTTTGAATTTATGACCTTGACGTTTTGACCTCAACATTAAAAGGGGTCTTTCTTAGGTCATGGGAAGTTATTATGTAAAATTTCATTGCAAAAGCTTAAAGGCTTCTCGAGATATCCCACAGAAAGGAAAGTGTCAAAACGCACATAATTTTTGAATTTATGACCCTTGACCTTTTGATCTCCGAACCAATAGGGAACTTTCTTATGCCATGGAGAGTTTTTGTGTAGAATTTCATTGCAAAAGCTCAAAGGCTTCTTGAGATATCGTGTGGGAACGAAAGCGTTATGCACAGACAGAACTACGGACGGGCGGACAGACAGACAAACCGATATTAATATCCCCCATTTTCAGCGGGGGACAAAAAATAGAAATGGTTTTCAGACCCCAATCACCCACAAGGTTAAAATTAAAGTTCTGAAATACAGGTCACATGCATCCTCTGATGTCATCCAAAATGTGACTGAGCCACTGTGGAATTGGGAAATGGAAGAGAAGGTCAGGGAACAAGAATCCTTTTTAAAAATGGACTTTTTCTACTCCATTCGGCCTCCTCAGTTAAAAATAAAAATTCTGGAACATTAGTCCACATATACAGGACACCACCAGTTGTATTCCCAAAGATGGATTGGTTGCAGTGGTTAAGGGAACCAAGGGCCCACGTTTTACAACGGAATTTGAACTTGGATTGATTGTAACATTTTAAACATTAATGATTCTGTTTAAAATTGCTATCTTACAAATATCTTACAATATTCCTTTTAAAGAGACTCTCAAACCTTTCGTTATATAATAAAAATCAGAAAGTTACAATCAAAATTAATGTTGGCCTTCATCGTAAGTTCGTTTGTAAAACGGGCCCCAAGTTTTGTAGAATAACATCATTTTCAGACTAAAGTTGTCCCCAGTGGTAAAATCAAAATTCTGAAACCTTCATTCACATTTACAGGACACTCAGGCTACTGCGAATAATTTAAGAGGACTTGAAGGAACCAGGTTTTTAGCTCACCTGAGCCGAAGGTTCAAGTGAGCTTTTCTGATCACATTTTGTCCATCGTCCGTCCGTCTGTAAACTTTTCACATTTTCGACTTCTTCTCAAGAAACACTGTGCCAATTTTAAAAAAACTTGATACAAAGCATCCTTGGGTAAAGGGGGATTTAGATTCTTAAAATGAATGGGCCAAGTCTCCGAACATTGGGGGATATATAATCAAGAAAAGACAAAAATAGGATGGGGTCATTAAAAAATCTTCTCAAGAACCACTGGGCCAGAAAAATTGAAACTTGTGTGGAAGCATCCTAGGGTAGTGTAGATTCAAAATTGTTCAATCATGACCCCTGGCGGTTGGGCGGGACCACACTAGGGAATCAAAATTTTATATAGAAATATGTAGGAAAAATCCACAGGCACTTGACGTTACTTATTTTTCTTTTTATAAAAAATATACCCCTTACCTAATAATAAACATGTTTATTATTAGGTAATGGGTATATTTTTTTATTAAAAAAAGTAATGTCAAGTGCCTGTGGGAAAATCTTTAAAAATCTTCTTCTTAAGAACCACAGGGCCAGAAAAGCTGAAACTTATGTGGAAGCATCCTGGGGTTGTGTAGATTTAAAATTGTTAAAATCATAATCCCCGGGGTTTGGGCGGGGCCACAATTTGGAATCCAAGTTTTACCACAACCTATTTAGGAAAAATCTGTTAAAATCTTCTCAGGAACTACTGGGCCAGAAAAGCTGAAACTTACGTGAAAGCATCCTGGGGAAGTCTAGATTTTAAATTGTCCATATTATGTCCCGTGGGGTAGGGTGGGGTCTTATTAGGTATTACAAGGGGGAAATCTTGTTTAGAACAGCATTGTCAAAGCTACTCAAGTGAGTGATGTAGCCCATGGGCCTCTTGTTTTATATTTAAAACACTCGTGTAAATATCTATCTTTTAAGTTGTACATTTTTAATATACATGTCCAATCGTATTTCAAAACATGGAGCACACGGCGGATGTGAGCGGTCAACAGTGGATACTCACTCCTCCATGGCACCTGATCCCATGCACCTCTGATGTTTTGGAGGTCCGTGCTTGCTCTGCTCCTGTTTTGTATTGTTTAATGGACTTTGATATTTAGATACTGTTCGTTATCTCCATATTCTTCATGTATAGGATACTGCAAATTATGTAAATAAAAAGGAGTTCAGGGAACCGGGGTTTTGTTGCCCCCCCCCCCCCCCCCCCCCCCCCCCCCCACACACACACACCTTTGATCCTATTTTGCTCAAAGGGTTAAAAATTTTCAAGGCACCGCCAATCATTCCAGAAGATATGCTGGCTACTGCTTTTGTAAAATATAAGAGAAGTATGGGGAAGGAGAAAATGTAACAGACAGACAGACGAACCATATTTACTTGGACTTTCTTTAGAGAGTGATATAGTTAAGAAAGGAGCATCTCTTTTTCCAAGTTGAGGAAGTAAAAGGTCACAGGCTTCTAACATAGGTTTCATTTGACAATATTATTCGAAAATGAGTTTGAACTGGATATATGAGGATACATTTAGAAATTCTTAGTTTTTTTCCCATGCAGCTTTCATTTTTACCTTGACCTAATTGTGGAATGGACAATCTGGAGCGCGGGTCACTGGAAGGACAGATCCACTGCTGATGAGAGAGGTTATATACTTATAGTTAATTATACCAACTGAATAACATACCCTTCACAATTATTCTCTAGAGTTCCTTTTTTACCCCCAAGTATTAAAACATGTATGCCTTTAAGAAAGCACGGGCATATTCATAATGAATAATTTAAATTATTTATAGCATTTTTCATTGCATTCTGACTTTCTGTAAACTATAATTTATTTGTTGTGTTCTTTGCTGCTGAAAGGATGATGATGTATTAAGCAATGGTGGTAAACCTTGTTTAAAAAATTACCTTTTATCGTTGAAAAGTGCTATTCTTATTGCTTTTAAAAATAATGCACTAAATGCCCATTTATAACTGCTAAATAGCCGATTAAGTGGGCATTAACTTACTTGTATTTACAGCAGAAACCTTTTCTTCTAGCAGAAGTCAAAAGAAATATTTCAGTTAATTTTAAAAATCGAAATTTTAAGCTGTAGATAATATCAAAATCTTTTCAAGTTGCTAATTTTTATTGAATAAGAAATTTTAAATTGGGGAGGCTTTATAAAAGATAATACCATGTGTTCATATACTTTTACACATTGCATTTTTTAAAAACTAGAATAATATATCGCAATATGATCATTTTTAAAATGAGAAATATCATTTGTGATATGAATTGATTGAATTTTATCTTAGTGTATTCTCGGACTGGCTGGGATCCAACCTTTTTAAAAATACATCCTATTTACATTCGAGTGGTAGATGGAGAACATGTAAATTGATAATTATTTCCTCCACACCCAACTTCCAATGAGGTGAGCAGGCATATTCAAGTACATAGTTCTAATCGGGGTTGGGGTAATTTCCCCCTTTTTTCATGAACATAATTTGTGTATTCTGAATTTAGATTGAAAATCTTCATTGAACGTCTTAACCCCCCCCCCCCCCCCGTCTCAATGCTTGATACAGAAAAAGTAACTTTTTCGGAATTAATCAAGTTTTTTAACCCATAGTATAATAACACATATTATTTTTTTAAAAGTATGTTCGAAACAAATGCCTTTCTTGTTAATCCCTTTTTTCAAAGAAATTGCAATTTATTTATTCTGTGTAAAACTAGCTGTATCTATATTAACTCTCCTCTCATTGCGTTTAGGAATTCAATGATTTTAAACAAAATATGACAAGGTTTGCATAAAGAATTTTTAACACTGAATCATTTAATGAACAATCAAATCTATGTTTTTGATGTTAGTAGTACGACTATTTAGATTATATATTCACCTCGCACTCGACTCGGTCATAATGCACTATTCATAGGAATATTTATTTTTGACGGTTTGAGACTACTACCGTTAGTCAGTTGTTCAATTCAATTCAATTTCTTTATTGATTCACCAAACATGTTGGCATACAACCATGTTACATACAAAAGACAAATGGATCAGTGAAGTCAACTATGAAGTGTATTATAACTTGAAGATTAAACATAATCATTATGTAAGCAGTATAGTATGGACAGTGATGAGCTAATAAATGCATTAAATATATATATATTATAATTGCCCTTTATTTTTGGAACGCAATTCAAAACATTCATATAAAAATTCACGTAGTCTTCTAGAATGAACTGCATTGTCAGGATTACAAAATACTTTACAATGATTTTCTTTCAATATGTTATCGTTAATTACAGATGTTCAAAGTACAGTACTTTTTTCGCAAATCTATATATAAAGGACAGTCATCATGAAATGTATTTCACTTTCTACAACAGTTTTACAATAGTGACAAAAGCGAGATTCTTTTGGGATACAAGGTTTTGAATATCTGCCTACTTCAATTTCTAAAGGATGTGCAGAAATTCTCAGTTAGAGTAAGATCCGAATATAACAAAGCTCAAATTACTGATATATCTTCCTCGTTTTTGTCCTAGTTCACAATGATATAAGCTTTATATAATATAATGCGTTTAAATTATCAATGACCTGGCAGGCAAACAAGTTGTGTAATCAAATTATTATTATTAATAGTCATATTATTACAAAAAGTATATATACCGGTATATATTTTTGGCAGCATAAGGTAGACTTTTATTTTTTAATAATACTTCCAAAACTTACAAAAAGCTTGAAGGGGGGGGGGGGGAGAGACCACATCGAAAAGACATACGAACGATTTAGCAAATATTTCCTGTTGTGAATGAAAACAAACACTTGTCTCTGAATCCGGACATTGATCGCAAGATTATGAATCAACGTACATAACATAGATGTTAAAAGAGGGAAATATCAACAATGTTGTCTGTAGTAGATGAAAGAGACATCGGATCATGCTCCAAACGGAAAATAGTCACAACTCTTATTGATATTTGCATTGTTGGATTAGGTATGTACATCACTCTACCTAGAAAAGTTCTAAATGTCACTAAGTTATGATTAGCTAGAAATCTGTCTTGAGTTTTAATGACAATATGACTAGGATGGACTACATTTCCCTTGAAATATAAATGATGGATTGCTTATAGGGAACCAATTATATGAGTGTATGACCACTACGAAATCAATTCTTATTGAAAGTGAAAGTGGAAAAATCAGAAATGTAAACATGTACTGTACAATGAATATGAAAATCACACTTGAAGAGAATATCGGAATTCAAGATGCATTGTTAAATGTTATAAGCTTCATTCCCAATATTAAACATTGTAGGTTCATTGTATCATGTTGAATTTTATTTAATTCATTGTTTTATTCATAAATAGCTGCAGTGCCTTTGTTGATATTTAAAGTATCAGTAACTCCATACCATAGAGGATTTTACTGTAATGACGACAGTATAAGATACCCTTTCAAATCATCCACAATAACCTCAGCAGCCCTCTACTCTATAGGCTTTGTCATCAACATTGTGTTGGTAAGATTTTACTTCCTCCTTTAAAAGTTATCTTGATGACACAGCTACACTAGAGAAAGAGAGAGAGAGAGAGAGCATGGGGAGAGGGAGAGAGAGAGCATAGAGAGAGAAAAAGAGAGCATGGAGAGAGAGAGAGAGAGAAAGGGGAAAGAGACTTGGATGTAAAGAGAGTGGGTGGGATATTTTGATTTTTAATTTCAAAACATGTATTTTGACGGGAATGAACCTTTTCTTCACACATACTTATTGCATAATTGACTTTCTATCTTATATAACATTATTTAATTAACTCAAACTGTACCTTTATTTTTTTTCCTTTAGAAAATATCATTGAATTGACTCAAATAATTGACTTTATTATTTTCTTGACAGATTCTCCTTTTTGAATTCATTCGTTACCAGTTTGGCAGCATCTACGGAGCCACAAATGGCGGCCCTGCTACAGAAAGCACCACCAGTTACACAGACAGCACTGTACAGACGGGCAGGTCAACCCGACGAAAAATCTTCCAGTATTTCTACAATGTGTACAGGGTGCTCCTCCCTTTTGTATTTGGTGCTGTGGTTGAACACCTGACAACAGACATTGGTAAATACAGTATTGGTCGACTTCGTCCTCACTTCTGGTCTGTGTGTCAGCCAGACCCCGCTAAGTACAACTGTGTGACAGGGTACATCACTGAGGATGTCTGTACAGGAGATCCATCTCGCATCAGAGAAGCAAGGTAAAAAATCTTAATTAAATTTAAAACAGTTACTGTAGTTAACTTGAGGCAAAGCACTTGAAACCTCAACTAGTTTTCTATAGATGAAATATGAAATACAGAATGTTAGAATCATATTCTTCATATAATTCAGAAATCTGACAAAAAATCTGTCTTTGTCCTAGTAAAATTGATTCATTTGAATATATATACCTGTATACAGTGTTGATGAGTCATTTTATTATTCAAAAGCTTATATTAAATATAAGACTGCCTACTTTTTGAAAATACTTTCTGAAGACAAAGCGAAAATGCTGAAAGTAAAATTGTGTCAAGCTTTTGATTATTTTACTTTTTCAGACTCTCATTTCCATCTGGCCATGCATCATTTTCTACCTATACAATGATGTTTGCCATGGTGAGCAGCATTTTTTTCTTTGTTTTAAAGTTAAGAGAGAATGTGTGATAATCTCTGTTGACTAACAGCACAAAAGTGAACATAAATTAAAGTACTCAATTAAACTTGGTAGTCCTACTTTACAGAAGAAATTTACAATAATGAAAAATGGATTAGAACTGAATAACTAAAGATGCTTCCTTGTGTTTGAAAAATGATTCTCATGCAAATAAAACTTTAATTTGTAGTTTAACTCAGATAAAAGTCTTCTATATAAATGAAAAAATTCTTGAACGGGAAGTAAAACATCATACTATCATTCAACCAAGATAAATGTTATATTTATATGGTACTATTGGTATTGTAGTTATACGTCCAGGCCCGCTTAAGATGGAGAATCATTAGTCTGTTGCGTCCGCTGATCCAGTTGATCTTGTTCTACCTTGCGTTTTATACCTGCCTGTCCCGAGTGTCTGACTACAAACATCACTGGAGTGACGTGCTGGGTGGGGCCATCATAGGGGTGGTCACGGCAATACTAGTGGTAAGTTCTACAAAATTACATATAACTCACATCATAGGGGTGGTCACAGCAATACTAGTGGTGAATTCTACAAAATCACATATAACTCACATCATAGGGGTGGTCACAGCAATAGTAGTGGTGAATTCTACAAAATTACATTAACTCACATCATAGGGGTGGTCACAGCAATACTAGTGGTGAATTCTACAAAATTACATTAACTCACATCATAGGGGTGGTCACAGCAATACTAGTGGTGAATTCTACAAAATTACATAAATATATAACTCAAGTCCTTCTCAACTTTCAGAGGCACAAAAGCACAGAGATTATTTTATGAGTGGACATTCATCATTTGAGTAAATGGTATTTCTGTATCATATTTAAGCTTATACTGACAGTTTCTTTTGTGTTAAAATGTATGATGAATTTGAGATTTACCCAAACAGGTTTTCAAAGTGTCTGACTTATTTGAGAAGGAACCAAGGGATGCCAACTCAGGCACTCCAGTCATTCAAAACATGGTGGTCCAAACTCCTGAGCACAGAACCATGGGTCTGCAACATTACACAGAAATGGGCGGTCCAGGTCCAAAGATTCAGCAACACAACTCCCACGTAATGACCAAGGGGTATGCTAACCCTCACTTTACTGCTGAGGATGAGGACGATAGATATTACATACCAAAGGCCAGGCATAGAAATGGTGTAGCACGGAGTTACACTGAAAATGACGTGGGGACAGAGGGAAGGATAGCTACACAGGTCTATTACATAGACGCAGGGTCTAGTCGCCATTCAGACAGCGAGGGGAATGCTACATTTTCTAAAATGACAACTCAGTTATAAAACATGGACATTTATCAATGTGTCACAAAATTACGTTCTAGTCGACTACCGGTACATTCCAATATTTTAAATCGATGCCAAAGAGTTTTAAATTATTGTACTATATACATGTATCTTTATCAGTCAAATTCCCATTATATATACCAGATCATTATGAATTTCAAATTAGTCAGCATATCAAATGGATGAACTTTTCATATATTAAAAATCTAAAAGCTATTATCCATAAAAAAATTTTCATTACATTTTTTTTCACTATGACTGATATATTTTTCCATGACATACAGCAATGAGATTTGTGTAATCTAATACAACTCAGGTTTTGTTGTTGTTGCTTTTTGAGAAAAAAAAAATTCACAAAAGAATAAATATTTTATGACTACATTTAATTGTCCATTGCCTTTCTCTCTTTATGTGCATAGCATAGAGAAATTTAGATCATCACATAAAATCAGTATGCTGAATAGATATCCCCATTATTAATTATCAAAATCCAATCAATGTCTATGTTGATCCATATATACATATGTATTGGTATGAAATGTTTTAATGTTTATATGTACATTTCTGTTGAACTGATGAAAAGTCTGGAGATTATTTTGATGTAAATTAAAGCTCTAAGTAGAAAATTGTTATCTACTTATTGATGTTATGCCATGTAAATCTGGACAATGCTGCCTCATTATTATGAAGTCATTCTCCTTATTCATTTTGGGGGAAGAATCCCATTTAAAAACTGTATTGAATGTATATACTAAAGACAATTTGAATGATATTTCAATGTGCAACCATGAAATTTAGAATTATATCTTAGACAGCTTTGTATTGTTTTTCCCCTTTGATTTTAACTGTTGTACTTGGGTATCTTTCTCAGTTTTTAATGGTCTTAACTTTCATTGCAATATTGTAGAATTTTCCAAGAAATTTTCAAAATGGATCAGCAACACTTATTTACTCCAACCAGAATTAAAATACATGTTAATCTTTCATGTAATTTATTTTGGGTTAAAAGATCACATATGGGTACATTCTGAAGGATTACAAAAATTTTAGGTATTGATTTAAGAGTAGCATTTTCCCCCATGATGTGTGTAGCATTGTAAATTATCTTCAATCAATTTTTAATTACATATTTTTATGTATATTACTCACATGTGTTTATATCAAATGTGCCACTTGACCCACCATCACAAAAAATTATAATGGACATATATGTACTTTACAGATTATCTTATGAATGGCTGAATGAAATTTTAACTCACCGTTAGAACAGGATTCTGACCAATGACAACACGGAAAGCAAACTAAAAATAACCTTCCAGTATTAAAATAAAGGCATCAATAGAGAAGGTGCTTTTTTCATACAATTTAAGCTACAGAATGTAAGCATAATTAGCGTGCTGGGTTTTTGTATACCACTGATAGTATTTTTATACAATCTGCAATCTTTTTCTTCATTTTTCCAGATATACATGTACACTTCGTCTTATTTTAGTATATATGTTTATCCTGCATTATTGAGGATGTGTATATAATTTAATAATTTGCCAATGATTGACCTACAATACACTGAAGAGAGGAATACTTAGAACACCTGTCTTCCAGAATTGAAGAAAAGTACCATACAAGTGGAAATTTAAGCGAGTCGCAAATTTAGCAATTCGTCCCTAACAATTTGTTTTCATTTTAAGCGAGATGTCAAGCGGGATATCATTTTAGCAATTATAAAATGCTCCCAGAAGAAACTATTACAAATACAATTAAGGCTATTAATTTTTAGCAGTATTCAAATTTAGCGATCTCAGCATCCTTGCTAATAATCCAAAAATTAAATCCTCGCTAAAAATTCTGTTTATATGGTATATTGCAGCTTTGATTAATATCATGGAATTTTTTGACAATTCTTAAACAAACCTTGCTGATACAGTAAAACACGGTTATAGCGAAGTCCTGGGGACCTGTTAATTTAATTCGCTATATCCGTAATTCGTTATATCCGTATAACGAATTCGTATAACCATATATAGCGAATTCGCAATATGCATGTTTTCCTTCTAGTGTTACTATCAAATATGTTAGGGAAGCAAATATTACAAAACATACCTTCGATAACTAAGGTTTTATTATGAATTGAATTTTATATACAAATGCTGAGAGAAAAGTAAGTCAGTTCATTCATTCAAATTTTGAAATCTTTGAAAGTTTGTTATAAAAGATGTAAAATCCATTATATTTAACCTCAACGGGACTCAAAATCAGTTCGCTACATCCATAAATTCGTTATATCAGAGTTCGTTGTAACCGTAAAATTTTACAAAGATTTGTTAAGAATTTTGCCGGGGACCCAGAAACACTTTGTTATATCCGTGAATTCGCTATATCCGTGTTCGTACTAAACGTGTTTTACTGTATATTGCAATAATTGTATTACAGGTGGCACAGGTCATCTCTGCTTCAGCTATCAGATCTGTATCAATTTTAATATCAAAACAAAATACTGTGAAAGAGTGATTCTATACTTTAAACAAGAATCTTTTTTGTGTCATGTACATTTGTTGTATTACTATATAATACCACCATAATTATACTTTTGTTAGCTGTTATGTACATTTATACTATTGTATATGTATACAGGATTAAAAACAATCAAAAACTACAATTATTCTATGTCTGTCACAAGTATAAGCAATCTTTGTACTAATTTAAAATAGGAGTACAAATTATAGCCCAGACGGGAATTTTTCTTACACTTTTTTCCGTCAGTGAACTTTGCAGGAGTCAAGGTCAAGACATGCCAGTGGATCATAAGCAATGTCTGTATGAAGTACTGTAAAAGTACATTTTTCCGCGTGGTATTAATTTATGCTATGTACGCGGTAACAAATTTTCCGTAGAAATTTATCCAAGCGAACTTAATATAAATGTAAGGCATATAGTGACAATCCAGAAAATCCGCGTAATTTTCTACCTGCGGATTGAACAGAAATTGAGATTCTGCGGAAATCTGACCCTGTGGAAAAAAAGTACGTATACAGTATGAGCTTCATCGTTTCTCAGTTACAAAGAGATAGTTTGAAACATGTTTTTTTTTTTTTTGTCCAGTGACCTTGAACGTGCTAAAATGAACTAAACACAAGCTCCGTTGGGTCTTAAGCAATTTCTGTACCAAGTACAAGATTCCAGTGATTCACCACTACAAAGTGAATCACAAGACAAAAATATACTTTTTTTGTCAGTGACCTTGAAATTACTTGTATGAACTTGGATCAAGGTTTTGACACACCTTTAGGTCATAAGCAATATTTGTACTAAGTATGAGCTGCCAGTGCTTCTCCATTACAAAGTTAAAGTGTGGATAATATTACACAGACAGACAGACAAGGTGATTCATATATACCCCTCCCAACTTCATTTATACTTATCATCATAATCATTTCATTTTACATTAATTACAATATATTACTGGCAAATCATTTCCAGCTGTCATCTTAACAACTGAAACATGACACTCAGCAATTTGGTTTTTGGGATATTAAAAGAAATATATTACTTACAGTGTTTTCACATTATTTCAAAGTAAAAGGTTAGAGATAAGTTGTAACAGGCTAGGGACTGATGTGTATGAACAAAATCTGTTGACCTTACAATAAATCCTTATTTTAAAGAGGTATTGTTAATTGAAGCGGTCAGTTTGGCCAGTAACCAGTTCCTAGGGAAAACACTGTACTAGTGGTAAAATATTGGGTAACTTGAACCTTTCTCCCTCTATTTTGTTCCCAGAGTAGGTACTGATAAATCCCTTTACTGACATTATTATTTTACTCAAAGGCAACATTTTTGACCATCCTTCGTGAATCTTTGTTTATTCATGAATGCTGGCATTGAACAGTGTTCTCTATCCATATCCTGATACTGTATCACATGACATTTTAATGGAAATATAACATGATGTCAAATGCATTTTATAATTTAATGGACATATCAAGCATTCCATTAAGGACAATATAACATTTACAATAAAATACTCAATATATACATTAATAGCACTAAAACAAGTAAACCAACCTTTCCTTTGTTAAGTATCATGCTTGGTTTATAATAGCGGGGAGAAAAACCAGAGTCTGTTGTCCTGGTTAACAATTGCAACAAGTGTCATTTTAGCATGAAAAAGTTCGTTTTATTTGTACATTTCACTTGAAGTTGGATATCTCGGTGAATTTATGGTAACTCTTCAATGATGGAGGTGAGATTATTTATTTCATATTAGCTCTTCAATGGTGGAGGTGGGATTTCTCAGTGAATTCTGGTCAACTCTTCAATGGTTTTTACCAAGTCATCCACAGTTGCCTCCCTCTTCATGCCACTCCCATCATCGATCTTGAAAAAAAAATCATACAAGTTACTGTGCACTGTCATAAAACTCATCTATATACATGATGTATTCAATTTTCTTCAAAATCTTGCATCTTTTCATTGCATCCAAAAAAATTTTTTTAGGGATGCCTTTTGTAGAGTTCACCATTGAATTTTGTGTTTGTACCTGTAGGCCTTTGACAGTTTCCTGCATTTTGTCTCTGTTCAGATCTAAGAAACTCTCTATCAGATCCCCATCAATAAAACCTTCGCAGGCCTCAGTCTTCCTCTCAGTATGGAATGATCGCCAACTGATGGAGGTCAAGGAGTTTAATGGGAACAGAATTAAAACTGTAAAATCTTACCCAAATCAAGTCCATTTTATTAGGAAAATGCATCTCTGTCAAAACCTCTTCATCTATTTAGGTTTTTAGTATATCATGGTCAGATGTTTAACGAATGAAAAAAATTATCAAAGGTAATTTTTTTTTGTTAAGGATACAATGAGTGCTCTATCTTTCCAACACTTTTGATAACTTTAGCCAGCCTTGACTGAACATCTTGCAGGAAAGTGTAAAATTCTTGTGGCACCTGTGTTACCAAACCTGCAATATACATGGGAATGTTAATGTAACTAAAAATCGTGTACAAACCTGAAAGGATTAAAACGAATAATAATGTGCTGCCCTAACTTAAAATCACGTATTTTTATGGTCATTCCTGCGTGGTACTTACCCACGGCCCCGTTAACTGTTCCATACAACACAGAACCTTGAGTAGGTGTGCTGGTTTCTCCAGTGTGCTGCATCACCAGGGACCCTAAAACACATGGAGTAATACATGTACAACTTACAGAGTAATTTGTGGCAGAATGTCTTCAATAACACAGATCAAAACACATGAAAATTTTTGTATAAATAAGAGACTTAGCATCTACTAACAGAATTTTCTACCTACCATGCCTAAAAACATTAACAAATTCACCAAGATGAAACATTCCAACCTCTTGTAGGTTTTGTCTGTCCTCATCTGTGGTGGATGCACTGAAATTAATACCAGTAATAATCACACTCTTATAAAACATAAACTGATCAAAGTACTGTACACAGATTAATGAAATTACTTATTTAAGTAAATCACAGTTATTACATCAGAAGTTCAGACAAATCTCTACCTGTCTTTCTGACATGTGAATAAATTAAATGAATTCTCAGCTCCGAGGAAATTGTCATCATCCAAGATCTCTATTGCTGTAGTCCAGTTTGGATTGCAATCCCTGGCAATCTGCAACCAATCAATACATCTTTATTATTTACTCAATTTATTTCCCTAATATCTTATTTAAACTTTTGTTCCTATATCCCTGATACAAAGAATATGAGAAATACATGTATTTATTACCTCCTCAAAAGTTCCCTCCATTGGTTTGTACAGGAGCAAAGTAATGGACCGCATAAGATCCCCAACAAGAATAAAATCACATTTGGTCTTCAGATACAATGCCACAATACTGTTAAAATAATTACACTCTAATCTCAACTCCTTTTCCGTCGTCCACTCAAATAACCGCACCTGAAGGTAAAATTATGAAAAGAGCTACTGACTGAATTATCATGAATGCAAATAAGCTGGTTAATAGACCACATAAATTTACAATAACCCTTCATACATTGAACTTACAGTGCTATTAATACTGGCTAGTAACTTCCCATTGAATTCCACAAGTGTATAGGCAGCACCTTTTATTTCTTTTTCACCAATTTGATTTAGTTTACCTGAAAAAGAATTCATCACTGTTAAAAATCCCATATCTTCTTATCACTTTTTTCCCTATTATTTGTGTAAATCAAAGGCCTGAAGGGCCACAATGGCGCCGCGCTTTAGATATGGCATTGAAACTGTGAAATTACTGGATTTCAAAGCATGTATAAAAGCATGCATATGTCTATAGAATTATATAGCTTAGTTGTAGATAAAAATACCCCGATTTGAGCAATTATGAAATAAAAACATTCAACTCATTAATCCAAGTTTGGCAGAGATAACCCCTGCTTTTTTATTGTTACTTGTGCAGGGGTTAGTATATAGGTCCCTGGTGCTAAACTTGAAATCCCAATTTTAGGAGGTTTGAAATTACTTTTCCTCTCTCTAAGGCCTAATTAATTTAATTAACTTGTGCAATGTGTACTAAATGTACAGTAAGATCTACACTGCCTTCGATCACTTAATTTTATGTAATGAAATTTGTTTTCCGAGATTCCTTGACATGTATATAACTATCGTTTCTTTTTTCTCTTTGCTCAATTTGTTCCTGCTGGTCCTGATAACAATCTTGTTCTATCGGAAGCCATCTTAAATTTTGATTTGTCAAAACAATCCCAGTTAATTGTTTACACCTGCACTAATAATTTACTGGCCTACTGCACATAGCCATCGGCATTGTTTACGTAGATCAAGCTTGGGTTGTAACTGGAAGTTAAAAGTACAACCTAATTTACGAACCATATCCGGAAATCGGGTGATAAGCATGACCCGCCATGTCATAAAAATAATCAGGTTAAGGGTCAAAAAAGTAACCCGACAAAAGTGGGTGAGTTGGCAACTATCTACAGAACTATTGAAATTTTATGATTTTCAAGCAATTTATGGAATAAACGCAAAAATTGGCATGTATATTCCTACGCCAGATACATGAAGGTCTTGGTTCAATCTCTCACCAGAGGGCGCGCTCCGCTTGGAGTGGAGCGTAAACAACGCCCTCTGGTGAGAGATTGGGTCTTGGTTCTAGTACTATATTATTTAGCGCATGAAGAAAGCGGTGAGCAGTCAGAGATTTCCTCATAGCTATATGTGCATCAAGCTCAAGCTCGACACCATAAAAATCTTCTGAAAAATTGAACTTCTTTTCATTATTTATCAGGCTTTCTGAATGATGAAATATGACAAAGTTCCTCATTGAAGTCCATAAGATTTGTTTACCGTCGTGGAAGTAGAAGATGACGATTCTTCCTTGTTTAGGCTCTGCCTCCTCAGGATGAACCAGTGCCGTCCCCACAATGTAGTAAGTACATGGATCCTCCCCAAGTTTGGCAGAGATGAGACTAGTGGCAAATTCATTGGGCATTAGCTGGTGGGCATGTAGTACTGGAATAATAAGCAAGTGTTTATCATTCATTATATAAAGATGAATTGTTGTTTTTTTTTCAATATTATAAGGTATTGACTATATCACTAAATAAAATGATGTATGCATTTTTCCCCCTTTATTATAGATTAATATCACTCTTGAAGATAATCTTCTCTGTGAAGAAGGCCAAAATATCTAAATTCAAAGTGAATAGGAAGAGGATTACTTTTTAAAAAAAGAAAATTTTGAACTTGCTCAGAACACATTAACTTATCAACCTTCAAATGTGTGTTGATCAATGATCAGCAGTGAATGGACCTCCACTTCATCTCCGGTAGAGTGCTCTCCCATTGTGCTGGTCCCCATGGTAACCTTGCCACTGGAACTCGAGCTTGTCATTGCTGCGTGTGTGCTAGCACTGGGTCGTGTGGGATTTAAACCGTTGCTGTCTTGAAGGTCCATACGCATGGAGATGACACCAAATGTCTGAGAAGATTCCTGGTAAGCTATTCGCCTGTAAATATCATGCATTCATAAGAAAGCTACTAGACTACCAATCATTACATCACTGGTCATATTCATATACATCTAGAACAATTATGGAGTTCTTGATTACAAGATCGAATGTCTGAGAATAAATGTAGAGTACATACATACTGTATACCGAATTACCGATTAAGTTTGATGAAAAAAAAAATCTCTCTCACTTACCTGGGGGACTCCCCTAAAGGAATTGTTCTAATGTGTAACTTCTGAATTTCATCTATTGTCCCAATGGTAAGAGTACTGTCATTAGCTAATGCCAAACTGGAATACAAAAATAGATACAAGTAAACACACAATGATAGTTTCCAGCTCAATGAATGATTCATGTACACATACCTTATTGTAAATACAGCATATGGGGGATGGGAGGACACAAGAGGAAATAACAAAATTTTCATGTATACATTCTCCTGCTCAGTTTTGGACCTTGTTAAAAATTAGAAGACTTGAAATCTGATATCCACTACTTCTGCTTATCCTGTGAAAGAGACCTAGAACACCAGTATCTTTTCAATGTTCTCACCTGTCTGGATATCCCTCGGAATTCAGTGGACACATGTGATTAACTTCTTTTAAGTTGACATTGGAGAACACAAGTTTATGATTACTGGAATATATCACAGTTGGCCGATCTGAACACGCAAACACATTTGTTGTAGACAGAGATCTAAATGTTCGTAAAACTGTTGGCTGAGTGCCCAGCGTCACTTTCCTCTTCTCTGAAAAGTATCCTGTCAAAAACCAAAAATAGTTCCATCAGATCTCCGATACCTTAAAGAATATGTATTTCTAAACTTAGGAAATTTTCAGTCTGTTAATAAGAAACAGATTTTGTAAACAGAATCAAAGTGTTGTACCTGTTTCAATATTAAAATTAAAGTAGAATAAAGAACCATCTCCAAGTGCACATAACAGATAATGAATGCCTTCAAATGTTGTCATCAAAATAGATCTTGGGATGATCTCTGTAAAAATAAAATAATAATACATGCATGCATGTAAGAATACAAAAGAACAAAAAAAATTTCCCTCACAAAAATTCTTGATCCCAATCAATATATCAAAGAACCATAAGCCTGTGTCATCAGAGAACAAAATAACAATATCATATACCTCCTCCCAGCATTTCTACATGGAGACTGCGGAAATCTGGCAGGCTAAGAACCCTGGCTGAGATGTCTGTCCAGAGACCAATAGCACACAGGTGTGACTTCTCCTCCCCCTCCCTGAGGGGGGTCAGGTCCACACAGGCCACCTCATGCTCCATTGTGCAGGTGCTGTACGAAAACACAGCTGTTTAGTGAAACACATGTCAACATAAAAGCACTTGCTTTGCTTAACAAACATCAATCATCTAATAATCCTGATTTTTTTTTCCTTTTGAGAAGTAGACATTTCCACCCCTTTATCTATAGTATATGGTATCTGTCACAGAATAAAAATTGTAGTCTTAATCGAAACTAGAAACTCATATTTACAGTTCCAACTACAGTAAACCAACTTTTATTCGCGACTTCCTCCGTGATTTACCAGGGTAAACACTTGGCGATGATTAATTTTCATGATCAAGCCTTTTTTTGGGGATCTGTTGTTAAAAGACACAGAGACTTTAAAGATCGGTTCGTGGCAAGAAATATTCGCAATGAAGGCTATCGCAAAACTCATGAAAATTTCTCTCATGCAAATATAAGTTGGTTTACAGTATCTGAAACATCAATGTCACTTATAAAACATGCTATCCTCCTATCGACCTATATTACCTGACTTGTTTGATGTCCCCCTTTAACAGTTCCAGGTAATACAGCTCACTGCCCACACAGGCCACGACCTGGCAGGTGTTGCTACTGGCCAGACTGATGTTCTTCCCTCCGGGGTTCTTCCATTCCTTCATCAGTTTCTGGTTATCACAGCTGATCAGTCGTACAGACTGGGGAGTTATCTGTAAATACATTCATAAGATGTCAGAACAGCTGTAAATATAAGCTGCAACAGCTTTAATAGATTGATTAAATGTTTTAATATACATGTATTTATTGACCTATCTGTTTTCTGTGCATAAAATACTATTTAAAATCTTTGAGAGACAATGTAGTAAACTTCAGAATCAATGTAGCAGACTTTTACCTGTAGGAGTTGGTTGTGTACAACATTGGCACAGAGAAAGGTCTGCTGATCTGATTCGAACCCTGACAGCTCTGTCTCCTCAACTTCTTCTCCATTTAACATCAGCACCCTACAACATCAACATCAAAAGGGGTCAGATCTAATTGTAGATTAATTTCACTATTAAACTTTCTCTTTTTATTTAGATTACTAACCTTGTTTGTCCAACAAAGGAAAGTACTATCATATTGTCATATTCTGGTGAGTTCACTCTCAGGGACCAAATACCTAAATTTAAGTTCAAAATATATATCAATAAACTTCAAACTTGTTTACGGATCCAATGTATTATATTGCAAATACTATAACTCCATAAAGGTTCAATATAAAATTTTATGAGCCATGATTCCATAGAAAACGTTTTTCTGAAAATCTTTTTCTATCATTCCAAATAGACTGGATTTTGCCCAAAAGCTCTATTTCATGAAAAAAAAAAAACATCCAGTCCTCAATAATTTACAGATAAGCTATTTTAGCTAAATAAAGCACTGAAAAAAAATCCTAATATTCCATTATGTAAATTCATCTCTTCATGACATACCTTTGATTCCTGGTAAATCTATACTGGCATGTTCATGAATTCCAATACCATTACGTATAATTCTCAAGGAACCCTCTTTATATGCACCAGAGCAGGTAACAAGCTACAATATAAATACATGTGTTTTATTTACAGGTACATTTCCAGGCTACCTGACCTGTCTACAATTTTAAATATTTGTTTCTCTGTACATTACCTGTCCTTGACCTTGCCTTTCCAGGTCAACCACACACATATCAAGGATAGGTCCTAGGTTTGTGAATCTCTCCATCTCTTGAACATAGGAGCCATTCTCATCTGGCTCAACATTGAGCTAAAATAAGATCACACGTAATTTACTCTTTTTATCAACAATGGTGTTGCAAATTTTGAAAATTATTGCATTCCTTTTCTAGACCAAAATAAGATAATCAAATCTTCTTACTTTGACAAGCTGTGAATCTCCAAGTCTAGATCCAATATACACAACAGCATTGTCTAAATATGTCATACACTCAGCTATTGTGGTCTGAAGTGAAATAGATTGAAATTCTTTGCTTAAAACATTGAAGTGAAATACATGTATATTCAAACACTGTAGTCCGCAGTTAGATATGTCAAGAAAATGTAAGTTAAATTCTTTATATACACATGTTATTTTGTTCCCTCAGACACTGACCTCTCCCAGTAGTTCCACCTTAAGGTCCTTGACCGTTACTGTCGAGTCCATTTTCTCCTCCTTCTCCAGCATCAGCATGAAGAGTCTCCCCATCATGTCTCCTAATAAATAACGGGAACCATTGGCATCCACCTTCCCATAACATGTCAGGGTACTTTGCTGAAATCCACAATATGCTAAATCAATTTCCATTAGTTTATATTTTTTACAATCATAGATAAATGATGGTGGATAATAACTGAATTTGACACTGTGATCTGATTTAAAAGGAATATTATGTACTTTGTTATCAATTGGTTAATAATTATATAGCAGGAATAGGGTGTGATTTTTTTTGTGCGTGGTATACAAATATTTAATTTTAATTTCCTTGACAAATCCAAAACAAGAGGCCCATGGGCCACAATGCTCACCTGAACACTATGGCTAGGAAAAAGCAGAATTGATTTATACTTGAAAAGCTTAAATCCAAAACTAGTCCCAAGACCAATCATGGCTTTGCTATTCTTGAGAAGAAGATTTTTAAAGAATTTTCCTATACATTTCTATGTAAAACTTTTGTCGGCCATTTTGGCCCCACCCTACCCCTGGGGGTCATGATTTGAACAAACTTGAATCTTCACTACCTGAGGATGCTTCAATATAAATATGATCAATTATGGCTTTGCTATTCTTGAGAAGAAAGATTTTTAAAGAATTTTCCTATACATTTCTATGTAAAACTTTGGTCGGCCATTTTGGCCCAGCCCTACCCCTGGGGGTCATGATTTGAACAAACTTGAATCTTCACTACCTGAGGATGCTTCAATATAAATATGATCAATTATGGCTTTGCTATTCTTGAGAAGAAGTTTTTAAAGAATTTTCCTATACATTTCTATGTAAAACTTTGGTCGGCCATTTTGGCCCCGCCCTACCCCTGGGGGTCATGATATGAACAAACTTGAATCTACACTACCTGAGGATGCCTCCATATAAATATGATCAATTATGGCTTTGTTATTCTTGAGAAGATGATTTTTAAAGAATTTTCCTATATATTTCTATGTAAAACTTTGATCAGCCATTTTGGCCCCGCCCTACCCCTGGGGGTCATGATTTGAACAAACTTGAATCTACACTACCTGAGGATGCTTCCATATAAATATGATCAACTATGGCTTTGCTATTCTTGAGAAGAAGATTTTTAAAGAATTTTCCTATACACTGTATATTTCTATGTAAAACTTTGGTCGGCCATTTTGGCCCAGCCCTACCCCTGGGGGTCATGATTTGAACAAACTTGAATCTACACTACCTGAGGATGCTTCCATATAAATATGATCAATTATGGCTTTGCTATTCTTGAGGAGAAGATTTTTTAAGAATTTTCCTATACATTTCTATGTAAAACTTTGGTCGGCCATTTTGGCCCCGCCCTACCCCTGGGGGTCATTATTTGAACAAACTTGAATCTACACTACCTGAGGATGCTTCAATATAAATATGATCAATTATGGCTTTGCTATTCTTAAGGAGAAGATTTTTAAAGAATTTTCCTACACATTTCTATGTAAAACTTTGGTCGGCCATTTTGGCCCCGCCCTACCCCTGGGGGTCATGATTTGAACAAACTTGAATCTTCACTACCTGAGGATGCTTTAATTATGGCTTTGCTATTCTTGGGAAGAAGATTTATAAAGAATTTTCCTATATAATTCTATGTAAAACTTTGATCAGACATTTTGGCCCCGCTCTACCCCTGGGGGTCATGATTTGAACAAACTTAAATCTACACTACCTGAGGATGCTTCCATATAAATATGATCAACTATGGCTTTGCTATTTTTGAGAAGAAGATTTTTAAAGAATTTTCCTATACACTGTATATTTCTATGTAAAACTTTGGTCGGCCATATTGGCCCCGTCCTACCCTTGGGGGTCATGATTTGAACAAACCTGAATCTACACTACCTGAGGATGCTTCCATATAAATATGATCAATCATGGCTTTGCTATTCTTGAGAAGATGATTTTTAAAGAATTTTCCTATACATTTCTATGTGAAACTTTGGTCGGCCATTGTGGCCCCGCTCTACCCCTGGGGGTCATGATTTGAACAAACTTGAATCTACACTACCTGAGGATGCTTCCATATAAATATGATCAATTATGGCTTTGCTATTCTTGAGAAGAAGATTTTTAAAGAAATTTCCTATACATTTCTATGTAAAACTTTGGTCGGCCATTTTGGCCCCGCCCTACCCCTGGGGGTCATGATTTGAACAAACTTGAATCTACACTACCTGAGGATGCTTCCATATAAATATGATCAACTATGGCTTTGCTATTCTTGAGAAGAAGATTTTTAAAGAATTTTCCTATACACTGTATATTTCTATGTAAAACTTTGGTCGGCCATTTTGGCCCAGCCCTACCCCTGGGGGTCATGATTTGAACAAACTTGAATCTACACTACCTGAGGATGCTTCCATATAAATATGATCAATTATGGCTTTGCTATTCTTGAGGAGAAGATTTTTAAAGAATTTTCCTATACATTTCTATGTAAAACTTTGGTCGGCCATTTTGGCCCCGCCCTACCCCTGGGGGTCATGATTTGAACAAACTTGAATCTACACTACCTGAGGATGCTTCCATATAAATATGATCAATTATGGCTTTGCTATTCTTGAGAAGAAGATTTTTAAAGAATTTTCCTATATATTTCTATGTAAAACTTTGGTCGGCCATTTTGGCCCCGCCCTACCCCTGGGGGTCATGATTTGAACAAACTTGAATCTACACTACCTGAGGATGCTTCCATATAAATATGATCAATTATGGCTTTGCTATTCTTGAGAAGAAGATTTTTAAAGAATTTTCCTATATATTTCTATGTAAAACTTTGGTCGGCCATTTTGGCCCCACCCTACCCCTGGGGGTCATGATTTGAACAAACTTGAATCTACACTACCTGAGGATGCTTCCATACAAATATGATCAATTATGGCTTTGTTATTCTTGAGGAGAAGATTTTTAAAGAATTTTCCTATATATTTCTATGTTAAACTTTGGTCGGCCCTTTTGGCCCCGCCCTACCCCTGGGGGTCATGATTTGAACAAATTTGAATCTACACTGCCTGAGGATGCTTCCATATTAATATGATCAATTATGGCTCTGCTATTCTTGAGAAGAAGATTTTTAAAGAATTTTCCTATACATTTCTATGTAAAACTTTGGTCGGCCATTTTGGCCCCGCCCTACCCCTGGGGGTCATGATTTGAACAAACTTGAATCTTCACTACCTGAGGATGCTTCAATATAAATATGATCAATTATGGCTTTGCTATTCTTGAGAAGAAGATTTTTAAAGAATTTTCCTATACATTTCTATGTAAAACTTTGGTCGGCCATTTTGGCCACGCCCTACCCCTGGGGGTCATGATATGAACAAACTTGAATCTACACTACCTGAGGATGCCTCCATATAAATATGATCAATTATGGCTTTGTTATTCTTGAGAAGATGATTTTTAAAGAATTTTCCTATATATTTCTATGTAAAACTTTGATCAGCCATTTTGGCCAAGCCCTACCACCCCCCCCGGGGTCATGATTTGAACAAACTTGAATCTACACAACCTGAGGATGCTTCAATATAAATATGATCACTTATGGCTTTGATATTCTTGAGAAGAAGATTTTTAAAGAATTTTCCTATACACTGTATATTTCTATGTAAAACTTTGGTCGGCCATTTTGGCCCAGCCCTACCCCTGGGGGTCATGATTTGAACAAACTTGAATCTACACTACCTGAGGATGCTTCCATATAAATATGATCAATTATGGCTCTGCTATTCTTGAGGAGAAGATTTTTTAAGAATTTTCCTATATATTTCTATGTAAAACTTTGGTCGGCCATTTTGGCCCGCCCTACCCCTGGGGGTCATGATTTGAACAAACTTGAATCTACACTACCTGAGGATGCTTCAATATAAATATGATCAATTATGGCTTTGCTATTCTTGAGAAGAAGATTTTTAAAGAATTTTCCTATACATTTCTATGTAAAACTTTGGTCGGCCATTTTGGCCCCGCCCTACCCCTGGGGGTCATGATTTGAACAAACTTGAATCTTCACTACCTGAGGATGCTTCAATTATGGCTTTGCTATTCTTGGGAAGAAGATTTATAAAGAATTTTCCTATATAATTCTATGTAAAACTTTGATCAGCCATTTTGGCCCCGCTCTACCCCTGGGGGTCATGATTTGAACAAACTTAAATCTACACTACCTGAGGATGCTTCCATATAAATATGATCAACTATGGCTTTGCTATTTTTGAGAAGAAGATTTTTAAAGAATTTTCCTATACACTGTATATTTCTATGTAAAACTTTGGTCGGCCATATTGGCCCTGTCCTACCCTTGGGGGTCATGATTTGAACAAACCTGAATCTACACTACCTGAGGATGCTTCAATATAAATATGATCAATTATGGCTTTGCTAATCTTGAGAAGATGATTTTTAAAGAATTTTCCTATACATTTCTATGTGAAACTTTGGTCGGCCATTGTGGCCCCGCTCTACCCCTGGGGGTCATGATTTGAACAAACTTGAATCTACACTACCTGAGGATGCTTCCATATAAATATGATCAACTATGGCTTTGCTATTTTTGAGAAGAAGATTTTTAAAGAATTTTCCTATACACTGTATATTTCTATGTAAAACTTTGGTCGGCCATATTGGCCCCGTCCTACCCTTGGGGGTCATGATTTGAACAAACCTGAATCTACACTACCTGAGGATGCTTCAATATAAATATGATCAATTATGGCTTTGCTATTCTTGAGAAGAAGATTTTTAAAGAATTTTCCTATACACTGTATATTTCTATGTAAAACTTTGGTCGGCCATTTTGGCCCCGCTCTACCCCTGGGGGTCATGATTTGAACAAACTTGAATCTACACTACCTGAGGATGCTTCCATATAAATATGATCAACTATGGCTTTGCTATTTTTGAGAAGAAGATTTTTAAAGAATTTTCCTATACACTGTATATTTCTATGTAAAACTTTGGTCGGCCATATTGGCCCCGTCCTACCCTTGGGGGTCATGATTTGAACACACTTGAATCTAAACTACTTGAGGATGCTTCCATACAAATATGATCAATTATGGCTTTGTTATTCTTGAGGAGAAGATTTTTAAAGAATTTTCCTATATATTTCTATGTTAAACTTTGGTCGGCCCTTTTGGCCCCGCCCTACCCCTGGGGGTCATGATTTGAACAAATTTGAATCTACACTGCCTGAGGATGCTTCCATATTAATATGATCAATTATGGCTCTGCTATTCTTGAGAAGAAGATTTTAAAAGAATTTTCCTATACATTTCTATGTAAAACTTTGGTCGGCCATTTTGGCCCCACCCTACCCTTGGGGGGTCATGATTTGAACAAACTTGAATTTACACTACCTGACAATGCTTCCATATAAATAAGATCAATTATGGCTTTGTTGTTGTTGAGGAGAAGATTTTTAAAGAAATTTCCTATATATTTCTATGTAAAACTTTGGTCGGCCATTTTGGCCCCGCCCTACCCCCGGGGTCATGATTTGAACAAACTTGAATCTACTCTACCTGAGGATGTTTCCCTATTATTTCATCTTTCCTGGCACAGTGGTTCTTGAGTAGAAGATTTTTAAAACGTGCCACCAAATTTTCATTAATTCCCAATTATCTCCCCTTGAATGAGGGCGTGGCCCTTCATTTGAAGAAACTTGAATCCCCTTTACCCAAGGATACTTTGTGGCAAGTTTGCTTGAAATTGGCCCAGCGGTTCTTGAGAAGAAGTCGAAAATGTGAAAAGTTTACAGACAGACGGACAGACAGACAGACAGATGGACGCCAGACAAAATGTGATCAGAAAAGCTCACTTGAGCCTTCGGCTCAGGTGAGCTAACTATAGAAATACCTTTATAGCAGGAGGAGCTATAGGAATGAAGTTGTCTCCTTTGTGGTATGTAATGGACTCCTGCCCAATAATTAATGCTCCACCAAATGGCTCAGGTACTATGATGAAATGAAAAGATTCATTCATTCAGGAAAACCAAACACACAGAGAAAATTTGAATAGGAATCACATTATAACAAGAAACATATTGACGCAAGCGTCAAAAATCGGCCGCAAACCAATTAATTCTTCCATTGATAAAGTAATTCGAAACTGAAATTTGCGTGATCTGTTTTTAAAATTTCTTATATTTATCTGTTTAAATATCCTCGTGACATGAAATACTTGGATGCGACATTGCCGATTTTCTTCATGCATAATGCATGTACAAAATTACATGTATAAGCAAACTGTCCATAGACCTCTGCGTTTTGTAGAAACGAACTCTGGTGGATGTTTGATGTTTAAGCAATTTATTATTACATAATTTAAGTACAAAACTAAAGTTTAAACTTAGCTATAGTTTAACTTTGATTTAAACGGAACAAATATGAAATCTGTGGGACTTTCTTAGACGATGTTAACTACCCCCCAAATCCATCTAGATCCACCACTACATTTGTTCTCTTTTAGTCTCTTTGTTTTGGTGTTGAAATGTGGCGGGAAAATGCTTGGCATATTGTAAAAACGCGCTTTATCCTAGTCTCATGGACAAAATTGTCGTACGATTCTGTGCTTTTAAGAAATCAATATTTCATCAAATTTTTGAAAAATGTCCATAGGAAATGTATAAATATACACGGCATTTTGAAATAAGTACAACAAATCCTGTCTAGGCTGTTTAAAAAGAGAAAATAAAATTGTTGAGATGCAACGTGGTCTTTGTTTTAGACTATGCCTACATAAGACGCTTCGTGCTAATTTTCTCCGCACTTCAGTAATGTCAGAAATTGTCAATCAGGATTGGATAAAATATTTACCCAATTATTTATAATTTTTTTTATTTTATGATTATTGTGTTCTTGTTAAACATTTAGAATATCTTTGTTTAATATTCTATAATATGAATGTTATTAAATATTTTTATTCAAATTGTTCTAACTCCGCAGAAACGCACGGCGACTTAAAACTTTCATATCAACTAACCGACCGCCTCCTGGTGGCCGGTAATGAATTCCTTACCAGCTATAAGCATGCATGCTTCCGTTTCTACATTGTCTTGCTTCCATGGTCCTTTCTGAAATTCTTTGTCTCTGAGAGATATTTCGTATGTTTTAACATGTCGACCATGTTGATCCTATAAAATAATAATAAAAAAAAAACACTTAGAAAATGTATTAAGGCTTTAGCTTGTGATCAAAAGCAAATTTTTACAATCTCTACATGACATATTAATATTTTAAAATACAGTGAAACCTGTCTAATCTGACATGCACTGGGAGACAAATTTTGTGTCAGAATAGACAGGCTGTCGGATTGCACAGTTTAAAAAACATGGAAAACAATAAATTGGGAACGAAATTAAACATTGGAATTCACAGTGTATCGGATTATTCCGGTGTCGGATTAGACAGTTTTCACTGTATAATTGGTGCCTTTGAAAGGGCAAATCGTCCAAATGACCTATGTTAATGGTCTGGAAAACCTCTAGTAAAGAGAAATTATCAGAATATCAAGAAAATGTTGGTCAAATCAAGCAAAATATAAAATTCTACCATTTGTCTTTTCCTTTAATATATGTACAAGGTTATGATATTAACAAACATATCCATTTAGGAAACTTGACCCTGACTTTATTACAAAATTATTTTAAGGTCATGCAACCATCTGAGCTAAAAATTATTTGCCAGTCATGCCAGGGGTCATCACTACATATCTTTCAAAATGACCACTCTGATTTTGTAAATGAAAATGAGACTGCATTTCTTTTTTTGTAGAGTTGGTGAGCCTTATTGACTTGCCTGATGAATGAGGATCAGAGTTGGGGTTGTACAACCATGAAGGAATTGTATGTCAATAACTGTCAGTTCCTCCAACCTGCAAAAAATTTATAAAGATGTAATTTTTCTTTCTTACAATGACAATAAGTCAATGAATGCATATATAATCCATGAAGTATTGTGGAATAATCAAAGAAGTAAATCAAACCTAATATTAAAGGCCTTCAGTTCCTTGTTGTCTCTTTCCAGCGGAATAACTTTGAACAATCCATCGTACAACCTTAGACCTATGACCCGACACAGGGGGTCAATGATTCCAATTATTCCTGTCTCTGACGCTCGTCCTATTTTATCCTACAAAAGACAATACAGGAGTTAAATGTTATAATAAAAAATAAATCTACAATTTTAACAAATTTGGATCTCCACCTAGTGAGGCGGCTTTTTTGGTCCGTTTTTGTAAAAAGAAAGAATAAAAATGACTTCATATCATTTTTTTTTTTATTTACTCCTTTTGAAAAAGGACATGGTAAGTCAACACATAAATCTTGGATCACAATGACTAGAGTTTTGCAAAAACATCTGAGGAAATGAGAAACTCAGACAACAAAACTTAATACCTGTACATTGCCATGTGCTCTTGTGATAATGTCAATATTTTCCCCATTTTGGTTACATTCCAGGATCATCGCATTATATCTCTGTGTCAGTAAAAACATCAAATCTTTTGACTCTCCCTGGAAAAAAAACCCCACATATCTAAGAAAAACTTTAACAAATAAATAACTTGCGAATTTCATCAACTTTGCTATTCTTATTCATAGGATTTAATTTAAAAAAAATTTCTTCCCAGAACTTACAGGAGGTCTGAACAACTCCATGACAGCAATTCTACCATAGATACCAACTTCTTTTACTGGACGCAAACCTTCTGGTGTAACCACATAGATTTCCATCCGAGTATTTCTTGCAATAATTAAATTAAGGTCATCTGGTGATGTAAAGTTACCTAGAAATGATAAAACATATGTTTCTATAAGACAATCATAAAAATAAACCAAACTTGATAGATTAAAAATTTTAGTGCATGATAAATATATGCTTTTATCAATGGTTGACTTTGTTTATTCTGGTTGACTATCGAAATTTTTTTCAGGATAGCAAGCTAAAGATCTATAGCTATGTTTTTCACAAAACATTTATGAAAAATACCAGCTTTACATTGCATTTGACCCAGACTTCTAGTCTATGTAATGGAAGATTCGGAGGTTTATAGTTTTTGCCCTGTCTGTCTGTCCATTTGTCTGCAAAAACTTTAACCTTGTCCCTAACTTTTGAGTGGGTGGGGCTATGGCCTTCATATTTCACATATTCCTTGTGACAAAACTTTTCTTCAGATATCACCAAATTCGACCTCTTGACCCATTTCAAGGTCAAAAAATGTTGATGCAGTTGAATAGCTCTCGTCAGTTTGAATCTGCATATGAAGTTTGATTACACCGTCTTAAATGGTGTCTTTAAAACTGAACTTAACATTAATTTAAGACAACTGAAAACAAGATCAATGGAAAGGTCAAGGTCAAAAAATGTCCATGCAGTTGAAAAGCTCTCATCAACATCTATCAGCATTTGAAGTTTGATAAACATTAACATATCTTGAATAGTTTCTTCGAAACTAAGCTTTGAACTGAGATAAACTCAAATTGCGACAGAACTCACAGAAGGACTGAAGATGGACATGACAATATATGCCCCTGCCATATTCGTTGCGGGGCAAAAAAATACACAGGGGTCCATTGTTCCAAAGTGCTATGCTATGTACCCAAATTCAAAGGCTTTTGGGAATAGGCTAACCAATCATCTCTTTCAATGACCATGAAACCGCACAATGAAATATGCTGGGACATTTCTCTCTAAACTTAACTGCAACCTCCACTCCATTTATTTCTTTTATTTTTTTTTCAATCTGAATAATTTTCTCCTCGTCAAGGAAGACAACCGGCTCGTGCATTTTCAGATTTCATTATAGCATAGAAAAATCTATCATTTATCTTAATTTTGCCATCATAAAGATTACCTGTTACACATGCATTTACAGCCGTCGGTTTGTGTGCCGTGACAACGTAATTATGAGCCATTTTTAATGAAATAATTGTGGGCAAAATACTTTTTTCTTGCTCTTTCTCCTTATTTACGAACTCTTTCTTAGACAAGCACCTTGATGATGAAGATTTTCTGAAGTGCGCATGCCTGGCGCCAATTTTATGAAAACAAAATTAAGAATGATATAGTTACAGTCCGAAAATATAAATATAGTATCCTTTTTTGATTACTAAAACAAATTTACAAACACAAAATCATATTTCATTTATTTACAAATATTTTTCTGTGTTATGTTGACTGATATTCGTTTATAATGAAAAAATAATTTTGTTCGTTTTTGTACTCCTCCAATAAATTTTACTTTCTATCTCGAATTTGTTCAGTGTGCAATTTTATGTTTGGTAAAAACTTTGTAAGCATTGATAATTTGTTGTTTATTCGATATATATTATTTTATCTAATCAAGAATTTGAAGCTTGAGTATGTCTTTTATTCGAAAATATTGAAATACTGAACTGTCATCGCATCACATCTAACTCTGTCTTTATTGAAGTCACAAAATTTGCTGCGTTTGTCTGTTGCTACACCAAAATTTCAATTTCAAAGTGTAAAAAAGTGGATGCATATAAATATTTTATCAGTGTTTTCGTCTGATAATCAATACAATTTATTTTCGCTTTTACTTTTAGTAGCATAAATTGATAAAACTGATGTAGAAGGTTTAGATTATTTTTATCCTATAGATTTCTTTATATACTTATTACTAGGCCTAGTTAATCGATATATATATATATATATATATATATATATATATATATATATATATATATATATATATATATATATATATATATACATTGTATGTAAAAATGGCTGATTTTGGATTTGCAAACTTTGGAGATGATGATGAAAATGAAGAGGAAACAGGATTTGATTTCCTGGTAAATCAGTTTATGAAAAATGAATGGTTCAATTGAAGTTTAATTTAATTGCTTTCTGCAGAATTGAAGCTGATCGACCAATATTATGAAGAGATAATTTTTAATATGTTGACGGTGCGACCGTTAGAGAGCGAGCGCAAACTCTTCTATTGTTTTTGATTTAGATGGGGCAAAGCAGACATTTGGTGCGTCTATGACGTCATATGACGTATGTAAGTCGCAATATACTGTACAGTGCTGAAAATTAATGAAGAACGTTTTGTTTACTAATTTTTTTTCAATGTTTATCCATTAAATCAAGGCGAGTAAACTTTTTGTTGAACAATTGCCGTTAATCTCGCGAGAATGTAGCTAAAACAAGTGATGCATTGTAGGTCCAAATTGAATGTGCAGTAGAATTTTCTCTTCGCACAGGCGTTGCTTTAAGAGCTCGCTATGCGAGCGGCGCTTTGCGCCGCCTCGCTGCGCTCGCTACAAATGTAATCTAATTTGACTTGGTTTTTACCCTATTTCAGATGATGTAATAGCTCCGTCTGTCTGTCTGTCTGTCTGTAAACAATTTTTCAAAATGCTACTCCTCCTACAGTTTTGGTCTGATTTCAATATAACTTGGCACACAAGTAGACTACACTAAGATACATAATTCTGTGTATCGGTTTTTGATTTCAAAACGGTGTGGCCGTTGTTACTAAAAATAGAATTTTTTGTGAAAATCATTCAAAATGCTACTCCTCCTACAGTTTTAATCTGATTTCAATATAAGTTGGCACACAAGTAGACTACACTAAGATGCATAATTCTGTATATCGGTTTTAGATTTTGATGAACAGTGTTGCAGTTGTTACTAAAAATAGAATTTTTTGTGAAAATCATTCAAAATGCTACTCCTCCTACAGTTTTAATCTAATTTCAATATAACTTGGCACACAAGTAGACTACACAAAGATACATAATTCTTTTTATCGGTTTTTGATTTCGATGAACGGTGTTGTCGTTACTAAAAATAGAAAAATTTGTGAAAATCATTCAAAATGCTACTCCTCCTACAGTTTTAATCTGATTTCAATATAACTTGGCACACAAGTAGACAACACAAAGATACATAATTCTATATAGCGGTTTTGGATTTCGATGAACGGTGTTGCCATTGTTACTAAAAATAGAATTTAAAAAAATACTTTCAAAATGCTACTCCTCCTACAGTTTTGGTCTGATTTCAATATAACTTGGCACACAAGTACACTACACTAAGATACATAATTCTGTATATCGGTTCTTCTCATTATTCTGTTTATTGCTTTTGTAAAGTTTTATATCCCAACTGCTACTTTTCTCTTTCTTTATAATAAGTACAAACCAGTAGAGCTTCAGTCTCGACAGAGACTTCTGGTTGTGATTTGAGGTCGCAAACTGAGTTTTACCGGTGATGCGTAATGAAAATCAAAGGCTCACTGTGTACATTTTAATCTATTGAACAGACAAGAGCTCAAAGAGATGGTTTAATCTTCTTGGTTGACTGCTCAAAGTCTATGTTTGATAAAGAAGATATAGATAATGAAGAGGAGGAATCCCATTTCCAACTTTGTCTGAGGGTAAGACTGAGGATCCAGTAATGTAGGGTAAGACTGAGGATCCAGTAATGTGTTATTTTGTGTGAGGGTAAGACTGAGGATCCAGTAATGTGTAACTTTGTCTGAGGGTAGGATAGAGAATCCAATAAGATGTTGTAATGAAAACAAATCTTAAAGTCAAATCTTAAAGTCAGGAACTGTTGATTGATATTAATTTCTCATCTATGTACAACTCACTATTATATTCCAATGTTTAAAGACATTTACTGGTACCTGTTTTTTTTAGGTCACCTGTGTAAACTCAGGTGACCTATTGCTATCTGTTTTCATCCGTCGTCGTCCGTCGTGCGTTAACATTTGAACATTTTTAGCTTCTTCTCTGAAACCACTGAACTAATTTCAACCTAATTTGGCATACAGCATCTATGGGTGAAGGGGAACAAAAATTGTGAATTTCATGGTCCCTGCCCGCGTGGGGCCTGGGGGGTGGGGCAAAAACCACTAAAATTAGTGCAATCTTTAAAAATCTTCTTCTTTACTCCTGGACGTCAAGCAGTCAAACTGTTGGTATGATTGTAATCAGCATTGAGTCCTCTACCAAAATTGTGAAATTCATGGCCCCAGGGTTAGGGGTTCTAGTGCTAGGGCGGGGCTAAACAGGTTATATAGTGAAAATGCATTATTTCTTTGAAATTCTTCTTTTCTGCTCCTGGGCATTAAATAAACTAACCAAGTGCAAAGGTAAGTTGAATATGACCGCCTTTCCCAAAACTGTGAATTTCATGGCCCCAGGTTCAGGGGTTCTAGTGCTAGGGCGGGGCTATATAGATTATATAGTGAAAATGCACAAATTCTTTGATATTTTTCTTTTCTGTTTGTGAGCATTAAATAAACTAACCAAGTGCATAGTTATGTTGAATAAGACTGCCTCTTCTCAGATTGTGAATTTAATGGCCCCATGATCAGGGGTTCAAGTGGTAGGGTGGGGCTATATAGAGTATATAGTGAAAATGCAAAAATTCTTTGAAATTCTTCTTCTCTGCTCATGGGCATTAAATAAACTAACCAAGTGCATAGCTATGTTGAATAACGCTGCCTCTTCCAAAATTGTGAATTTCATGGCCCCAGGGTCAGGGGTTCTAGTGCTAGGGCGGGGCTATGTAGATTATATAGTAAAAAATGAATTATTTCTTTGAAAAATTTCTTCTTTGCTCCTGAGTATTAAATAAACTAACAAAGTACATAGTTGTGTTAAAAAAGTCTACCTCTTCCAAAATTGTGAATTTCATGGCCCCTGGATTGGGTGTTCTGGTGTTAGGGTGGAGCTTTATTATTCATATAGTGAAAATGCATAAATTCTTTAAAACTCTTCTTTTCTGCACCTGAGTATTTAACCAATGAACTATGAACATAGTTATGAGGAGGAAGGATGCCTCTTTGAGATTTTTGAATTTCAGGGTCCCTGGGTTAGGGCTTCTTGTGTTAGGGTGGGGCTCTAATGTTTATATAGTGAAAGTGCATGAATCCTTTGAAAATCTTTTCCTTTTTTGTTGGATATAATGCCAAATGCTTTTAATATATATTTGTGACAAAAAAATCTGCTTCTTCCAAAAATCGTTAATTTCCTGGCCCCTGGGACAGAGGTACTTTGAGGGGGGGGGGGGGGGCATCATAGTCTAAAATAATTTAATGCTTTGAAATCTGCACTTTGGTATTAATTAACAGCATGATGAAATTAGATTTTAAAAAATTTCCAAAATTTTGAAAGATATGGCCCCAGGGTCAGTGGTTCCTGAGGGATGGGGAGCTCAACTGTGGACCAGTGAACACAAGAAGCCCTGACCCAGGGGCCCTGAAATTCACTAAAAGTGGAAATGCATTTTCTCTTTGTTACTCTGATCTACCTCTGGGTATTAAGTAACCAAAATAAGCATGCTGAGTGTATAATTATGATAAGCAATGGTGTCCCTTTCAAAATTGTGAATTTCATGGCCTCTAGTTTAAAACATGAATCAAATTCAATTGTTGGAAAGTTGTGGCATGATACTCAGGTGACCTATAAGGCCCATGGGCCTCTTGTTTTAAAGTATATGCATATATTTTTATTATCAGAATTAATGTGTTTAAAAAAAGCTTTAGATAATCTTCCTTAACTGTACTTACAAACTGTTATATTTTTACAGTGTGCCAAGACAACGCTTCAGAACAAGATCATCAGCAGTGACAAAGATCTTGTAGGAATAGTCTTCTTTGGAACTGTAAGCATTATCCATTTTTTGTCTTCGCATCTCCATTAATAAAAAAAAAAGTGAAAATGTTATGCATGTAAATTAAATCATTATCAGCATTGAAAACTTCTGTAAAACTGATTTCAAACATCCAAATTTTACCCTTGAGTACAAAGAAAAAAAGAAATTAAATTTCACCATTTGAATATTTAGCCATGTATTGAAAGTATTGATTCATTTATGTATTCACAGTGAACAATGGTTGTACTTCATGTTATTCTTTTTTTTCTAGGAAAAATCCCAAAATCCCAGTGATTTCAAACACATCTATGTATACCAGGTAAATATAATTAGTTAATATCAACATAAACAGTGATTTCAGATATATCTTGTATATTTTAAGTTGATTATCCTTAAATATTTTAGGGATTAGAGCAGCCAGGAGCAGAAAGGATTTTGGAATTGGAGAATATAATTGATGGTAGGTCACAATACTATGGGGGGAAAACTGCAAGTTTTTGGCCAGATTTCCCTCAATTCTTAAAAGAAAAAAAAGGAATAATCAAAGTGTTTTTTTTTTAATTTTGTTAAAACTATTTATTTCTCACAATATTTCAGATGGAATGAAAACATTTGACAAGGACTTTGGACACAATACAGCATATTCCCTGAATGATGCATTATGGACCTGTCAGAATATGTTTGCCAACAGGTCAGTCTTACACATATTTTGATTATTATATTTCATTCACATGGAAGCATATATAAATAAAAATGGGGAGAAAAAATTTCCTATGAATTTAAAATGAAATTGATTCTAGTTTTTTCTTTTGTTTCATAGCATCATTTTTTTTAGGAATTTAATTTTAGATAAATGTTTTATGGATGAATCAATGAACTCCTCTAATAAATCATCTTTACAGGCAAATAAGTATATATTATGTGATATATAATTACAACTTTTTTAAAATCTGTTTTTAGTCCACAAAAGGTTTCCTACAAGCGGATCTTGTTGTTCACCAATAACGATAACCCCCACGCTGGCTCACCACAGCTTCAGGTAGACAGGGCTCTGTTTAATACAGTCAGTGCAGAACTAATCATTTATCATCAAAGTTTAAACTGGGAAAGCATGAATTAAATATATTATGCACATTTTTTTAGTCGCCTTATTAGGGAGAAATATATTTAAGTGACTGAGCCTATAGATTACAGATGTTATAATGTGAATTTTTACTTTAAATAAATAAAATAATGAGTTCATATATTTAGATAAATGTAAATATGTAAATAAGGAATGCATAGTCCTTAATAAAATTGTATCTTTAACCATCATTTAGCGACAAGCGAAGACAAAGGCCAGTGATTTGAATGAGACAGGAATAGATCTGGAGTTGATGCATCTTCAGAAGCCAAACGAAAGCTTTAACGTCAGCAAATTTTACAAGGTGACTTGTCTTTTTTATTGTAGAAAGAACCATTGTAGGCAAAGCATTCACAAGGATTTAATACGCCCTAGAGAACTTTATTCGGTAGTAACCAATATTTGCCCCAAAAATCAAACTTTGATGGAGTAAAATTTAATTATGTTCTAAAACAGGGGGATACATGCTGACTTCAAGGCACTGAATATTTTCATTAGCAATGACGTCATATGTTTGAAATGACGTCAGGAAATTGACGTATATTTAAAATTTCCATGATTTCTACAAAAAAATGTAAAAATTGCGTCAATATTTTGAGTAAAAATCACCGAGCGCAGGTCTGCTCAGGCTCAATATTTTGATATAATGTGTAGAATGATAATATCAATTTAATATGTATATATTGTTCAGGGGTTCAAAATTTTTTTTGTCATGGTCAAGTCCAGGACTTGAAGAGTAAATTTTAGGCAAGTCCGAGGAAGAAATTTCAGAGTCCATATTTACCTATACATCATTAAATTTATGTAACTTATAATTTATTTTCATTTGTTGCATTGAATGAATAAAGACCATATGTATTAATATATGTTTTATTTTTCCTCCATAAACTGTCATATATAGTCATACATGAGTATTTCAACACAATACCAGACGGATACTGATTACTGGTACATTACAATAACTTTTACAAATACTCACTGCTGAATAAACCATCTGTTACAATAAATAGAAATTAGAATGTGCTGTAAGTCACAGCTAAAACCGAAATTTTACAAACTCATTGCCGTTTGTCATATAGGAGGAAACATGAGGAATTGCGTAAAAGCAAGGGTCTAACCGCAACGGAAAATAAAAAGACGGATTGTATTTTCGAAACGTTTGTAATGTTTTATGGGTATTTTAACGCCCACAAACCCACATTTTTACTTAATACATTTGAGAATTTGCTTTATTTTTAGCTTTACGATCATTTTTTTAACTTATAAAAAAGATAAACAAGAAACATAGCCAAGTCCCAGGACTTTGGCGAATTCTAAATGCCGAGTCCGGATCCGGAATTTGTTAGTCCGGGACGTCGGGCTTAAGGATTTTTGAACCCCTGTTGTTCCTGAGCAGACCTGCGCTCTATAAATTCTATAGCTAAAATTGTTGGAATTTTGTCAATTTTGTCCTTTTTCTAAAAAATCATGCAAAATCCGACTAGTTTGTGACGTCATATTAAAAAACAAAAATTGTCAATAACCTTCTTTGAAACTATGATACGTTTTGTTATACCCCCCGCAAACGAAGTTTGGGGGGGTATATAGGAATCACCTTGTCCATCTGTCCGTCCGTCTGTGCAATCGTGAACGGTCCATATCTTTCTTACAAAGGGACATTAGAATCTACTACTCCACACAAAGATTGCCCATGACCCAAGGGTGTGTCATGACCTTGACCCAAGGTCATTTTGAGAACTTCAAGGTCACTGGAAGAAAAATTTCATAATTTGTGTCCGGTCCATATCTTTCTTATGGATAAACTTGGTAGGTTCTCATTTCACACAAAGATTGCCCTTGACCCAAGGGTGTGTCATGACCCAAGGTCATTTGGGGAACTTTAAGGTCACTGGAAGAAAAATTTCATAATTTTTGTCCGGTTCATATCTTTCTTATGGATAAACTTGGTAGGTTCTCATTTCACACAAAGATTGCCCATGACCCAAGGGTTTGTCATGACCTTGATCCAAGGTCAATTATGGAAGTTCAATGTCATTGGAAGAAAAATTTCATAATTTGTGTCCGGTTCATATCTTTCTTATTGATTAACTTGGTAGGTTCTCATTTCACACAAAGATTGCCCATGACCCAAGGGTGTGTCATGACCTTGACCCAAGGTCATTTGGGGAACTTCAAGGTCACTGGAAAAAAATTTCATAATTCATGTTTGATACATATCTTTCTTATGGAAAAACTTACTTCTGAAAAACCCAGCGAGGGGTATATTGTCCCGTTTGGACAGTTCTAGTTAATTTATATTTTTCATACAATTTATACAATACAACACATTTTCAGAATTTTTTAAAAATTGATTTTTGTCGGGACAAAGATATGCAATATACCGAATATAGTTCTTTTATATTTTAACCATGTATTAATACAAGCTTAACACCATATGCTAGTAATGCTACATGTATGTTATTGTACTTATACATTTATATTTTTTTTATTTAATTAAAAGTAAAATAATATCTAATTCTTCAGTTAGAACATTTTACACATGTATATTGTCAGTTTAAAATTTTTGGTAATCTGGAAAAATTAACTTTTTTGTTTGCAACTCTCTTGAATGTTATGAAACATAATAATTCTGAGTTTATTAATCTGTGAATTACAAGTGTAAATGCAAAATTGATTGTTTTTATTCAGGATTTACTGTACACTGCCGATGATGACTTCACAGAAATGGCTGACCCAGCAGAAAGACTTGAAGAACTACTTACCAGGTATTCATTGTTACTTTGCAAAATCTATGCAAAATTTGACTGACTGTTCAGGCTGTAGCTTAAAAGAAATATTGTCTTTGTAATGCTTGAATTACAATGTATTATTTCTATTTCTTTATTTTAATAGAAGAAATGTGGGGCAAAAGATCTATTTATTTGAAAGTCTATTGCATTGTTCATCATAGATTAAAATGTAAATACTGGTAGGCGTATTGTTAAGGCAGGAGACCTTAAATAAAAACAGATAATACTTGTCTCTTGGAAATTATATTGTGGAAAAAAAATATTTAGCATAAAAATGAAGTCAAATTTACACATGTATATACCATACAGGATGAATACATTGCCACAGCTGGAAATTTCATAAAATTAAACAAGACTGACATCTGTAGCATACTACAATGTACTTGTAGTGCTCCATTGAAACTTTTTGATTCCATTATATTTAAAATTTATTTCTTTGAAAAAAAAAACATTGATAAATATTAAAAATATCTTTTCTTTCATGATTAAATTATTTCTTTTGTTTATGTATGTTCAGGGTACGTTCAAAGGACCACAAGAAGAGGGCACTGAGGAGGATCCCACTTTCTCTGGGGCCAGGGCTGGATTTAGGGGTTGGAGTGTAAGTCATGGGGTTACTCTCAGTACATTTGTTTTAGGATACAGTAATTGTAAGATTTTAAAATAATGATAACAAAATCAAGCTGTATACTTAAAAATATTATCACTGTATCAGTTCATGTGTCTGCATCAAATGACTATATACTTTAAACTAATAAATTATTATTAATTTCAAATTGAAAGGTAATTACCGGGTATTGTACTAATTTCTAATAGCAGTACCTTCATTTTCTTTATAGGTACACACTAGTCCGTCCTTGTTATAAACCATCGGCTGTGAAGCTATACAGAAACACAAATGAAGAACTCAAAACTCACTCAAAGACATATTTACAGGTGAGTTGGTACTTGAGTTGAGAAGGATTTTATATGAGATATGCTAGGAAGTGTTTTTTTTCTACCACTGTATAACTTCTACACTGAAGACAAGAAACACAGTCATCTGAACCAATCGCATATTCTTTAATTGTAAAACATTCAAATAGAATGAAATGAATAAAGAAAAAAATACATTACAATTTCTCTCACCCTACACAGGAAACTGGTGAAGTACTGATGCCCCAGGACCTGAAGAAGGCACAGACTTACGGAGGAAAGAGAATCAGTTTTGAAAATGATGAACTGAACCAGATAAAAAATTTTGGAGAAACTGGTATTATACCTTTATAAACTTTTGGCTTTATTTCCAAAAAAATTTGATTCCATGCATGTTTAAAAAATGTGCATGTATCCAGAAGTGGGGATTTTATTCTTGTATCACTTGTAAGGAAAATGTATGTAAAAAATGTAACCTGAAGGCTCCAAGTAAAAAGCACAAAATTTTTTTTCTGAGGTTTGAGGATGATGATAATAAAGACAACATTAATATTTTTTTGGTGTCAAGTTATGAAAATATCTGAAACATCTGATACTAGTTTTCCATTTTATTATTTTTTTTTAACATTCAAGGCATCATTACATCATACCATTTATGTCATTTATACAGTCAAACTTGTCATAGCGGTCACCTCTATCCAGCGGTCACTTGTCCTATGCGGTCATTTTATTTCCTCCCAATGAAATTTCCTATATAAAGTAAGTCTATTTAGCGGTCACCTGCGTAACGCGGTCAGCGGTCACCTAATTTCAAACAAAATCGCCACTTTTCCCTGTCTTTAGCGGCCATTTTGTCCAATCACGTGACCTGATCTGGAGTCAGCTGATTCCCAATTTTTGTTACTAATGTAAATAATCAGTCAAGAGTGCGGGATCGTGAATAAAAATTAATAAATGAAGCAATTATTTTACTGGATAAGCATATTCAAGAATCATTTTACTAACTTACTGCTTCTACATGTATATTTTACAAAACTCGAACAACTATGCTTATGACGAAAAAAGTTAACAGGAAAAAAAACAAAAACGAATACTAGTCATGCTAGTATTATCGATAACTGATTATCAGGGTCTTATGACTTCTGGCTAGGAGGTTATAAACCTTGACTCGGGCTCCAGCTCCAGCTCCAACTCTGGCTCCAACTAAAAATTGTACTCCTAGGAGTACGAGATCAAAATCTTAGGTTATAGTCAAGGTTTATAACCTCCTAGCCTGGATTTTTAATTAAGTTTTAAAAAAGAACAACATATGATCTATATTAATCTATTGGTGATTATGATATTTTTGTTTACTATTTACAAGCAGTGTCGATATCGCACCCAACTCTGCATGATCTGAAAGTTGTAAATGTATTATGCTTGATGGGCATTTTAATTTTCACACCTAGGAAACTTGCATCATTTGTTGAAGCCATAATTACAGACAATATACACATTTTGGCTTGGGTATGTTGTGAATTTCACAAAGGAAACGACAGTCAGGGATCAGTAACACTTCATTGCTCAGGACACCTGTGCACCTGTTGATCAACTGAAAGTACATCTGAGAGTTTATTATACAATAAATCATGTACAGTTGTGTACATGTATTTAAAAAAATACATTGTACAGAGGTTAATTTTATGAATCAAGTTTAGATAAAATAATTTTTAACTGATTTATTCATTCCTTACACAAAGAAAAAAAATGTTTTGATGGGGGATAATGCAACACCCTGTAAGTGTAAGATTCAGTATACAGGTATTTTATTAATTTTCTTGGATTCATTAAATTTAGTTTGAATCATCCATAAAAGTGATGCATCTCCTAAACAAAAAAAAAATAACAATTTAAGTGAGATAACTAATGTCCAATACCTAACTTTCTTGTATATTTTGTGGTAAAATACATAATATAAATACAAAACTGACACATTAAATTTGTAAACAAATTCTTTTTAAAAAAAAAGATGAACCTCTTTTCAAAGGTCACCTCTCTATAAAGGTCACTTTTGATGGATCCCGTAGGTGACTGCTTAATACAAGTTTCACTGTAATATAATTTATGAATTTTATGTCTTGGAGTGTTCCTAGTTTATCTTTTTCCAGTGTTTATTTTTAAATTCTGAGCCTAGTAATTTATACATGTTTTAACCTCTTTTTACAGGATTTCAACTGATGGGTTTCAAACCTTCGAGTCTTCTGAAAAAATATTACCATGTCAAGCCAGCACAATTTATTTATCCTGATGAAACTGTAAATATATAGCCTTGACTCTCATACATTAAGTTCTCTTTTAAATTGGATGATTAAAACTTACAATAGAAATACCCCTATTCTAAACCATATATACAGGTTCAAAACATGCATTGCCTTTTTTTTGAAAGAGAAATATTCAGCTGTTTCCAAGTTAGTTAATGATTTTTGAACATATCTGTACATGTTTAGAAGGAGTGATCTTTATTTGTTCATATAAATAATATTTGTTGTATAAACAATAAATTTTTTTTAAAATTCTGACAAGAAACCATCTTTCATATTTATTTTAAAAATGGTAATTTGTTTTCTTCTGTTTAAAGACCATCACGGGCAGCACCACACTGTTTACAGCTCTTCTCAAGAAATCACTAGAAAGGGATGTAACTCCAATCTGCAAATACATCAGTGGCAAAAATTTTCCTCCACGCTTTGTAGCATTAGTGCCTCAGGTATATCTAAAATATTTTTAAAAATGACAGATGAAAAGTAAAAAATAAAGCATAGTGGCCGTTCTGTGAATACTGAAATAAAAAATAAGAGATTTCAAAGAAGTTATACATTGCAGGATGAGGAGTTTGATGAACACAACGTCCAGATTTCACCTCCAGGCTTCCATGTGATTTACCTCCCTTATGCTGACGATTTCAGAAAAGTCAAATTTGAGGAACAACCCAAAGGTACTCAATACATATCTCTGACTAGTTTTTAAATTTCTGATCAAGATCATGATATGCTGTGAATAAACTGAGCTTCTCCTGTAATTGTTCAGTAATTTTTGGTTAGGATGAATGTGTCTTCAATTCAACATTTCTTTTTATTAGCTGATGCTGGTCAGGTGGAGAAGGCAAAGGAGATGATAAAGAAGATGAAGTTTACATTTAACAGTGAGAACTTTGAGAACCCGTCCCTACAGAAGTACTGGAGGAATATCGAGGCTTTAGCCCTGGACAGAGCGGCCCCAGAGGAAGTGGAGGACTTTACTTGTAAGTACAGTCAAACTGCATTATCTCTGTTCTGTTATGCTTTAATATTGGATTCTGCTTTATTTTATTATTATATTGTATCCTGCTGTATTTCATTGTTGGCCCCTGGTGTATTTCAGTGCCTGACGAAGAGAGAATGAAAAAGAAAGCAGGGGAAGCAATCCAGAACTTTAAGGACATAGTGTTCCCAAGTGGATATGAACCAGGGGCCAAAAAGAGGGTAATTATAAAAATATTTAATTCACATTGACTTGAATATAATATGCTACATGTATCAGTATTATAACAATTATCCTAAGTATTTCACTGGACAGTTTAGATGAGTCAGATGCTCAAGTGAGCTTTCTGTGATGAAGTTTTACCTTTGTCCATTCATCTGTATGTCTGTTAACTTTCCTTTACTCTACCAGAACCTCAAGGCCAGTTTCAACCAAAATTGCCACAATGCATCATTTGGAAGGGCTATTCAGAATTTCCAAGAACTCTTTGTGTCTCCCTAGAAAAAGAATAATTACGAGGGGTGATCAAAAAATTCGCAAACTAATTGAATAACTTCCATACAAGAAACAATATTTGGTTTTAATGTTGATTATATTTTAAATTAATCCTCCCCAATTTTAATGCACATCAACCACCGTTCTGCGCATGCGCGAATCACTTGATATTGGCGGTCACGTGACCCCCTCCGTAGCGTTCTGTCCCAAAAGTTAAAAGATTTTTCCGAGTTTTATATTTCTTTCCATGTGAGTTAATTTTTATGACAAGAACAGTTAATTTGTCAGAAATGGTCATATCTCGGCAACAGAATGGGTGGATAATAACATCCTTAAGCATAAGCGACCATTAAAACACAAATCTTCTGTCTCAGGAGAGACCTTTATTCAAGGTGGATAGACAATGGGTGCATCCTTTTTATCACGTCTAATATGTTTAAAATCTAAAGTAAATGATATCTTAGGTATTTAATACTTATATCATTGTTCAAATATTCAACTATTTCTCAAAGTGCTAATTGGAGGTCTTTGATAGCAAATTGCTTAATTAAAAATACATATCTTTTCAAACTTGCTTTCGCTGGGCAAGATGACAAGCATCATTTTTAACCATCAGCCTTCCTTCACTAAAACGATTAATCCAATCATTAATTGAATTTATAGGAACTCATTTATCTCAATAAACTGTGTACAAATTATTATATGATACAAGGATTTCTAAGATATTACAATAAATTGTACAGTCGTTTGGTGAACGAGTTGGACTGAGACAACTGAGACAACCATTTTTCGTCACAAGTGACCTAAATAGTGAAGTCATTTTCACATTGTGACATCACAAACAAGGAGAGAAACTTTATTCAGCATATACTATTTATAGACCTTGTGTATGGCTATGTGTGTACCGAATTTCATTCTAATCTGTATTGTGGTTTTGTAGATATAGAGATACATGTAGTTTGCGAACTTTTTGATCATCCCTCTTACTGTATGCAGGAAAAAATTTTACCCCAGTATTATTTTCGCCCCTTTCGCCCTTACCTCGGTTGGGCGAATTTAAAGGGGGGAATTCAAAGAATACAATACAATTTCTTAAACAAAACTGTGACTGGGTGAATTTAAAATGGGGCAAAATTGTTTGCAAGTGTGAAAGGGTGAAAATAAAGCAGGGTGAAAATAACCCTGTATACAGTATAAAAATTCGAAAATATGGAGAGGCCATTTAAAATCTTTGTCTGAAGAATCAATTGGCCAAAAATGACAGCTCTATCATTGAATGAGATCCGATTTTTTTTTTCAAAGGATTTTCTCCTGCTTGGTTGGAGCCTCTATAGCTTATAGCTGGACAAAAGGTTATATAAGAAAAATTTCAAAAACATATTCAAAAGGAAGGCATGCGACTTTCTCATTTTTAACGTTGATTAATCTAACTTTTCTGAATTGTAGAAGGCAGGTGGAGCTGCGGGCACTGCTGCTGCTAAGAAATCTAAAACTGCCGAGGCCTCCGTGTCCATCGATGTCAAAAAAGAGGCTGAGGCGGGAAGGGTAGGTGTTCTCCAAAGTTTGTACTTATCAGTTATAAAATGAAAAAAAGTAGGTGTTCTGTAAAATTGGAACTCAAAGGTACATTGCATAGTTTCAATAATGCATTCAGTGCACAAAGCAAGGGTAGATTCTGAAGTATCTGTGATCTTGGGTCTCTTGATTCACTTTGTAAGATGAAGTGGACTTAGTCAAGGTTTTCAGAAGGTTAAAAAATACAAAATTTTGAAACTTACATTTTTGACTTAAAATCAGTCAGAGTTTTGTTAAAAAGATGTTTTCAACCAGAATGTTGTAATTTATGCAACAATGCAGGGCATGATTATTAATTAGATTATTATGTCACAACAATTACTGGGTTGCCTTATTATGTTGCTAAGCTTTATTTAAGAATGTTCTTGTAAACTGAAGCAAGACATTTTGGTATTTAGGCAAATTGCTTTTCTTGAGTTTTGGACAAAACCTTACACAGTTTTTTTTTTCTTTCTTCAAAATTAAATGTTTTTGATAAGTCACTTGAATTGTTTAAAATTGATTTAATAAATACTGAAGTCACCTTCAGCGACACTACATTTTAGCGAGTTTTTCTGGGGACCAGTAAAGTAAAGTCATTCCATTTTCAGCAATAAAATTCTAATTTTTAATAATATTTAACTAAAATATTTCATTCTTATTCTTGAATAAATGGAAATTCCAGCATGAAAATGGTGTATTTCGCTGCCATGGATATTATATTTTTATAGTCACTTTCAGAAACTATACAATACCAGCTTTGAGAATATTTATACATTGGTATATACAAAAATTACAAGAAATACCACCAAAATGCATTGAAATCTTGTTTTCATTTTCTCTAGAAATGCTTAAAATCTTTACCATGAAAGGGGTTAATAGAAATTATATATATATATATATATATATATATATATATATATATATATATATATATATATATATATATATATGATTTATATACTTATACAGATATTTCTATTGTTTTTCAGAAAACATTACCAATTTGGAAAAAAGAATAACTATAATTTTAGTTACACTTGTGTTTTTCACTATGATCAATGGAAAATATTCTTAAAGCAGCCAATCCAAGTAAAATGATGAAAAAAATATTTGAATTTGTACAATTTATGTCAAAATTAAGCATTTTGTGTTTCTTGTGTTTGCTGTTGAATTAAAAGAAAGTAATTTATCATTAATTAATTTATAGTAAATTCTACATGCCTAAAACATAAGAAAAGATTTACATAACATTTATTCATATTCATACCGCTTTTATATCCAGGATTCAAGTCTTTTTCATCACAATAGGTTAACATGTATGGTTACAAGTACATGTTTGTCTTATTTTCCACTTTGTTGATAGATAATGAGGTTAAGGAAGGAAATGTTTTCTAAAAACAAGGAAGTTATTTTGAGGCAAAAGCAAAAGAAAAAAAACAACACTTTTCATTTTTCCTTCTTTTTTTACATTGATGTTTTATCAACTTACTGCATTGCTTCTGTTTGTTGATGTATAAATATTGTAATATTCAAGATTTTTTTTTACATTTTTGTCTTTAAATTTTTTTTGTAAGAATAAGCTGACACTAATTTGAAAACAGCTGCTCTTTATCATGCCCAGAGTTGACTGCACAGACCTTTCAGTGTGTGACAAGAGTAGTCGTGTCTTCTCAAGTAGGGTTCAAGGTCATCAAGAACACCTCAATTATTATAATTTAAATGTAGTGTATTATGAGAAGAGAAATGCATTTCTTGGTTTATATGCTTCTAGAGCTACTGTATAATTTCGGACCAAATTTACATAATAATTTTTTTTAAGTCCATTCATCATGGCAAATAAATTATTTGGTTCAGGTTTGAGCATGGGGCTTAGTTGGTAATACATGTGAATAGGAAATATTACCGGTAAACACAGCTTCCCTGAACATTTGTGTCCACCAGTTGTTTTATAAAAGAAGATGGGGGGATAAGGCGGGCAAAGTGCCTATGAGGTGACAGACAAGAAGTGAAAATTTTAATCTCGATTAAATCCAAATTTTATTTGATATTTCATCTATTATTAAAGTATTCTTTATGTAAAATCTCTACAATTCACAAAAATCTCACAAAAACAAAAAATATTTGCCTATGAAAAAGCTTTCACATACTAAAAAGAACAAAAACGATCATTTTCTCGTACTTTAACAAAATTTTTCAATAAGAGTGGGTCTTTGCTCCATTTCCTTAAAGTTTGCAATTAAATACACATTTTTTGGTTTACAAAAACATGGAGTGAAGAACCACTATACTTTAAAAGTACACTTTTATGACACAACATTCGCATCTTTCTGAGAAAAACTTCAAGTCCATTAAGTCGTGTGTCATATCACAAACATGATTTAAATGCCCAAAATCACCATGAGTGATGTAGCATAGTTGTTAACATGTTAGTCTGAAAGCAGTTTGCTATTGATACGTTGGATGTTTATTGCTAGGGTTTGAATCCCACGAATACCATCTATTAATTTTATGAAAGAAAATTTTTTACGAGGTTTTTTATCTCTCAGAAAAGCTTTTTTTTTCTCATAATTTCAAAAATTTCAATAATTATAAGTTAATTGAAATACTCAGTTTACATATTGAATGATTTCTTAATATCGGACGCTATGGGCATTCTGCCTGCCTTGTTCCCCCATCTTCTTTGAAGAATATGATTATGAACATGATGTGAAACACAACTCCTGGCCTAAGATCATTAGTATAATACAGAAAGGGTGATCTTGACGAATGTATGGAATATATTTGTTAATTATTTAATTAAACATACCCTGGTGTCCAAACATGGCCTTTTGTCTCCTTTGACCTCCCTTTTTGCTTATGGAGAGCATGAGTGATTTTAACATGCAATGTTTTCAATCCAAAAGGAGTGAAGTTTTTACGTCAAACAAGAGTGGAAACGGAAAGTTTTAATGTATGAATTTATATTGAATTTTCACAGCTTGGAAAGTTGACAGTGGCAGTTTTGAAAGAGATTGTGAAAAAAGAGGGAATTTCTGCCTCCGGCACAAGGAAAGCAGACCTTATAGATGCCATCAATGATCATTTTGGCTGTTAATCAACAACTGGACCATCCATTTAATCATTTGCTGAGGTTGTTTTTTCACACATGGAGATACATCATGCAGGAAACTTCATAATCACACTTCATTATTGACTTGACAATGTGTAAGAGAACATTTTGTTGTGCAAGAGAAGTAAAAGTAACTTATGTAGCTATTTAGTTGTATCCACAAGTTTTGAGTTGATACACAATAAACATGTTAAAGTGATTACTGCAGTATTAGTTGTGTATTCTGGGGAAGCACTATGTTATCAATATCAATTGTTTCATTAAATTACATTTTGATTTATCTTTCAAAAATGCAGTTGTGAAATATTTAAGGAGCCTGGTGATATCGCTTTTTTTATTCTTCTGTAAATCAAAGGTTCTGGGATATATAGTTTTTGCCCTATCTGTTTGTCCACATAAACTTTAACCTTGCCCATAATTTTTGTGTGGATGGGACTATGGCTTTCATATTTCACAGCCTTTTAGGTGTATTCCTTGTGACATGACCTTTCTATAGGTACCACCAAATCTGAACTCTTGACCTAGGCGTTTAACCAACTTTTACAAAGAAATACCAAACTTCAACTTTTTTCATAACTTTTTAAATAGTTTGTGCTATGGCTTTTATACTTCACATGTGTATTCATTTTGAAAAGACCTTTCAATGGATGTAAATATTTTAACCTTGACCTTGGAATTGACCCACTTGTAAAAAAAAACTTGAACCCTGGCCATATCTTTTTTAACAGTTAGTACTAGAGCTTTCATGTTTCACATGTTTATTCCTTATGACAAGACCTTCCTTTGGATACCAATAAATTTGAACTTGACCTTGAGGTTTGAATTGTATTTGAGAAACTTCAACCCTTGCCATAAGTTTCAAAACACATCTTATTATGTTTTTGTTATTGACATGTGGCACGTAAACTATCAAAGTCTTAAAAAAAGCCTGGAAAAACGCCAGATTAAACAATATTTTTTATGATTTTGATTTTTTACCAAAGAAGCTGATAAAGAAGCTTTATTTTCGACAGTTTACGACATCAAATCTCCCTACTTAGCACCCTTTAGGATCCAAGCTATATAGCCGCGACGCTATTGAACACTGTTGAACGCATCCCAAATACTGACGCTACCATTTGCACGGACGTATATACTAGTATACTAGTATATAGGTCCCTGCCATTTGTGTTCAAGATTGTAGCTTGTAAAGGTCACATAGCTACTACGCTCTTGAACGCTCTCCCAGGAGTCTATTCATATTATTAAAAAATCATACCATTTGCCCATTTGCCTTGTTCCGTTTTTATTAATTTGCAGACATTTTCCCCATCAGATATACTGATGTACATGTATGTGTTATATAAGCATGCTAAGTTACATAATGTACATAACCAATTGCAATGTAAAGAATGATAAAGTTCTTTGTGTTCATACATGTAACAATTTCCCTTTTCAGCCTTTGAATCTAAAATACAAATACTGGTTATTTGTTTAAAAATTCTGGGAAAAAACTGAAAAATGACTTTCATGTGGAAACATGCTTATATGCATGTTGCAAATCACGATATGCACTTCAGTCTTAAGTAGGTGTATGGCGATTGTTGTATTTGAAATCACAGGCACTTGTTTCTGCAATAAATTTTTAACCCACAGTATAATAATATACAATGAGTTAAAATTTACTATACACTACTGACATGTAACAAATGCATGTGCTTGAAATGCTTAAAGGATAAGGATGGACCCAGACAACTTGATTTAATTCATACTTTGGAAAGTCCTTAAAACTTTAGCGGATGTTCAGAGATAATATGGATCGGAAACCGTCTGTATCTATTTAAATCATCCATTTTATGTTTATCATAAGATCTAAATGTACAAGTAGGGCATCTGGGCGTGGTACCTAGAAGAGTTTTGTTTATGTCTAGAAGGAATTATCCCAAGCTGTATTTAGTTAAATAAGAAAAGTACATAGTCAAGTATATAAGATTTTTATTTTAAAAAGTAGAGGACATACATATAAAAATAAATAATGAGATGCATTTCTGTAATAACAAGTTATTGTACTTACAATATATAATACAATGTTCGTACAAAGAAAACAAATATTTACTACATCACTTAACTGGCCTGAAATATACAAGTAAAAGTCCATTGTAAAAAAAAATTCTACATTTTTTTATTGCCGTTTGTCTCAGCATGAGTCTGGACATACAATCATCATTCAGAAGTCTTTTAGTTCCACTTTGTCAAAGTGCTGAGGGTGAAGGCCGAACAGATTAAAGACGTTCTCAAATGACAGCTCCTCCTCTGGATTACTGGCAGTGATCTGGAAATTCTGTAGAATGTTTGCGGTGAACATGTACAGGAAGATGTCCGCTATGTATTTACCAATGCAATATCGAGGACCTAAAACAATAAGATTTAAAATTCATTTAAGAATTAATGTAAATTTGTATTTGTATAACAGAATGTCTATAATACCAGTACCAAGGTATTTTTTCTGTTTTCGCTTTAGACTTAGGCTAATCAGAAGAACTAATAATTATCACTTACAGAATTTCCTTGCAAATCTGAGAATTCTTTTTACTGTTAATAGAAACATTAAAAAACCAAAGAGGAGTCTAGTAATTAAAGAAATGATCATGCATACTGTTGTCCTACTCCAGCATGCCAGAGGTTCACGGTGAGATACTTTTGACTTGGCCCTGCGTAATATAAGGAGCGTAAGGACGTTATCCGATTCTCTTACTTGTAGGAGTAACTGTTGTCCTAGAGTTTTTCATTCATTTTGGGACGTATTTTTTATAGTAACCAAATATCAATATATTACAATGGTAAACTGAAACAAGATTAAACTTTTCTCAAATGTAAATTTTATATATTGGTACACAAAGTAGCGTCTTCTCACTGGAAATACAATTGTGAAATATGAAAGCCCTAGCACCACCTGTTCAAAAGTTATGGCCAAGGATAAGATTTTAAAAGGCAGGTCAAACTTCAAGGTCCAAGTTGTTAAATGTCTTGTCACAAAGAATACTTATATGAAGTATGACAGTCCCAGCTCAAACCGTTATAAAGTTACGGCCAAAGTAAAAGTTTTGAATTTTGGTGTAAAAGTGGGTCAAACTCCAAGGTCAAAGTCAGAAAGTCAAATTTTGTGTACCCCAAAAAAGGTCTTGTCACAAGGAATACACTTGTGAAATATGAAAGTCATATCTCCACTAAATTAAAAGTTATTGGCATGGTTCAAGTTTTTGCAGACAAACAGACAGACAGCTCAACAAACGGACAAGACAAAAACTATATATCCCCGAATATTTGATTACGGGGGCATAAAAATTATATATTTTTACCGAAAACTTCATTAGTTAATTTCCCAAACAATGGATAGCAGGACGATGGAAGAGAATACTGGTATTAATCAAGATGGTATGAATGAATGAATTTTAATTAATAATCTTTACAGGGTCCTCAGTTTATAAGGTCTCATCAGGCGTAGGGCAGGCGTAGAAATTTGACCAGCGTTGAAACTTGTCCAGAAGGTCATTCTTCAAGGTTGAATATTAATACAAGAGGTGTTGAATTTTGACCCTAGTCCATTGAAAATAGAGTAGGGTTGTGGGATTATGATTCTAAATACAACAGCATAAAACAACAGCCCCAGTCCCGAAGTTGGAGTTGAACCCATGACGTAAGGATCAATTGCAATCAACTCCTTATTCTGCGACTCTAGAACAAAACCCACCACCCATTGGTAATTGATCTCGTTTAGAAAATTAAAACAATGAATCTTGAGTTTTCACCTGTTCCATAAGGAATAAAGCATGCCTCTGGTAACCGTTGCATGCCATTAAGATCAAGAAATCGGTCAGGATTGAAGATGTCTGGGTTTTCCCAAAACTTTGCATTTTTACACGGTGCTCTGCAGTCTATCATAATGATGGAATCTTTGGGGATGTCATACTCTCCGATCGTTATGTCCTGTTCAGGACAGTGGAATGGCGTCAAGGTCACTAAAATATAAAGAAAAATATAAAGTATAAAGAAAAATCAGTCATTGGGGATGGCTATAGTGTAAGGTGTCTTTTGTCTGTCCTGGTGATTTATTAGTAAGACCTTTTCACATCTACCTACCTGGCGAGTACATCCTCTGGATTTCCTTTATAGTGGCTATAGTGTAAGGTGTCTTTTGTCTGTCGTGTGATTGGACCCTTTCATCTCGACCAATAACCTAATAAAACGTTTAATAATATAATATCAATCAAAGATCTGAATAGGTACTTCTAAACCAATCTATTAATTTTTTATTTAAGATTTTTTTCTTCAATAGTATTACATTTTGGTATCGATGTTGTAGAGAAGAAGTTCCCCCATAGCCACCCTCCCGGAAATCGTACTCCATAGTAGGATTTTTCCCCCAAGGGGAAATCTCACACCAGAACTGACCAGAGCCAATTTTCACCCCTCCCCCATTCTTTTCCAGAGGAAGATTTCCACCTTCCTAGAGAGTCAATAAATTACAGTTGCAATATTTTTGTGAAAAAAAAACGACAAACTGATTTTTAAATGCTAAATGAGTATTTTTCTATATATGTAGACAGAATTTTCTAAGCATAAATTTCAAATCATGGAATGTCGACCCAAATATTAAGGTTTTATTTTTAAGAAATGCAGATGTAAATATCCGCAGATTCGATGTTTTAATAGAAAAAATTTAATACATGTATCTCCATTCGTTTATATAAAACAAAACATTGCGGAAAATCCTTAAATATTAAAGCAGAAATAAAACTCGATTTTTAACTCATAAAGATACACCTAAATACCAAATATCAGCTCAATATCTTCAATCACCGAGAAAAAATGTGCAGAAAACCATCTGAGACAGAGGGACAGCTAGACAGACAAGCGGACGGAAAGACTAAATGTTAACCTATAGTCTCTGGTATCATCAATTTATTTGATCTAAAAAAAATTGGTTTGACAGAAAAAAATGAGATTTAAAAATTTTCAATTCCCATCTTCGTATAGGTATGTTCAATACATCTGGTCACCATTTTAAAGGAGGGACACGTAACAATGTACCGCCCCTCTCCCGTTCAAAACATATGCTGAGCAATTATATTTTATTTGGGGAATAATTGGATATGGAAAAAATCACACTCTAAAACAAATACACAGAGTAGGATCCCCCCTGAAAATTAACTCTGGTATGGGATTTCCGTTGGGGAAATCCTGCTCTAGAGTTTTCCGGGAGGAAATCCTACTCTAGAGTCAGTTTTCCGGGGTGATCCTTCTCTAGAGTCAGTTATCCGGGGGAAACCCTACTGTACAAGACCGGTAAAACGAATGGGAACTGATGTTTGGAAAGGACATGTTACAGATGATGTATGTCTGAAAAATTAAAGTCCTATATGTTCTCCTTCAAAAATTATGAAGGTTTAAGATTTTTGTGATAGACGGACGGACTGGCAGACGAACAAACAGTTGAGATTTAATGTTCCCTCTCTTCAGCGAAAGCGGGGGACATAAATATTATACCATGAACCTAAAGTTTTTAAATCGGGTTTTTTTATTCCCCGTATTTGAAGATTCGGGAGCATAAAGTTTTGGCCTATCTGCCCGTCTGTCTGCTTGTCCGCATCGCGTTCGCTCGGGTCTGCTATGTAAAATTTCTGGGAGTTTGGTAAATGGCATGGGTTTGCTGTAGGTTTCACGTGTGAGCCCGCTAAGGCGAGCCAAGCAGTCGCTTTTTAGGCTAAGGCCTAACGTACTTACAGGGAGTGTTTCATTCAGAAATTACAAAATGACATTCAGAGCGTGTGTTAAAAATTAAGTACAATAGAACAATCTCCTTCCGTGTTCCTCTTTATTGTCATGTCTGTGTTAAGAGTCCAGTACTTGACGTACCTCTAAAATTTCCGATCTACATTTCGACTGTACATCCGGGTACTTGACCAGAGCCATCAGTATCCATTTTGTGGAGACCATCAGATTATCTGTACCGGCCACAAACATGTCGACGGTCGTCCGTAAAAGATCAATTTCTAGTAATACATAAATTATATGAAACTGATATAACTGCATGTATAATATCTCTTTATCAATGTTCCTTGACATTTCAATGCAAATGAAAGAATAAAAAAAACTTTCATTTAACTTTTAATTCAAGAACTGGGTGATAAGATTGGTCGATCATGTAGCTCACCCGTCATTCCGTCCGCAGACCGCTCACTCTCTGACTTAGATAGGTAAATCTGGAAAAAATCCGAAAGAGGGCCAGTCCTTGACGTGTTCGATTTTTCTTGAAGAATTTTTCGAAATTGGCAGAACACAAATTCTTGATCTCCCTCGGCTTCTTTAATCTGAATAAAAAGCAACAAAATATTTTTTAATGGATAAGCCAATACTTATAGGACTGACGTTAGGTAGCGGAGGGTCCGAAGACCCACTAGAGATAATATTCCTTAACTTTGAATCCTCAACAGTAAAAGAGACGACTCAATATTAGAGATAATACTAGTATTCCCTACCTTTGAGTATTCAAGCGTAGCCAAGACAGGGAGAAAATTGACGCAGTTAGCGGTTGCCATATAGCGGCCGAAATCTGCCAGCTTATCTCGTATTTTAATCATATCTTCGTCATCATAGCCGTACCTGTAGTAAAAAAAAATCTGTAAGTCGTTCTTCTAAATGATTGATTGATTGTATGTTGTTTAACGTCCCTCTCGAGAATTTTCACTCACATGGAGACGCCATTACTTGCCAAATTTTGTCCTATACTTGGCACTTAGGGCCATTGAGCAGTGAAGGATCTTTTTCTTGCCAGCATCTCTCCACGTCCCAAAGTGGGATTCGAACCTGCGACGTAAGGATCGACTCCTTACTTCGCGACTTTATAGTAGACGCTCTAACCACTGCGCAACGCGAACAACTTCTTGTTGATGCTAAAGCGGCAAAATTTGTCAAGATTAGAGTAATTTTTTTCCGACAGGGACCTCTTTTTGATGATGCAAGAATCCATAAACTGTTAAAGTTTCAGAAAAATTTACCTTGCTGTTACTAAAAGAAATGATTTTTTAAATGCATATTTGCTCTATTTTTCTGGCAACTATCAATATTTTGAAAATTTAATAAAATGTATTAAAAAAAACAACTTGATTTGGTGACAGTTATTTTTATATTTTTACAAATAGTGTTCAAGCTGAACATCTTCGGGCATTTTTTTTTCTTCTAAAAATGCGATCTTTGTTCGGGTAACATAAAAATAAAACAGAGAACCAATGTGTTATCAAGTAATGTTAAAGATTCCGAGAATTCGTGGAAATCGAACAGTTAGATAAAAATCTGTGCATGTCTTTAATTGAGGACACTAACTGTTTGATTTTTTTTTAAAGAGAGGTTCTGGAACAAAAACAAGCTTTAGAAAACTAAAGACCTTTTGCCGAGGAGGAAGGATGATATAAAGTTGAAGGCGGCTTGGCGGATCAAATCTTCCAGGGTGTGGGGAGAACATTTTTTGATGTGTGACTGGAACATCTCGTATTCTGCCGCTAGGTGCCGCTGCAGCGCTGATACCACGGTTGGATCTTCTTGTGCTGATTTCAAATGGGCCTGCATCGTGCGCCACGATTCTCCAAAACTCCAAACAATGCCTTTTTATAAGTTCAAATACAAAATATTCAAGTGATGCATGTAAAAAAAAATCTACGAAGTACTCTATAAAGAATTGGATTTACTTTGATTTAAGTGTAGAAATACTTGGTACTGATATGAAAGAGATATTAGACCTTGGTTTTATTCGAGGATTGGCCTAATGTTCATAACTTTATTTTAATTTTCAACACTATATGCACGATAAATATTTTGCTCTTTCGTTGAAGTCATATCTGCAAAACAGATATTTGGATTAAAGTATATCTGGGCATATACTAGCATGGTACATGGTGTACATGCATGATTTTCAACCAGTTAAGGTGGAGATAGCTTGTACATGAGAACAAGCTATATAATTGCAATAGGTATCAAGCTGTAATAGTTCTCGAATGCTCTTAAAAACCAAATACATGTAGATTATTTATCCACTTTCTCTTGATCCAGTTGGCTCAGTGATGCTTTCTATGTATGCAAGGAGGAAATGTTGGTTTAAGACGGGGCTGGGTGAAAAAGAACTTTGAGGAAGTAACCAATGCGATAATACAGAGCTATACTGCATGCGATGAACAAATTTATGTATTGTTAAGATTAATTTTCAGTTCAGACCTCTTGAAACTGTAAATAAACATTCAATTTAGGAGTCCACATACTAAGTAACATGTTCATCTGAGAAATAAAGTTCTGTATGCGTATGTATTAAGTTTGGCATGCTTTCCCCAGAGGATATAGAGAAAATTGAGGTCGTTTTTATAAGATATACCCATCAACCATCTATTGAAATAAAAACCTACTCAGGCTATTCAGTGATTTTTATGGTTTGGTAAATTTTTACATATATTTGATAAGATTTTGATTTAAACTTAATTTGATCAAAGAGCCTTATGTTAACCCTAGATTGTAGTGCTGACCCATCGCCTGGATCAACAGAAGTACATACTAGGAAAATATTGGCTATAATTATATTTCTACAACATTCAGTGAAACTAATTACATTTCAGACAAATTTATCGATATTACATTGTAAATACCTACGAAAGCCTACAAGGGTCAAATTAGAAAATGAAGAAAAAAAAATTAAGTCGTAATAACGACTTTTTATCTCGTAATAACGACTTTTTATCTCGTAATAACGACTTTCTTAAGTCGTAATAACGACTTTTTATCTCGTAATAACGACTTTCTTAAGTCGTAATAACGACTTTCTTAAGTCGTAATAACGACTTTTTATCTCGTTATTACGACGGCATGCTTGTCTTTATTTTCTTTAGTCTCCGTAATCGCGTAAACAGCGTTAAAACTTTTTACGCCGTTATTATGAAAAGTCGTAATAACTCTTTTTATCCATTATTATGACTATGTGCGTAATAACGTTTTTATCCGAAAAATGTTCACAGATATATCCTTGTAATTGTTTTGTTTTCTCAGCTTCAGAGTTCTTCACTATATCTTTTAAATTTTCTTCACCTTCAACTTGTGAACTTCCATGTTTGTTTAAAGCAAAAGTGAAAACGAGGCAGCTCGTGCGAGTCATTATTCGCTTCCAGCGGTCGTTATTAAAAATTATTATTTTTCTTTATTGTTCCAAATATCTGATTGGCTCAAAGTGGATCACATGATTTAATTTAATAAAAAGCATATATGAATTTGGTTATATATAGCAGAGACGTTTATTTTGAAAGTTTTAAAAAATTATAAACCAATTTAAACCCCTTTTTTGCAAAGAAATACATAATATATTAGGCAATGTTCTTCTGTGAAGCAAAACATTTTTGTGCTTTAGCGTTTGCTTTCAATAGGCTTTATGTATCATATATAATATTTTGAAATGATTTCTAATGTGCAACACTAATGTCTTCAATACGGCATATTGATTTAGATTATGTGTGTAAACAAAACAAGTCAAATATTGTCAATAATAACAAATTTTTGTCATAAATAAATTGATAAGGTAACTGTTTTAGTTTATAACTAAACAATCATCGGTTTTTAAAAGATACATTTCTTATCTCTCCTAACTGATAAAAAAAATGTTTCAAATGAAAAAAAAAATTAAAAAGTCGTTTTTACGACTTAAGAAAGTCGTAATAACGAGATAAAAAGTCGTAATTACGACTTTAAGAAAGTCGTAATAACGAGAAAAAAAAAAGTCGTAATTACGACTTAAGAAAGTCGTTATTACGAGATAAAAAGTCATTATTACGAGATAAAAAGTCGTAATAACGAGATAAAAAGTCGTAATAACGAGATAAAAAGTCGTTATTACGACTTCATCGTAATAACGATAATAAGCTATAATTGTAATATCGAATAAAAAGTTGTAATTACGTCGTAATAACCAATAAAAAGTTAATAATGGATTTCAAAGTTATATAATATTACGAGATAAAAAGTCGTAATAACGAGATAAAAAATCGTTATTACGAGATAAAAAGTCGTTATTACGACTTAGGAAAGTCGTAATAACGAGATAAAAAGTCGTTATTACGAGATAAAAAGTCGTTATTACGACTTAATTTTTTTTCTTCATTTTCTAATTTGACCCTTGTAGGCTTTCGTAAATACCAGCTACGGTTTGATTTTGGGAAAAAATATTTTGCATTTACATGTCAGATAACGAAATTACATTTAAATGGTTATCTTCAATTTTTTTCTAGTTATACAATAGTTCAAAGTAACTGCATCTTTAAATACACGTATATGTATTTTCTTCATTTTCAACATATTAAAAAGTTTTATGTGTTATATTTTTTATACTTGTATTACTATCCGTAAATTAATAAGACATGTTTTAATTAGTAATTAGTATGTACAGTACTACTTGCTGTTAAATTAACCATTTATCAGTTTGAAACTCTAGCAGAAGATTCCGCCACTACATGCAGAGCTAACCTTTTCCGTGAAGAAGTTTATCTGGAATGTACATCCAGTTAGGCCTCTTAGTGACCAAGTGTCCCTTTTTACACAATAGTTCTTGGACGTATCGGTGTCCAAATACAAATATAACATTATGTACTCCCATCTGTAGCCTAAAAATATCCCCATATCCCTCTCTGAAATCTAACACGTCGTAGTAAAATCCGAGTTTTCCTTTTAGTTGCGGGAGGTTTCCCACGATAGGCCACGCCCACGGTCCCGGAGGTAGTTTGTACTGCCCTCTTTTTCCGATTTTCAACATAAGCACGATACAGAGGAGCCCTACAGAGGAGACCCCCAGCACTCTCGGGAGAACACCCAGGGACGATGAGTCGCTCTCCATGTCTTCCGCGTGTGTGACAGACTGTATCTACCGGCTTCAGTTTTTACTATGGCAACGGAAGCGGGAATTTACATACCACTTAATGTTCAGACAATTATTCATAAGTGACAGTTCCAAAAATACCAACAAACCGTCAAAATATCACTTAAAGACACATTGAAACAAGACGTGTTTGTGAAACACTGATGCCCCCGTATTGCAACATAGCGAAGGTTAAAATTTTCTCATATGCAAATCAAATATGTTGGTACCCAAAGTAAGTGAAGGCCTTCTCACAAGAAATGCAAATCTGAAATATAATAAAACCCTAGCACAACCTGTTCAAAAGTTATGGCCAAGGTTAAAGTTTTTTAAAGGTAGGTCAAACTCTGGGGTCAACGCCAAAGGGTCAAGGTTGTTGGTTTCTAAAGAAAGGTCTTGTCACAAGGATTACATATGTGAAGAATGAAAGCTTTAACCCTCATTGTTCAAAAGTTATGACCAAGTGTAAAGTTTTTAAAAAGTCAAACTCCAAGGTCAAAGTTGTTGGTATTCAATGGAAGGTCTTGTCAGATGGATTACGTATGTTAAGTATGAAAACCCAAGTCCTGTCTGTTTGTCCGCAAAAACTTTAACCTCCTTGTCGTTAACTTTTGATTTAGAAGAGCTATAACTTTCATATGTCACATGTGTGTTCCTAGTGACAAGATCTTTCTTTGGGTACCACCAAATTTGACCTTGACCTTATATTAGAGTTTGACATACTTTTACACAATAATTCCTAAGTTTTACTTTGGCCATAACTCTTGGATGGTAAATTCTAGGACTTTCATACTTCACATATTTATTCTTTTTGGCAAGATCTTTCATTGGATACCAACTTTGAACTTTTGACCCTGATCATATCTCGGTCATATCTTTTGAACGGAAAGGGCTAGGACTTTCGTACTTTTACTTGTGAAAAGACCTTTCATTGGATACCAAGAACTTTTACCCTTTTACATTGACCTTGAAATTTAACCTACTTGTTAAAAACAAACCTTGACCATAACTTTTGAGGGGTTAGGGCTAGGATTCCATACTTCACATATTAAATTCTTGTGACAAGACCTTTCATTGCATAACAAGAACTTTTACCTCTCGACCTTGACCTTTGAGTTTAATTGATTTACTTTTTAAAAACTTGAACCTTGGCCATAACTTTTGAACAGTTAGGGCTAGGGCTTTCATACTTCATATATGTAATCCTTTTGACAAGACCTCTCTTTAATTTGAAACCAACAAGTGTAACCCTTTGACCTTGACCCTGGAGTTTGATCTACCTTTAAAAAAAACTTATCCTTGGCCATAACTTTTGAGTATGTGGTGCTAGGGATTTCATATTTCACAATTGTATTTCTTGTGAGAAGCCCTTACTTTTGGTATTTATAAATTTAAAATATAATAATTAAAAAAAAAAACTGTAAAGAGGCACTATTTTATTTACTAGTCTAAGTACACTATTATACTATATAGTGTAACGATTTAAAAATAAAAATATGAATGTTGATATTTAGAAAGTAAAGTGCCTTTGAGGATCACAATTTTAGAGCGGTACACTAAACAATATAGCACACTTATAAGTGTTTATTTCAATTTAGGTTGGGTAAATAAAAAGTTCAATTGAAAAGTTCAGTAGTTCACATATAAGTCAATGAAATAAGTTTAAACCCAATTTACTTGTAAGGAGTAACATAAATGAAAACTAATATAAACCAGGAAAAAAATCAAGAACAAAAATAAATTGATTTTATCTGACCAGGAAACGAATTGGGCGAATTTCTCTCAAGAGTCGCCCGTACATTTATCCGGAACACTTATTTCCGTAAGATAAGGACCCATATCCTATAGGTTATTTTCCCAACTTTTCCCCATTATTTTTTCTCTTTCCATTTTATATTAATCTTTTTAATATATATATTAATCTTTTTAATATCTACATATACTTTTTATATCACGAAGTGGTCTGTGGCTAAGCAGAAGTTAAAATTGAGCTAACCTACAGAGATTTGTAACTCACCGCTCCATCTGTTGAGGTAACTATCATTAATTTTGGAGAAATACATTTAAATAAAAGTCATAACCATTGAAAGGGAGAGGAATCTTAAGCACTTGTGGTAACAAGAGATGTTTGTAAAACACGTATGCCCCTCTTCCCCAAATAATTAAATTTTTTTGTAAGTCGAAGGGGCATAACTCGGTCCAAAATGGCTTGACTGACCAAAAACAGAACTTGACTTAGAAATTTTTAGGATAAATAAGTATATCAAATTTAATTTCAATATGTGCAACCTCTGCGAAGAAAATAAACGGAAACTTCAATTTTTTGGAATTTTTCTGAGTCCAAGGGGAATAACTCTTTCCAAAATGGTCTGATCGTACCCAAAACAAACCTTGACCTAGATATTCTTATGTTAAATCAGTATCACACCAAATTTTATTTCAATATGCACAGCCTCTGCGAAGAAAATCAAAAAACTGAAATGAAAAAATCGGAAACTGCAAATTATTGGAAATTTCTAAGTCCGAGGGGCACAACTCTGTCCAAAATAGTCTGACTGTACCCAAAACAAAACTTGACCTTAGATATTCTAATAACAAATCTGTATACCAAATTTCAATTCAATATGTACAACCCCTGCGAAGAAAATGAAAGGAAAGAGCCAATTTTTATATTTTTATTTCTAAGTCCAAGGGGCATAACTCTGTTCCAAATGGTCTGATAGTACCCAAAACAGAACTTGACCTAGATATTCTTATGATAATTCTGTATATAAAATTTCATTACAATATGTGAAACCTCTGCGAAGAAAATGAACGGAAACTAATGGTGGACCGACAGACCGGTCGATAGACAACAGCAAAGAAACATGCCCTCCCTTCTTCGAAGGGAGGCATAAAAATGATTCAATTTCAATTGATTTATTGATTCATCAAACATGTTGGCATACAACCATGTTAAATCATAATTCGAACTTGGTTTTATCTTATATATCAAGATTGAAATATCATAGATTTATTGACTGTTTTAGGGCAAGGTGCGACATCCCTTTCTCTAAGGTAATCCGATCCTCAAGTTCATAAAATTAGCAGTTAAGTAACCGAAAATACTCATAAAAATATACTGTATCTGAATCCACAAAGTAATATAAATTTACCCACAAAATTTCTTTAAAGTTAAACATTAAAGTTAATCATATTATGTAGTTAAAATTGTCAAATCTCCGATATATATTCAGAAAAAGCGAATAGGAATATCAGCTATGCATTTGTAATTGCAAATTGATCAACAAATATAGTTTAGGTTAAAAAAAAACAATAGGTGTCCAGGCATTCAGAGAAATTGTCATGATTTGTTTACTTATTTGGTATTCTATGTCTTCTGTTTCTTTCTTGTATCATATAATACATAGTGTAAAAGGCTTTTATTATAGTTGCAAGACATCACAAATCAATTCTAATTTCATTTCATACTAATAAGCATTGGTATCTAAGGCTCGATTCCAGAAAATCTTACTTCTCCAAAACTGTATTTATTTTTTTTCCATTTATGGGGTACAAATGTCAACTTTTTATGACCTTTTCTAAGACTTTCATAAACCTCGATTCATATAAAGATGAATATGATGAAAACTGTTGCATTTTCAAGCCTCATATTTATGCTTTTTAAATTATACATTAATTTTTGGAGTTATCCTTCCTGGCTGCGAACCGGATATCCTTAAATTTTGACAAATCTTGTGCCGACTTCAGTGTTTTGGATAACTGATTCTGCCTACCAAGTGCATAGTGTACAAAACAAACAACCTTGCGGTCCAATATCTTATTAACGGATCAGCAGTCCAAAGTACATTAGTAAAACATTGGAAATATTGGATTTTTTAAGAAAAAAATTATATAGGAAAGAAATTCAAGATATACATTGTAGCAATCATCATTTTTTTTTTTTTTATAAACGATCGTTCAATTCGGGCACACGGAGAGTAATTTGTACAGTAGAAAGGGGTTCTTTTTGTATCTTGCGATTGATTCCACGTATACAGGCCTGACATAAATGTATGAATGTATGATAAACGAAATCCCTACTGTTCAATTTATTCTCCATCATTTATAGAACAATACATGAAGTACATTTAATACATTTAGAATATACTCAGTAATGTCCATCTTCTCTAACAAAAATTATCAAATTTTAAAATTCCGAACATTAACTTTATCAATATCAAAAGCATAAAATTAAAATGTCTTGAGGAAGGAAGCAGGCTAATCTTTTCCAAAATTAATTTTATGTCTGACAATGTTGAAAAAATTGACACAGTAATACATGTAGAAGGAGCATTAACTCGTTATCACAATTTGAAATTTGAAAAAATAAAAGGTTTATAAAAATAATATTTATTAGTGTTATACAAATTCAAATTGTATCAGAAAACTCAATGAAGTCATTGGTACATTTTCCTCAGACAAGAGATAAATCTACCAAGAAACAAAATACACAAAATATGGAGACAATGATAAAGACTGAGCGCCAACAAAAGACCCTTTTTGCCCCATTTCGATATCTAAAAATATTAAAAATAACAGTATTTACACATAATACATGTACAAAAGTCTTGAAATGTAGATATTTTTAAAATCTAAGAATAGAAGCAAAGGTTCTCAAAGATTTTTGAAGCTAATTATATTATCAGTAAGTAAGGAATCCATGGGCTAAATACAAGACAGAGAACAGTTGCAGCAATTCTTACGCCAGATGCATCATTCATGTAAATTTACCGTCCACCTACATGTAGGGCACATAAATGAAGCTACTTTCGAATGGAACTGTTCACAAAATATAATCTGGTCACAAATCACGTAAAATATTTTCATCCAAAGAATAGCTTCGAATTCTTTTTTATTTCTGATAAAAACTGCGTCCATCAGACCTAAACTGAACTTTAGGTCTTTGGTGCGTCTCAACTAATGAATCAGAGACACTAACTGTACACATGATGTATCATATACAAATATCAGAGATGCTCATCTAGATTTTGTCAAGGTGAGCTAAAAAGTGGTGTGTGCTATCTATGTATGCTGCGTACTAAGACTGAACAAAAGTCGATTATTCCAATGGTTTCATTACGATTTCGTCAAAATGTTGAGGTCGAAGTCCAAATATGTCAAAGATGTCCTCCATCGAAAGCTCTTTGTCTGGGTTTTTGGTCATTATCTGGAAATCCTGAAGAATGTTGGCCGTAAACAAATACTCGAAAATATCGCTTACATACCTTCCCATGCAGTACCGGGGACCTAAAAAAAAATTATTCATCACATTTCAGCCATTTAATTTCATACCCTTGAGCACAGAGAAAACGCACAGAGTTCCTAAAGAACGAGGGATGTAAATCCTGTCATGAGTCCCGAGTTCACAGGGAAAAGTGGCTCACAGGATATTTACGTCATTGTCTTTTTATTTGAAAATTATATGAATTTCGTGTAAAAATTATATTTAACATGCAAATTTCATGCGAGATATTCACATATTTTTTAAAAGAACTTTCACGTCAAGTTTTCTTAGCGCGATATTTATGCTCTTCATACAAAATTCATACGAAAGTAATGTCAAAATCAATTAAAGTTTTCGTATAATTTTCAAATACTAGTATTTTGTTTTTCATAGATCTCTTTCTCATTCTAAGAATACACATGGAATTTGTGTGTGAATTTCATATAAAGGTTACGTGAGCCAATTTCGCCCGAGTTCCAGTCTCAAGTGAACATGAGTTCGATGTTGAAACATGATGAAAACCCAGTGGGCCTTTTATAATGATAAATACTAAAAGATGTAGGTTTTGGTGTATGCTTACCTTAGTCTTTAAAATGTTAACTAAAGCAACATTTACCGAACGATATGTTTAACACTCACATTTCAACACATGAAATTCCATTTACATTTTTATAAAATTCCATTTACATATTTCTACTTTACGAATTACAGGTCTAATGTCAGTACCTGTTCCATACGGGACAAAGCAGGATTTCGGTAACTGCTGTTCAGAAACACCAAGGAACCTCTCTGGTTTAAACACTTCCGGGTCACTCCAAGCCTTATCATAATTCGGGGCCTTGCAGTCCACCAGAATGATGCTGCCCTTCGGGATATCGAACTCACCCAGTGTTATATCCTGAGTAGGCGTGTGAAAAGGCGCAAGAACCACTGTTTTAAGGAAATGTATAAACAACGGTGATGAAAAAATGTAAATGCATTTCTTAACCAATGAACAAAATACATAATGTAATTCAGTATTTTTACGACCCCGTATTTGCAGATTCGAGGCATATAATTTTTTGTCTGTCTGACTGTCTGTTAGTCTATTTGTCTGTTGGTACGCAAAAACTGAGGTCATAATCTTGAATTGTTGGTGTTATGGTATTTCGTAATTTTTTTTCTAGAGACAAGGCCTTTCTTTTTGGTACTAACAAATTTGACCCCTTGACCTTGGAGTATGTTTTCTCGTACCACAGGAGTCTGACTCCTGGAGTTTTTCAATCGGCAATCCTCGGCTGACTCCGCTATGCTCCATTCAAACCTCGGATGTGATTAGTGGAGGAATACGCAACAGATCCTTACATTTCTTCGCCGGAAACTGCCTTATCACTCATTTCATATTTCGCTCTGCATAACGTTCTTCGAAAATGTTTCTTAATTTGTGCAGTTCTTTATCGTAAACAGATTTTGATTACATCCTCATGTTAATAGGCTTTGAAAGCAAGAAAAAACTGTTGAGTGTACCACAAAATAACTCCGATTTCAAATGTATGACATTTGAAAGAAATTCAAATAAGATCACATGACTGAATCAGCAAGATGGTAGATCACCGTTGAAGTCCGAGGTTATGTGCGAGGTACGAGTCATCCGAGGAAATCCGAGTGGGAGTTTTTAGTCGTCCAAAAATTTTTTAAATCCGGAAAAAAATTCCCACCCTCAACTAAAAACACCAGGATGTGACTGTAGTTGAATGTGGGAAATTTCTTCCGGATATTTTTTACGATAAAAACCTCAGACTCCTGTGCACGTACTACACGTAAGACCTTTCCTTTTGTGCAATGGTTTTGAACCTTGGATTTTGACCTACATTTAAAATATTTAATCTTTACCAAAAACATTTGAATGGTTGCATCTACAGCCTTTATATTTCCACTTGTGTATTCCTTGTGACAAGATCTTTCCATGCACTGGTACTACTATTTTTTGACCTCGTGACACTGACCTTGGAGAATGGCCTACTTTTTGAAATCCATTTTCTGAATGGGTTGGTAGAAGGCTATTTATTTCATACATATTTTCCTTGTGACAAGTTCTTTCTTTTGGATATGAATATTTTTAAAATTTTGACCGTGACCTTGGAGTTTGACCTGCATTTGAAAAACTTAAGCTTTGGCATTCAAACTGCCATACGGGGCATAAGTTTAATTTTAAATTTATTGAGATGGTTATTTTTGCACTTCAACACTAATCGGATTGAATTTGAATATATCTAGTATATCATCTTCTGGTTTGAAAATGTTGTACCTGGAGCACGCATGCGTAGTAATTCCTTTACAGTAGCCAAAGTGTATGGAGTTTTTACTCTATCTTCTAGCTGGATGCGACGATCCCTCCCGACTACCTGACATGAATATATGAAATATTAACTACCGTATGAACTCTTAGAAGATAAAGTGATAATTGATTCATTCACCTTCTAAAATTGGTTGCCTTAGCTAAATTATAAATTAGGCTATGACATCTATTGTTCTTAACCTTTACTTCAATAATTGAAAAAAATGTCATATTATGTATATCATTTTCTGCCTAAAGAATGACTTATAATGAAGACAACTTGGGATGACGTGTATATAATAAGATCTACATGTTCTAGCTTCCTTCCAGTAATATGCAAATTCTAAAAACCTCTAGAATCTCAGCACGACATTTTGACTGTATATCCGGGTATTTTGCTAAGGTCATCAGCATCCATTTGGTATACGTAATGAGGTTGTCCCTTCCACCGACATACATGTCTATAATGGCCCTCAAGGCGTCCAACTCTGAAAAAAAAATTTATTTTTATCCCATAGAGAGTGATAGGATGCAATTTTGATTTTTTAGAAATTGTCAATGATCCAAGGTCCGAAATATATTAATATAAAGAGTTTTTAACAAAATATTTTCCAACATTCCAGCATAAACTAAGCGTTGGTTTTAGAACCCGTGTCTTTTATTGTTACTAGTTTCTAGAAATATATTCTGCTTGATTTTGCATGCATTATCAACCATATACTCATGAAATAAAATATTAATAAACGAACATTTTTTCCATTTTACGAATATTACGTAAAAATTACCCGCCTAGTGGTAAGCGTTTTCGTCCCAAAGGAAAAAAGATACTCAGAATTGTTATTGATAGGGTTCGAACCTCAAGAATTGTATCACATTTTTTTATCGGAATATTTTTGTAGAGAATTTTTTCCTCTCTAAAAACTTTTGATTATTATTTCTTAATTTTCAATAATGAGAACTTCACTTTTAATGCTTTATTCACAGCGTTAATATTATATTTAGAAACTTGATGCTATAGGCATTTTGCACACCTTGTCCACCCATCTTCTTTGTTTCAAATTTTTTTGTCTTTGTCTTTGTCCTTAAACTCAGATTTTGAAGGAAAGATATATTCATTTATTTCCCAAACCCCACTTTTGGATGTAAGAATGAACTCCTTATTCGGAATCACAAATGTTATTTTAATACATACCGCTCATCCCCTCTTTCAGTCGTTCGCCCTCTGGCTGTGCTAGATACATTTCGAGGAAACTTTCTGGCGTATCGCTGGTCAATCGCCGACGCTCTTCTAAATTTTCTTGAAGGATTCCATACACAAAATCCTGATCGTCTGTAGCCTTTTGTATCTATGTACGAAAACAAAAGCGACCATGCTACACATAATCGATAACACTTTTAGTAGAACGCAAGAGGGGGAGGGAGGGGCAGGGGTCCCCTTTTTCTGAGCATAATATTTTTTAATAGCATTTATCCATCGTAAATTGCCCTTTAGATGATGGTTGGACCTCCATTTTTTCGCTGTAAGATCAAGCACTGGACAGTTAATTAGTTTTTTGCTTGTCAGATCTTTTGGAAAGCCCCCCCCCTCCCTTTAAAATCTTTTCTATGGGCTTGTATATCATTATTTGAAATTAAAAAGTGGCGCGAAAATTAAGTCCTTACCTTTGATTTGTTTAGGAAAGCCAACAAAGGAATGTAATTTTCTATATTAACTGTTGCCATTGAAAATCCATAACTTTCTATTTTGTCTCTCATTTCATTAATAGTCGAATCGCTGTATCCAAATCTTTAAAAACATACATGTATCAAACACAGAATCAATCATATATGAACATATTTGATTTATCTGTAAATAAATAAAATTATATCCGTAGTACCAAAACTGTTATGGAATAAACAGATTATTAGAAGTATAAATATGCAGAAGCTTCATGGAATTTTTCAACCACACTAATTTCAATGATGTCAGTATAACTTACAAACAAATTTTATTCGAATAAGATGTGATCGTGAAACACTGATACCCTCGTATGGCAGCTCAAGATTGAGCTAAATTAAGTTTTCAAATTTAGGTCTAACTCCAAGGTCAAGAGTTAATTATTGATATCCCAAAAAGGAATTGTCAGAGGGAATACACATGTGAGGTATAAAAGCCCTAAAGTTCTATCCATTCTATTCAAAAAATAAAAGTTGTTAAGAAAGTAAGCCATATTTCAAGGTCAATGTCTGATGTTAAAAACTGTAATCAAAAAAGGTCTTGTCTTAAAAATGCATATGAGTAAATATGAAAGTCTTAACAGCAATAGTTCGAAAGTAATAGGAAGGGTTTAAGTTTTTCAAATGCAGGTTACATTGAAAGGTCAAGGCTTTCAATACCAGAAAAAGCCTGGACATATGAAATGCACATTTATAAGCCAAAGAAATTCAAAAGTAATGAGTATGTTGAAGTTTGGTAATTTTTTTACAAATAGCAAACTCCACGGTCAAGATAAATTAAATTCAAAATACACTGTACAACAGGGCAGTTATATTGCGAGTAGATCGGTCCTTCAGATAAGGGACAAAATATTTACCTTTTTCCGATCAAGAAAGCTGAGAGAAAGTTGAAAGACGCTTGGCGGATCAAATAATCCAAACTGTAAGTTGAGGACTTGTCCTTGAAGAGATTTTTGAACTCCTCATACTCTGCCGTTAGGTGGCGCTGGAGAGCGGACACACATTTGGAGTCTTCCTGTGTCTTTCTCAATAACGCCTGCATACTTTGCCATGCCTTTCCATTACTCCATATAATTCCTGTTAACAAGTCCAGGTATATTAAATTTTATGTCTAGTAAAGTCGTTCGTAAATAAAGATACAGACTGTGTAATATTCTGATTAGCTACTGAGTTGATGGTGAATAAAGATACAAACTGTGTAATATTCTGATTGGCTACTGAGTCGACGGCGAATAAAGATCTACAGACTGTGTAATATTCTAATTGGCTACTGAGTCCATTGTGAATAAAGATACAGACTGTGTAATATTCTGATTGGCTACTAAGTCGATGGTGAATAAAGATACAGACTGTGTAATATTATGATTGGCTACTGAGTCGATGGTGAATTAAGATCTACAAACTGTGTATTATTCTCATTGGCTACAGAAGCGATGGTAAATAAAGATACGAGTACGTTATATTCTAATTGGCTACTGAGTCCATGGTGAACAAAGATACAGACTGTGTAATATTATATAAATATTGCATGTAGTTGAGTGTAACATTGAAAATTTTCACCCTAAGAAAACCATTGTCAACCGAGGCGCAGCCGAGGTTGACAATGGTTTTCGAGGGGTGAAAATTTTCAATGTTATACTCAACTACATGCAATATTTATTATATTATACTGAATGTTTTATACAAATACATATAACAGTGAACCGTGCGCGCATAAATTCTGCGCAGTCACTATTTTTTGTAATACCACCCGTCGTCAAGCAATGTTGACTGTTGCTACGCTGGAGGGCGTGGCTTCATTATTCAGCGGGTAGTATGTTTTTTAGCAAATGTTTCTCGACCAATCAGATTCAACTAATTTACATGAAAGCATAATATTCTGGATTGGTCATTGAGTCATTGGTAAATCAAGATATATTGGTGTATCTGTGGTAAAAAATATATGTATTCTGTTAGGTCATTCAGTTATGTTTCGAGAGTAATTGAACTTTGTACACTCTGCGGTTACTCTTTTTATATGAACTATTTACAAATGTGGTTTCCGGCTCATATATCCTTTAAATTAACAAGTACCAGCAACAAAATAGTAATGAAAGTAACTTCCTTAAACAATTAACATATATTTTTTAGAGGAACAATATAGATATACATTATTCCCCTTCTAAAGCTATGTTAAAGAGCTTTAGAAGCATCTCGTATGAAAGTATTCAAAAAATATATTTAAACATAATAATTCAAAAATGCATTTTAAAAACATAAAAAAAGAAAAAAAAAGCACAAATGTACATTAATTCTTATTTTTGTTTACCTTTTCCAAAAGTTAGTTGATGAGGGGTATAAAGCCAGCTCGGTCTATTCGACACAAGATCTCCCTTTTCAATCAACAGTTCATGAAAATACCTTCGTCCAAATACGACAAAAAGCGTATGTTGGCCCATCTGTACACGGAAAAGATCACCGTACCGTTCTCTAAACGCCAGCAGTTTGTAGTACACGCCCTTTCCCCCGACCAGCTGAGGAATATTCCCTATAACTGGCCATCCAAGGGGTTTGGGAGGCAACCTATATGGACTTCTTCTTGTATAACTGAAGACACAGTACACCCCTAACGCCGCTGCAGAAGTTATCCCCACAATTGACCAAGGTGACTCCATAACTGTCCTCTAACCTTTTTAAATGACAATGAGGAATGATAAGATCAAAACGGATGTTCAAATTGCCTCATCACTTGATGGTTTATTCATCGTATTATTCGGGGTTTTCTTACTTGTAATGTATGTCATCAGTCAATTGATTATGATAACATTATCTTAATTTTATGTTATTTTTTCTTCTTTTAAAAAACCTATCTTTTGGCTTATCAGATATATAATATCAATGACCAATATGCAAGTACGTTTTTCTTAGTAAAACAAAAATCAACGCTTGCTCTGTAAAGGTAAAGCAACTTTTCTTTTCTCGTCATACTAGTATATTGATAAGCTCCCTTTGGAACTTAGAAGGTACGTTCTCCAAACTAGAATAATAAGAATTGAAATTATTACAGACCAACGGCACCAATTATTTTTACAAAAACATACTGCATAACCCTTATTTAACTATACTGCAGCGAAATGGGGGGGGGGGGCTTTCATTGAACATTTACAATAGTGCAGTGTTATGCCTAGTAAAAAAGTGGGAGGGGCCAGGACATCCACCCACAATACTTCGCGAAGTAAAAATACATAAAAAAAACTATACAAATACATAAGTACAGATTTGGACAAAGTTGTATTTCTGGTTTGTTTGCATTATCTCATTTTTTTTTTTACGAAATAATTTCAATTTAATGAATTGAACTTAATCCTTCAAATGACATTATTTGTATAATCTCACAATATTTGTGCATGAGAACAAGGACAGGAGCTCTGTTGTTTAATCGATTGTATTCGATTTGCTTAAACGCTCGCCCCGTGATCTGAAGGTCGTTGGTTCGAACCTCGGCCGCGACTGACGTAAGTCGATAAAAAAAAATGGTTTCAACTGTTCCTTTGAAGTACATTCTCTGTTATTTTTTTTTGGGGGGGGGGGGGTAAGAAAACCGATAGCCCGTGTCACGGCAGGCGTGGGCATGATAAACTACCGTCCTTGCTCATTTACCCTGAGTGCGGAGTAATGGTCTAAATTTGAAACCCTTCACCGGTTTATGGGGTGATGTCTCTATATGAGTGAACGATTCTCGAATAGGACGTAAAACAACTATCAGTCAATCAATATGCCAACACTAGACACATGACGTAAACAGACGACACGGGCGTCTCGGTCTAAAACGCTCTTGCACGAATAAGTCGTGTAATTCTATCGAAAAATTTTAAGGTTTTAATTTTCTAATTTGTCGCCAATGTATCTTCAACATAAGTCTTTCAGTCCCCTTATTAGCATCCATTCCAAACTCTTCGTACCCATAATACATAGATATTTGGATTTGGATTTGCTCGTTTATGAAGCGAGGGACGAAAAACCTAAATACAATGGTAATCTTAGGCAAAACAATCGCTAAAAATACATGGATCCACCACAATCTTCCACTGATGAATACAACCACGTACATGTTAATAAAAGTTTCGATAAAATGAACTATGTATATCTGTCTTGTAGATTCGAACTTACATTGGTTGATTAAGACGCCTTGTTAAACAAATTCATTGTACATTCCTTATACATTTCCCCAAACTTTAAACAAATTCTGAGAATTGTTATTGTGTGAAGCAACAAACTCCTTTTGTGTGACTCTTTAAATTTTACAATATACCTGCATCAAATAACACAAATACCGTGCATATGTACTTAAATAAGTTTCAGTTGAGTTGATGTATATTCTCGCCTATTGATTTGTATAGTCATTTAGTTATAAAACGTAATATACAATATATAAAACGATGTCTAACCAATGTTAATCGACAAAGCCGTTTTATCTATCCATTAATTAAATCAGATCTAAAAGATAAATGTGACGTCGTACAAAATTTTAGAAAAATTTTAAGTCAAATTTGTGTTCAGGCCTCTTTAATAATTATGGATAACTTAATTGTCTTAGCCCCCCCCCCCCCCCCCCGTCCTGGAAAACCTTGTGTTAGGGTCACATGCGATATTTGTTAAGGCAATTTTTATTTTATTTTTTTTTAAATATTATTAAAATAACCAATCTTAATAGTAGGTCTCCCCTGATGGATATCTTGGTTAAACTACCTCTGTAAAAAGCTTTAATCTGTCTTTTGTCCTAGATAACGTGTAATTAAGTCAGAAAACAATGACTTGACATGTAGATATGTTAAGTTTATCTCATCTAAATTTTCGGTAGAATTTATCATCTTACATATCAAAAGAACGTTTTAAACTTAGGCAACACATACACAGGCAACTTAGCCACATATGATTCTCATATGAGTATCATATGATTCTCATATGATTGGTTTCATATGAGAATCATAGAAAAAGGGCATCATATGTGAATCATATGAAGCAAATCATATGATTTACATATGATCCACATATGTGAATCATATGAAAATAACTACATATGATTTGCATATGAATGATTTAAGTGTGTTTCAAGTCATTTACATATGAGAATCATATGAAAAGGGTATCATATGTAAATCATATGTAACACTTAAGTGTGTTTCAAGCCATTTACATATGAGAATCATATGAAAGGGGCATCATATGTAAATCATATGAAACAGTTAAGTGTGTTCTCTTTCAATATTTTTCACATTCTTGTACACATTTAAAAATCAGATATTTCTGCTTTAGATGAAAATTCATTACATTACAACAATGATCTATCTTCATTGGTTAAATATTTTCAAAATATCTTATAATGCTTACACAACTTTTTTGATAAAAGTATTTTCATCAAGAGAAATAACTTATTTTTCACAGTGTACATTCTAAACAAGAAAATATACAAACAACTCAGTAGCATTTGTCGATACATGTATTTAACATAATTATTCTAAAATGAGTACAAATTTCAAGATTTCAGCAAAATGATTAAGTAGTTAAACATGTATACATGTACAAATGAATAAAATAATTAGGTCATGTACTTGTATAAAAATACCATATGACATGAAATTGTCCACAGCAAAATTGAAATATCAGCAATAACATTTGTCATGTATTCTCTATTGTAAATTTATGAAAACTCAAGTTATTTGATATTCTAACATACAAATAAGAATGAGATATCTTTACAGGTCAAATTCAGACAAGATTGTGTACATCCTCCACATTTCATAATTATTCCATAGATTTCCAGGTTCTTTTTCCTTCTGTATCTTTTCAATATTTTCAGTTGTCCTCCCTCTGATCTGACCATTTTGAAAATCTCTTTGAAGTGTACCAAAAATGCAAATCCACCAGTTCTCCCCTTCCTGAACAATTTCTTTGTGGCACAGAATGGTCTCTACAAAAATTTCAAAAATAAAAATAAAATGATTCTTAAATTACAAAATCAATTCTACAAGTTATACTACAGTAACTTATCATCAGCAAACAAATGTATTCCCAATGCACTGACACAGATATAATACGAGAAAAAATTATGTTATATATGTTATACTAGGTGTTTTGTGGAATCCTATGATGTAATTTGAAAGACAATTACATTGTTGGAAGATATTGCTTCATATTAAAATCATAAAAAGCTATTTTTTTTATTTTTGCAATTGAATTTGGAATGTTCAAATATATATTAATTCAAATTGCCAAAAATTAAGAAGATTCTGACACAAATATATTACTTTTGGACAAAAAAAAAACTACAGACAAGTAGATAGGCAGAAAAAACAGACTTTGTGATTCCAGGATATTCCAGACTTTTTTGGGAAGAATATAACAAAGTATATTAAACAGTGTGTAGTTACCTTAACTTTGAAGCAAGCCTTGGATCTTTGGATTTTTTTCTTATGAGAGGCTGACTGTATATTGAACCTGTAAAACAAATATTCACACAGTAGATATTTTCTAAGCATTATAAACTAAAATTTAAACTACAAAAAAGAGAGAGTACTAGTTTGTAGGCTCTCAATTGTTTTAAATATCTTACAATTTACCTGAAACTATAGGTTCTTTAGTGTTGGAAAAAAATTATAAATGTCAGTCAATGAATACATAGATGTAAATATTCAATGGATTAGCTATCTGATGTACTTTCAACACATAGTCACATGCACATGTATTTGAGCCTTGAAAATTGCCACTGTTAGGCCTATTATTAATTTTTTGCTGAAATTCACAAATTCAATTTACCCCCTGAAGTTATTGTATAGTTTCGTAGCTTAATTTAAAGCAAGAAAATTCAATTCATACTCACCATATTTAAAAAAAGTACATTGGATTAAAATTGTTTCATAATGTAGAATAAAACATCTATATTATCGAGTTGAATTTATTTTTTATGAAGCCGTGCAAACAATGTAGAATTATAAAGGAACAAAACGAAATTATAAAGAAATATTTTGTCATAAAGGAGTCATTACAGATGTACACTTTGATTTTTTATTGCAATTTTTTTACCTTTAATATTGTGATGATGCAATCGTCTGTCAGAATCAGCTTTGGGCAGTTAGGATCAATCGCCAGTCTTATCAGATTTGGGCTTCTCGGACTTGATAAAAAAGCAGCACTGTGACACTGAACTCAAATTGTTGAATGCATCTAAGGCCATAAAAACAAACATTTGTCATTATGTTGATGAAAGAATCGACTTGATAACGATCTCAACATACAACAACGCCAACTGCTATACAGGGTTTCTACTTTCACTTTCAAATCAGTACGTAACAAAAGTCAAAACAAAAAGAAAACAAAGTAATGCCTTTAGCCTATCATGTAAATTATATTGTTTACATCCATTCAGAAACAAATTCATCCAAAATTACTTACAGATCACTAACATTATGTAGGTTTGCGAAATGCATGAATTTAACCATTACAAGTGATGAGAGTATTATAGAAATAAGTTCATACGAACCTGTAACCGTAATGAAAGGATATTTAAACAATATGAATTAGCCTAAATGTCTTTATAAAAATGTTAGGAGATAACTTACTTTTTCCAACACCCATTATCCAGCACTTCTGCTGCAGCAGTGACGTCAAACATGACGTACACTTTCATCCGATAAAAGTCAAAACCGTTCCGAAAAAAAAAATACGGAATTATTTGATTTTACTCAAGTAATAATCCAAACCCAAAAGATTTGAAATAAAAGGCATACTAATTTATTATCTTGTCAATTTTGTATGGGAAATGCATTATTACAGAAAAAAAATCTTGAAAGTTTTATTTTTTATAAGGGAAAGGTTGGGGGGGGGGGGGGGGGGCGTTAAACAGAGTAGAACTTTACATAAGTAATTGCTATCACATTCTATTGAATATATGTACATTTAAATTACTATTGATATATATTATTGAAATTGCAATTTTAATTGCATATACTAAGGGCAAATTAGTGAACTCTGTTTCATATGATTCTCATATGATCACTGTTTCATATGATTCTCATATGATCACTGTCAAAATATTCATATGATATTTACCTGAGTATAACACGGGCAAATTAGTGAATTTGGTTTCATATGATTCTCATATGATCACTGTTTCATATGATTCTCATATGAAAACGGTCAAAATATACATATGATTTTCATATGTAGGACATTTCATATGAGAATCATATGTGTATAACTTCATATGATTAACATATGTTTGATCATATGATTCTCATATGATTGGCCACATATGATTCTCATATGATTATATATACATATGATTCTCATATGATCCACATATGATCTTCATATGAAAGGCAATGCATATGTGGATCATATGTGGCTAAATTGCCTATGTATTATTATCATGTTAGAAACTTCTTTTATCTGAAAATGATCAACTCCGAACTCATGTTCAGACCATCAAACCAATAAAAAAATTGTATTTCTTTGGGCTAAAATTTGGATGGTTGTCGATAATGGTGTGACCTTTCCCTACCTTCTCTATAACTGTAAATAATCTGCTGTCTTTTTTCAAACAACAATTTTTAAACAGGTAGAACAAAATATAGGCAAAAGATCACGTAGAGATTTGAAAGAGAAAATGAAAAATCTTTGTAAGACCATAAAGACGTAAATGAAAGAAACTAAAGAAATACCTGCAGTTAGTAGGTCGTAGATAGGCCTGACTGTCCGTTAATCTAGCTTTTTGTGGTCTGTACCCCAGCCACTGCACCTTTACGCTGCATTCAACACCTGTCACACCTGTGTAACACTGTAATTGAATTGACGGTCGATGAAATTTTAAAAATATTCGACAAAAAAAAGCGTAACTTCAACAATGTTAACCCCATTTGCAGTTAGCTCCTTTTACACGAATAAAATGTATCATTTTTCAACCTTAACAACTTCTGTTTTATGACGCGTGACTCTGCGTTAATTACGATTAAAAAAAAAGCTTGAATGTAATTTTTTGGTCTTGTAAGGCAAATTAAGATTATTTTGTTAATTAAAGTGCTTTAAAAAGCCCCAGGTTTCATGGGAAAAAGAGATATTAAAAGTTAAAATAATTTAAACGTGATTTGTCGTTAACATTGAATGAGGTTTTACAAAGGTTGATACAATGTGTGTGCATGAAGTTGAACTAGCTCTACAAAAAAAAAAAAATCAATTAAATTTATAAACAACATATACATGTATTTTTTTTGCACATTAAATCAAACTGAAACATCCCTCTGCTCTTTCGCCAATTTTTTTTAAATTCCCGACACTGATTTTCATCAAGAAGAATAGCTTCAAATAGAAAATATATTTAAAGTCAATCTAAGAGATCTCTGATCCGCTCAAACAAAGCTTTATGTAGCGATCTGTTGGAGCGGATCTAAAATCTAATTATAATTAGATTGGGTGTGTGGTGGCTTATTTCTGCCCCCTACATGCAGGATAATTTATGTCAACATGCAAGAAAATTATGTTAACACGCAAGTTACCAATCTTATTAGAGAAATTAATTTCAATATGGGCAAATTTACTTACTAAGGCCATTCTCTTACATCATACATGCAACATAACTATATGTGAACATGCAAGAAATTTATGTTAACATGCAAGATATTTATGTTAACATGTGGATATACTCTACATGAAAAGCTAACTCTCTTATCAGAGGGACATTTCAAGAATTATTTTAAGAATTAAACAAGAGGCCCATGGGCTATATCGCTCACCTGAGTATCTTAGGCCTAGCTGTTCTTTACCAGATTTCCCCCTTGTAATACCTATTGTGGCCCACCCTACTCCTAGGGATCATGATTTAAACAATTAAAAATATACACTACCCCAAGATGCTTCCACATAAATCAGCTTTTTCTGCCCGGTGGTTCTACAGGAGATTTTACATTTTTTCCCCTATATATTTCAATGTAAAACTTGGATTCCCCATTGTGGCCCCGTCCTACCCTCGGGGCCATGATTTACACAATTTAGAATCTACACTACCCCAGGATGCTTCCAGATAAACTTCAGCATTTCTCGTTTCCTGATTCTATAGAGAAGAAGATTTTAAAAGTTTTTTCCCCTATATTTCAATGTAAAACTTGGATTCCATATTGTGTTTATAATGACTTCATTATATTTTTGTCTTTTCTTGATAATTAGCAATTTCAGTCAAGTGTGCAGTTCGACATTACGTCGCGATCTTTTTCGACAGATACATCAAGCGTAAACAACCCACGGAGCAACCAATCAGGGATTAGAAGAAACGCCCAGTCGTAAAGCTTGCGGTTAGGAGGCGTGTACTATTTTACCTTGAGCACAGCTGTCATCATAAGTTGTGACGTAATGCAAAACTGCACACTTAACTGAAATTGATATTATTCCCCCTTGTATGTGGACTTGACCTTTCATTTTGACAATTTTAAATCTCATTCACCTATACATGAAGTTTTGTTAAAATCAGCCCTGTGGATATTGAAAAGAAGTAAAAAATGTGAAACTTTTACAGACGGATTGACGGACGGACGGCGCAGATTGGGTGATCAGAAAAGCTCACTTGAGCTTTCAGCTCAGGTTAGCTAAAAAGTAAGTTATATTTATCATCGTAATTGAAACATTGGATAATTTGCATAACGGGCAAAGCCCGTTATGCATAATTTATCCCATATTTCCCACAATCGTTGATGTTCCTGGCATATTATGCTAACTAGACAGTGATTCCCTATATTTTCATTTCATTGTGAAATAAAATTGTAGATTTAGACTTTTAAAATGTAGACATAGATTTAAATTACACAAGGACTCAATTTCAATAGTCCTCGCCCATTGACGTCAAACACATAGGCAGCCGCACGAGATTTACATGCATATTTGGCCTCCTTAGCTTCAGACACAGAGACAGATGCGCACAAGGTTTGCATGCTTATTAGGCTTCCTTAGCTCCTGACCTATCATTCTGAATAATTTACATTACGGTAGAATTATCAAGAAATCAACTTCGCTAACTTTCAAAGTGTTATCACAGTGATAAAAGATTAGAAATGGAAATATTCTCGCATCATTTCTCCAGTTCATCTTCTGAGGAAATGATATTTTATAAATAAATTCATTAATTGATAGAAGTTCCAGTCTGCGTTCATGGTCGTATAGTAATTTCTCGAAATAACACGAAAGTTTCGCGTTATAACGCGTAAGTTACGCTTTATATCGCGAAAGTTACGCGTTATAACGCGAAACTTACGCGTTTATTCGCGAAAGTTTCGCGTTATGTTGCGAAAGTTTTGCGTTAGATAACGTTATATATTTTGTATTTTTTTTTTACCTACAAAAATGAACTCAATGGGCTTTCGTAGTTTGCAAAAAAAAAATAAAATAAATTTACCAATCCTACTTTTGTGAATTTGGATCATATAATGTTATTGTTTTATACAAAACTGCACGTATAGGTTTATCATTTTTCAAAGATAAACCGAAACAAAGACATTTCTATCGTTTACAATATACATATCTTTTTAAAATACAGGGGAAAAAATCAAAGTACTCAGAAGTACAGAAAGCCGGGCTCATTTACAGAGTAGAATGGATTTCTGACACGAATCACTTTTATATTCTGATGATTTTTTTAAACTATCAATATAAATGATAAGACACTGACAGTGAGTTTTTAAATCCTAATACCACGGTCCGATTTTGTCAGAATCAGAATTAACCTGGTACCGCAGCTGAATGTAAACAAACAGGAAAGTCTGGTTTCCTCTCCTGCTTTACCTCATATGTGTAGAGAACTACGGTAACACTGATTTTCAAAAATCCTTACGCTAATGAACTATGTTCTTTGACTTATGAAGTTTTCAAAGTCATTACTACTAATGTTTATTTTATATAGATAAATCTTCATTTTATTTGGCGTCTGTATTATCTCAAAAGCGGTTGAGAGTAAGAACTATATTTTTGCACGTAACTTTAAAATGGCGACTATGGGGTCAACATCCTGCCTTGAACAGGATCACATAAGCCGGCAATTGCTCTTTGAGCAATAAGCCCGGCTAAAAAGAGTTCGTTGAAAGAGTTACTCCTCTTTGTACATTAAAAGTACATGCAATCATGCATGGTATCCATTGGTATCGCCTTATGCCATCAAAGTACTGAAAGTACTGAAAAGCGGTTAGCATGCTTTCATCGAATATGTACAGTGTACAATAACAAAAAATGCATTGAATGATGATATTAAAGTAGGCATGCATATCTTTTTCCAGTGTCATCAGCGAAGAAGCAGACACACTGAATTTTTGTAGTACTTAACTAAATGGTATAACCAATAAGATCCCAGACTGATGTCACAAATGTTTGTTTCAAAATATCAACCTGAGATTTTCAGTTTGAAAGACAGGAAGTTCAATTTCAAAAATTTCTCCCTAATTGTCTCCATTGGTGGCGTCCAAAAGTGCTCAGAACGAAAAAAAAATTATATTGATGTTGCAAATTTAATTGGCTCTCATGCTCTATTGATTCTGAAATTAGGTAACTGTAAAGGCTACTATAGCAAACAACTCAAAAAGAAAATAAAATGATAATTCAAATTCTTTAGATTAATTGATGTGGAGTACTGTACATAGATCTTTAGCTGGCTAGTCTGAGAAAAACGGATGGACGAGCAGAGAATTAATTAATTTCAGAGAGCTTCAGTTTCGTAGGCTCACTGCGGGTCAGCAGGTGTGACCTGTTATTGGGGATTCTTACTTCTCCTAGGCACCGGAACTTTCAAGGATCCGTTTTTCTTTTGAGATCGATCACTGTTCATTCTGTATTTTGATACAGATACTGAGTACATCTGTTTATTAATATTATGAACTATTTCTCTCACAGGAAGAAAGACAAGAAAACAGGATAATAAAGTTTTAAGAAATGTATACATTATTGACTTTTCATACAATTAAATGTTCGAATAAGTAAATGGAATATGACAATTATTTAAAAAAGAGTCTTGCACGATATGTATAAACGAACATATACTGAGTATTTGGCAAATATTTTTCATTAAATATTGTTTAAAAAAAAAAAAAAAAAAACACCGTGTGAAAAGGAAAGTTGTTGTTTAATCCATCAATACTAGTATTTTAAAAATTCAAAGGTTCCCTAAAAGTCAGTGTATAACAAACAATTAAATTGTCCATTGCAAGAATTACCTAGGTATCATTGTCACTTTCTTCAATATGTCGCATAAGCAATACATTGTTTTTTGTTTGTTTTTTTTAATACTAAAAACAAGTATGCGAATTTCTATCAATATGTCTGTAAGCATCTGTATTTTAATTTTTATTTCTTCTCAAAGGCTCAAAATGATAATTAAAAAATTGGACAAATTCAAATTTAAAAAGTATTTTTACAACTTATACCTTGCATAGGAATTTAGCAAACTTTCAAAAATAATCATTCATTAGATATAATTTTCAATTTGTGCTTATCGTCAAGATTTTTCATGCCTCTTTTTTTCTGTGCATATTTTATATCGGCTGATTTTAAGAAAAGGATCGAATGCCGATTAAATTTTTTTCTCCAATTTTTAAAAATTAATTTGAGTATTTTCAGGCTCCCATTATTTTTTTTAATAAAAATGTGATCGTTTAAAATCGTTTGTAATAATTAGACTGAGTACAGAATTTATCCCTGGAAACAAAGCTTTTATCATCTTTTAAATAATTTCAATTGAGAAAAAAAGGAGAAGAAAACAAACGTTTCATTATGGAAGTAATCCATAACTGTACAACTTACAGATGTATTCAGTATTTTTATATAAAGGCTTTCTTCATGTACTAGTATTACTTAAGTTAATTAAAGGGATGCCTTAATATTTTGGAAAATGAAACTCTCCGATGTTTTGCAGTCGGTAATAACCTTCAACCCCTTTAGCCAGTAATTAACCCGTCCTCCCTGTGCCCAGTAGCATAATTCGGTCAAATATTTATTGTTCATGAGGGGTGCCTTATAATTAATCACAGGCACCTGAATTTTTATCAGTAAGTCTCTAAATTAGCCAAATATCGAAACATTCTACCCCCTCTATATATAAATACACAAGGTGTCCAACGCCATTTTGACCACCTGTTCGATTCAGGCTTCAATTTAACACATAAATCGGAAATGCCTACTGGTTTTCGTGTAGCATTGGGTTCAAACATGATATTTCTCGCTATACATTTCTTTTGTTTGTAAATATTATGTAAAAGCAAGAAATTCCTTAATGAATAAGCTATTGTCATTAAATTATTTACATATTATAGATGTACATTTAATGCTATGGGGCGATGATTCTCTAACTTTTGAACAAAATGCTGAACTTTTCAAGACTATTCAAACTTTCTTAAATGAATGTGGTCGTTTTTCAAAATAAGTTTACTTTTTTTTTCTCACCATCTCAAATTATATTTTTTTATATTTAAAGAATTTATTCCTTTCTATTGCTACAATGTATACAATGTATATAGTAGACCATATGTATATATATGTTTGTTTTACTTTGGCAATTTCACAAAATGTTATATCAGGAGAGGACTATCTAAGTTTCTGAACTTGTGTCTGATCCTTTTGACTTTGTCAATAAAATATGTTCAATTCATACATTTCTTCCTGATCCTTTTGACTTTGTCAATAAAATATGTTCAATTCATACATTTCTTCCTAAAGTTTAATCTAACGCGTTGATAATGTTATCAGCTAAACTTCATGCTGACTTCGAATTTCGTCACAGGGCCCGATCGCCATCAGCTGATGTCACGGAAATTTAATCTCGGTACCAAATGCTCCTATACATAAACTTTTTTTAATACAACAATTATAAATTTATTTCATTGACAAACAAAATCAGAAAAACATTAAAAAACCGAAAGATTATGTTGTTTTGATAGTCTTGATTTTATTTAACATATGTTATATGTGTTAGAAACAAATCATAGGTACTAGGTAGAGGCTTTGTTGAAGTTTCCGTTGTCGATAGGTAGCGCCTTATGGAAGTTTCCGGTGTCGATAAAAATCGGACACATGCCATAAAGCGGTTAGCTTCGCTAACCGCTTAAAAATTCAGTATTTTGGGGGTGGGTGGGGACAATAATTGATAGAATTTCTTGATGAATTCTGAGTAAGTAATAAATAAAATAAATTATATTTTTCTGGTCCTAACTGTTGCATAACACATGTTGTATTGCCACATAATTCAGCTAGGACTATAGGAAGAACCTCATATAAATTATCATTTTTTTAAATTTTGAAATAACATTAAAAAACATAAAATCAGGTGTTGCACACTATAATCGAATAGAGTTTTTATTGACGTGTCAAAGGAATTTATTCGTGCATCATATGAATGAAGGATAACTGCAGAAACTGTAGTTAAAGAAAATGATAAAAAATAATTTCAAATTCAAGTCAGTTAATTTATGAGAGTAAAAATCGATTTGAGACGCGCTTCAATTCAACTGTTGTCCTCCTTAATCCAGTTGATAAATCCATCATTCAATTGTTGAGCTCAACATTGTGCTAAATTATTGCTCGCAAAAATTATTTTAGACTTCGATGTGAGTGATATGTTGATCTCTTTCAATTGAATGTATCTTTAATTGTTGTGCGCATTAAAATTAAACTATTGTTTATATAAATTCAATTGATTTATCGGAGGACAATTCTATCGTTGCGAGCGCCATGCAGGTTTTTTCCCCAAATAAACCGTTCACGGTAGTTCAGTCGATAGAGTGCTCGCTCTTTGATCCGTTTACTGGAAAGTCGTGATCGAGTTCAAATGTGAATCTTGGCCGTGACTGACCTGAATGGGCAGTAACTGTTCCTTTGTCATGCGTTTAGCACTCAAACTGAAACATTTGAATTTTGTCCATGAGATGCATCAGAAGCAAATTGAAAGTGGGAGGGGGCTAAGTGAAAAAAAAAAAATTGACAAGCCCCCCCCCCCCCCCCCAAAAAAAAAAGATTAATGTGTCCAAAGACGAAAATCCTATTTCGTTGGGTGGGGGTGGGGGTAGGATGTTCCGACGCCTATGAGATGTCAAATAATACAGAACCCTTATTGCTCAGTGGTCAGTGCTGAGTATGATTGAAAAATTCTCGACTGGGCGTAAAACAACATGCAATATCAATCAAATAAACTAATGATGTAACAACCCAAATCGCACAATATTAAGGATATCACTTATATATATTTGAAGAAATCTTCTAATGAATTGTTTCACTCATCTAATGAATCGATGACTTCATTGGTCTAATAATTTTAAAATGCGTTAAATTACATGCTTTTATGTCAAATTGGTGCTCCATGCAAAACTATAACCCCCCACCCTTTTTTCAACAATAATAATGATTTACCTTTTTCGGTCTATGCAGTCAAAAGTTAATAAACCCCAATGTACATTTTCCTCGATCACAACGAAATTAATGAAGGGCTTTGATACAAGGTATTACGTCAAACGTTTCCTCTTTAAAAAGCATATATATGTCGACGACATATATATAGAGATGGCTTACCGGTTTACAAGTGTCAGAATCGTCCCTTTGTCAGGAGGGGATATTACTGTAAATTGAAGCGCTATTTTAGCATTTTTGAGCATTTCCTGCTATTGCAAATGCATTTTATATAAGGAAATTAAATTTTAGAATTATAGAAGGTTTTGTTATAAAATAATCAATTCAATATTTCTATATAATTCCTGGGATCGGATATAAGATAATCTTTTCTTGAATTTAATGCTGAAATAAACTTTTTCTCCAAAAATTTATTGAAAAAGGTGGTCCTAATGTTTGCGAAAATATTTGAAATTCTCCAATGGTTAAAATGTCAGTATAGAACAAATAAATTGGAAAATGGGCAAAGATTATTTTGGAAATAATACATAGGCGTCGGAACCGGGGGGGGGGGGCTTAGCTCCTCCCTTTTTTCCAAATATATACTTAGTATAGATATTGAACATTGCTTCGTAGGTTACCCCCCCCCCCCAACTTTCCACAGATAAGTCGCAGTATAGATTAAAAAAGAGGAAAGTGGTGGTTTGGAAAAAAATTTTGGTACTGAAGTTAGAACACCCCCTCCCCCCCCCCCCCCCCCCCCCCCTACGATATAGGGTATTCGTGTTTGGGAAATGGACATTTCCCCCTTCTTTTGGTTTTTTTGTTTTTGTTTTTGTTTCTTTTTCTTTTTTGCTTGTCAGGATTTTTTGAAGGTATATTTTTTTATACTTAGCGCCCCCCCCCCCCCCCCCCCCCCCCCCCCCCCCCCCCCCCCCCCCCCCCCCCCCCCCCCCCCCCCCCCCCCCCACTTTCAATTTGCTTCCAACGCCAATGTAATACTTTATTTCAGATATGTTTGCTTGTAGGATTTGTAATGAAAACGAATATCAGTCATTCAGGCGCAGATCTAGGAAATTTTTCAAGTGGGTGGGTGGGTGGGGGGGGGGGGTTGAAGGCGAAAAGAGTTATTACAACGTACGTTGTACACATACATATAGTTAAATAACTTAATAGGATACAGGGTGGAGTATGGGTTTTAAGAGTGGGAGGTTGATCAACCTCGGAAAAACTACTCGTATGGATTACCAGAAAGTTTTTCAAAAAGAAGGGAAAATAAATATCCGAACCTGAAAATCCTATTTTGTAAAGGGGCTGGGGTTTCATTTTGTTTTCACAATCAAATTTATTTATATATTACTACGGAAGCCCAATGAGCTCATTTTCGTAGGTAAAAAAATAAATTTTTCGCATTATAACGCGTAACTTTCGCGATATAACGCGAAACTTTCGCAATATAACGCGTAACTTTCGCGATATAACGCGAAACTTTCGCGAATAAACGCGTAACTTTCGCGTTATTTCGCGAAATAATATGCATATAGTAATGTTACTCAGGAACATTGATCTTGACTGCCAGATAAGAACATGAACACAAACTGGAACTCTCAGGAACATATTTATAAAATATCATTTCCTCAGAAGATTAGCTGCAGAACTGTAGCTCTCCGAAAAAATATATATTGACAGACTGGAGAGCTACAGTGCCACCCATTGAAAAAAAAAACTGTATATTTATTGGATATGACTAGAAGATATGGCGTAAAAGAAGTCGAACATGAGTTATCGTTCATATAATG